>NC_056737.1:1180832849-1181147620 GCF_019279795.1 Protopterus annectens
TTTGCAGGTGCAGCCTCAAGTTTAGTAGAAATTGGCCTACTAAGGGATGGGCATATCCTGCTTATGATTCCCAGTCTAGGGGTAGGTCTAGACGTGGTAGGGGCAGAGCTCAAGGTTCTTTCGGCCTAGAACAGGGAGTTCACCTGCTCAGACTTCTGGTGAGGGCAGGGGTCAGTCCTTTCAGAAACAGACCCAATGACCTACCTTTTCAGCTGCCAGTACATTCTTGTCTGGCAGCACCTTTGGGAGGAAGGCTGGCTCTTTTCAAAGAAAATTGGGATTTAATTACCCAAGACAGATGGGTTTTGGATATCATTCACCACGGTTACAGGTTTTATTTCCATACCTTACCTCCTTTCAAAGGCATGCCAGACATTCCTCCTCTACAAAGAAAAGAGGCTCACAAGCAAATTTCTCTGTTACTCCAAATAGGGGCCATTCAGCCAGTTCCTGTGCCAGAAAGGGGCCTAGGATTTTATTCTCGCCTGTTCCTAGTACCAAAGAAGGGGAACACGTGGAGACCAATTTTGGATTTATCTATCCTCAACACTTATCTGGACATTCCCAAGTTCAAAATGTTGACGTTACAACAGCTTTTACCTCTGCTGGGCAAAGATCACTGGATGGTAACTTTAGATCTCAAGGAAGCTTACCTTCATGTGCCTATCAGACTAAGTTGCAGGAAGTATCTGCTTTCGAGCTGGAAATTCCCATTATCAGTTCTCTGCATTGCCCTTTGGCTTATCTACTGCGCCCAGAGTATTCACAAAGGTTCTGGCTCCAGGGATAGCTTACTTCAGGCTAAAAGGAATTCAAATCTATCCTTACTTGGACGACTGCCTGATTCTGGCTCAAGAAAAGAAAGACCTTTTACAGCATTTGGAATATGTGATAGCAGTGCTAAGATGCCTAGGGTATTCTGTGAACGAAATAAAGTCCAGTCTAGTACCCTCTCAAGACATGTGCTTTCTGGGTGTGAGACTGAATACAGCAGCCCAGATGGCCTTTTTAACCCCGGACAAACAAAAGAATCTTTCCATTTACTTCCAGCAACTATCTCTTCAGTCCGGGCTGACTGCAAGGACAGTCCTTCAAGCCTTAGGGTTCATGGCATCTTGTATTCTGGTGCTTCCCAATGCCAAACTGCATATGAGGAAGCTGCAATGGTATCTCAAAAATGTATGGACACAGCACTGCCAGGATTTGGACACTGTCATTCAAATAATTCCTTGCATTCAACAGGAATTTTTGTGGTGGGCTCAGGAATGTCACCTAAACAAGGGACTCTCTGTGACCCGGCCAGAGGCGAGTCAGATTCTAACGACAGATGCCTCAGACATTGCTTGGGAGCTCATCTAAATGGAAAGTGGATACAAGACAAGTGGCCTGCCAGACTACAGCATCTACATATCAACATGAAGGAGATGTTAGCAGTCCAGTTTGCATTAAGGGCTTTCAAGGAGTTACTTCTTCCAGGGCAGGTGTTGATTCTAACAGACAACACAACTGTCATGTGGTACATCAACAAACAAGGGGGAACACATTCTTACCCTGTGCAGGCAAGCAATGATTTTATGGGAGACTGCGCTCAGCTTGCAACTAACTCTTCAGGCAAGGTTTCTGCCGGGAGCACAGAACTCCTTAGCAGATGTGTTAAGCAGCCAAATCATCGATCCCCACGAGTGGAAACTGGATCTTCATGTATTTCGGAAATTGACAGGGTCATGGGGAACTCCAGACATAGATCTGTTCGCTTCTCCACTAAACCACCAGCTGCCAAAGTTTTGCACAAAGAGGTTTCATCACACAGCTTGGAAAGTGGATGCTCTTTCTTTCAGTTGGAAAAATCTTCATGTGTATGCCTTTCCACCTCTGCCTCTTCTCCCAAAGGTGCTCCTAAAGGTCAGACAAGACAAGCCAAGGATGATTTTAATAGCTCCAGATTGGCCTCGGCAACACTGGTACCAATTACTGAGGAGTCTGGTAAGGAAGCCTCCATGGCCTTTACCTTTGATTCCACACCTGTTGTCTCAGAGGGACGGTCACCTGCTCAATGTCAAGCTTCACTCTCTTCATCTAACAGCCTGGCATATTCTGTTTTGAAACACAGCAGGTCTCAACTTCCTCAACAAGTTTTAAATGTGATTATGGAAGCCAGAAGACCTAGTACAAGGAAAGTGTACAGAAAAATGGAAGAGATTTTTATTTTGGAGTGCAGCAAAGAATTTGGAGATTTCTGAGCCTAATTTGAGTGTGGCTCTTCAATATCTTACTGAGTTATTGGACAAAGGTTTGTCTTTCTCTTCCATTAAGATTCATGCTGCAGCAATTTCAGCTCACTATGATTGTGACCCACCATTGTTTTCGCATCCTTTGTTCAAGCAATTTCTTAGAGGGGCAAAGAATATAAGACCCCCACGAGAGCTCCTACTCCTGCTTGGGATCTCAATTTTGTGTTGGAGAAACTTACTCTACAACCTTTTGAGCCTCATGGCTACTGCTGAATTGAAATACTTGTCATGGAAGACTGCTTTTTGTTGGCCATTACTTCTGCAAGAAGGGTTTCTGAATTGCAGGCCCTTATGGCGGTAGAGCCTTTTGATTTTCCATAAGGATAGGGTATCATTACGTACTAATCCTTCTTTTATGCCTAAAGTGGTTTCTAGTGTGGCTTTAAACCAAACTATTCATTTGCCTACTTTCTATGCAGATCCCCAAAATAAGGGGGAAAAGATTTTGCACACTTTAGATGTACACAGGCAATTGCGTTATTATTTAAGCAGGACTAAGGATTTTAGGCAGTCTCAGCAGTTGTTTGTTTCTTTTGCTTTGAGTTCTCAGGGCAAGCCTGTGTCAAAACAAACTATTTCTAAGTGGATTGGGTTTTGCATTGCATTTTGTTATTCCCATCATGGCAAGGAGATTCCAGGTGGGATTAGGCCTCATTCCACTAGGGCTACTGCCACTTCAACAGCATTTCTAAGGGGGTGGCAACTAAGGATATTTTGGAGGCAGCTACTTGGAGTTCAGTGCATACTTTCTCTAAGCATTACCACCTTCCTCTCTACTCTAAATCTAGGGCTGGTTTTGCCACAGCTATTTTGCAAGGCATGTTGACAGCTCCTGCTTCCTTATGATTTGCCAGCCTCCCTTACCTCTGCTTTGGGATTCTACCCAATGGTTAGGACTGCAGCAATGTGGAATGAAGAACATAGTACAGTTTTGTACCTACCATAAATGTAGATGTTCGAGGATCCACATTGCTGCAGTCCAATTTACCCTCCCTCCTTCCCCTCTGTGTTAGGAGTGGTTGTGTGGGTGAGGTTATACTCTTGTAATTTTGTATATATTGTACATATTTTTGGTGCAGGAGTGTTTGGTGTTTTTGGTTTTGGCCTTGTCTTTTTAGGGTCTTCTGACATCTGGGGCAAGAAAAGACTGAGGATATGACGTCTGTCATGCGCATTAGTACCCTGACGTCCTGACATCAGACTAATGCGCCTTGACCGACGTCAGCCATATACTTTGGTATTCGGGCCGACTGGGACAGCGGACTACCCAATGGTTAGGACTGCAGCAATGTGGATCCTCGAACATCTACATTTATGGTAGGTACAAAACTGTACTTTCCTTTTGCTAGACAAGCCTTCAGCCCCTTTTTGGACCGGCCTGATTCCCCCTCAGGGGCATCGGTAAGGTCCACCAGGAACCTTTCAGAATTGGATGTGGTGTGCCTTTTTGATCAGCTGCTGACTGCCAGGGGAATTACAAATTTTCCTAGACCCCATCCCACTCTGGGTTTGGGTCTATTACACTGGCGACCCCTACATACTCTCCTCCCTTGGATCCCTCAGTTCCGAGGCTCATATACCCGATGTCTATGAGAGGATCCCTTTCTTTGGTGCCGACAACATCAGTGTCTGAGGCCCCTTTGGGTGTCTGTTCCATTGGAACCCACCCTTCCTCAATCTCATGCTTGGGGGGTGGAACCCTTGGTTCTGGTCACGGTTCTGGCTGTGTTGCCGATTCCGTCTTCGGGTCTGGGGGTGACTCCCGCCCCGAGTTTGCTTGAGGCTCCGTCCCCAGGGGTGGACCATGTGGAGCGGGGTGTGACCCCGGTTCTGAAATTGTCGTCCTCCGTTCTGGGCTCCCATTCCACTTCAGGCGGGCCTACTTTCTGGATGATGGAGAGGGTGCTTGCTTCTAGCAATCCTCCCTCGGTCATCCCATCAGTTCCCTCTGAGCCACAGCGGTCAAAGGTCACCCCCCCCCCCAGGACTCCGAGAGCACAAGGCCCAGGAAACCCTTGTTCAGGGTATTTCCCTTTCTGAGTCCTCTTCAGATGCTCCCACCGAAGAACCCCCTCGGAAACGGGTGTGTAAGAGGAAACACACTGACTCCCCAGAGGAGTCCCTCATAAAAGATACGGACTACGATGATGGGGAAGGATCCCCACGGTCGCCCCCTGACAATGTCTCATTTGGAGACATCCTGGAAATCTTGAAACAGAGGGGTGACTGGAAGCCCACCAATCCTTCCTCAGAGGAATCCGTATTCCTGCAGGACTTCTGCTCTTGACCCTCTACTTCTTTGGTGACCCCCCCCCCCCAGCCAATGAGTTGGTCAAGCTCATCGTGCAGTGGGCGTGGCAGAACCCTGATACCATTGAGGCTATCCCCAGGAGATCAGATAAAATACTCTTCCCCTCCAGAGGATCAACCCCATTGGTCTAGAGGTTTGCCAGTAGATGCTATGGTGGTGGTGACAGCCATGAAAAAGGGCCTTGTGGTGGAAAGTCCTGCTTCGTCCAATAGAGAGTCCTGGGCAGTGGACAGGTTAGGGAAGCGAGTTTTTGCATCAGTGACCTTTGCAGTCAGGTCTCTGAACTTTTTGGCACATTTTACGAGGCTGCAGAGAGATCTCATCACCGAACTCTCTGGAACCCTCGCTGGTCAAATTTCGGATGGGGTACGTGATAAAGTTGTTTCCCAACTTGCCACCCTGGAGTCAGTATCCAATTAGTCCATGAGGTTACTGTCCCATGCAACTGAAGGAGTGATTAGAGCTGCGGGTGCAGGCGTAGTCCTGAGACGTCACGCCTGAATGCACATTTGTGACCTCGCGGACTCCTTCAAGTCTTCCTTTTTAAACGCCCCTATTGAACCATCAGCTCTGTTCGGTGCTAAGGTCAAGGATATATTAGCCAGGTGCGAGCAGGATGGGAAGACCTTGTCTGCCATGGGACTACGCTTTTCCAAACCTCAGCATTCCTCCTCCAGGAACCAGAGGAGTGGGAAAATGTGGCACAAGAAGTCTCTAGGTCCTTTCTGTGACGCATGCGGTGAGGACTCCCCCAGAGGCGGAGGGGGTTCCAATAATGGAAGATGCCCCTTTCGAGGCAGAGGCGTTCCCCGGAATCGGGACACTAGAGATTCCTTCTCAGGAAGACCGTATCAACGCTCCTGAAGCACTGACTGATTGCTTTCCTCTGGAAACAGTCTGGGTGCAGTCTGGGTGCATTTCTCTCTGCACCAAGCTGCCTGGCTCTCTCTTACAAATGATTAGTGGGTGCAGAGAATCATTACCAGAGGCTATCCCATTCCCCTAATGTCTTATCCAAGACCTCCGAAATCCCTTCCCGATGTTCCACCCAGTCAGAGGGAGATGGCAGCTTCCAAGATACGAAAGCTATGTCAAAAACAAGTCATCCAACAGGTCCCCCCAGACCAGTGCGGATCAGGGTTCTACTCAAGATTCTTTTTGGTGCCAAAGAAGACTGGGGTCTGGAGGCCCATTTTGGATCTCAGCCAGCTAAGCAAATCAGTAGTTCAGACCAAGTTCCGCATGGTCACGATTCAATCCATCCTCCCCTTTCTGTGGGAAGTTGTGTGGATATGCTCGTTAGACCTCCGGGATGCATATTTACCACATCAAGATGGACAAGTGCTCCAGCAGTCTTTCACTAACGGCTGGGAGCCAATCACTACCAATTCAGAATCCTGCCATTCGGTCTCTCGATGGCCCCCAGAGTGTTCACGAAATGCCTAGCAGTGGTCACAGCTTATCTGTGACTTCAGGGATTCCAGGTGTTTCTATATCTAGACGATTGGCTCCTCTCCGCTCCCACCAAGCACCTTCTGGTCAGGGCCCTCTGCTACACTCTAGTAATAGCGGAGTTGCTGGGCATTACCATCCACTGGGAAAAATCCAACCTTCAGCACTCTCAACAATTGGAATTTATAGGGGCAATATTCAACACTCAGTCAAGTCTGGTCTCTCTCCCCCTCCTCACAGGCTTCAGAGATTAAGGGCACAAGTTCTAGTGATACTCTGACAAGAAAGGTGCCTGCAAGTGAAGTTCTCCAGGCTCTGGGGTATATGGCTGCAGCCATCCCAATTGTTCCCCTAACCAGATTACACATGAGACTGCTACAATGGCTTCTTCAGTCCCAGTGGATATCCAATCTTCACCCCCTGAGCTCACAGATCTTCATCACCAACACCTGCAAACAAGATCTTCTCTGGTGGATGAGTACAAACGAAAATCGTTGGTGTCGCCCCTTTCAGGATCACAAACCCAGCGCCACGGTGACCACGGACACTTCCCTGATAGGTTGGGGGGGGGGGCACTTCCAGGGAAAGTCAGTCCAGGGCATGTGGTCCAGTGTAGAGGTCAACTTGCATATCCGTGTCCTGGAGTTGAGAGCGGTGCTATTGGCGACTTCCGTTCGGAACAATTGCTATCCAGTCGGACATGTCCGTTGTCTGGTACATAAACAAGGAGGGACCAAATCCTACCCCCTATGTCGCGAAGCCATGAGAATCTGACAGTGCGTGATAGCTTCCAACCGCTTTCTGATCATAACGCATATCCTGGGGAGCTCCAACGTGATTGCAGACAGGCCAAGCAGATGCATCCTCCATCCTCATGAGTGGTCTCTCAATCTGAGTGTGACGGCAGAAATCTTCAGCCGTTGGGGCCAGCCATACTGCGATCTTTTCGCCTCCCCCCCCCTCCAACACAAAATGAAGCAGCTACTTTACCCTCTTTCCCCTCACAGGGAGTCCCTGAGAGATGCTTTGATTCACGATTGGCTCGCGGGTCTCCTCTGTTCTTATCCTCCGATTCCCCTGATTCCTCCTTTTCTAAAGAAAGCTGTTCGGTTGAGAAGCAAAGTAGTGCTCATTGCCCTGTTGTGGCCTTGTCGTGTGGTTTCCCTTCCTCCGACCTCATCTGTTACAACCTCCGTGGATCCTAGACACTCGTCAGGACCTCATATCTCGCCCACACGGGCTGACTCCCCCCGAATCTATCCACTCTCAAGCTGACTGCTTGGTTTCTCCATTTCCGTTAGTTGCCAGGCAGGAAACCCTTTCTTCATCCGTCCGTGATATTATCCTGGCTTCACATAAACCATCCACCAGAATACTTTACAGGGACAAATGGAAAAGATTCTCTGTTTGGTCACATAATCAGAAGCTAGACCCGATCTCATCTCCTGTGGCCATTATTCTTCATTATCTTGCTGAGCTGTTCGACAATGGTGCATCAGCTTCCACCATTCGAGTCCATTTAGCAGCTGTTTCCAACTTCCATAATGGGTCAGATGGAGTTCTGCTTATTTCCACCCGACTTTGCAAGACCTTCCTCAAGGGAATATTCCACAGCAGACCTCCCATCAGACAGCCGGTAGAGGCATGGAATCTCTCCCGGGTTCTCCATTCTCTCGCTCTATCCCCTTTTGAGCCTCTGGCTACATGTGATCTAAAATTCCTGTCATGGAAATCTTTATTTCTCATGGCGGTCACCTCAGCCAGATGAATATCTGAGTTGCAAGGCTTATGCATCAAGGGCCCTTATCTAATCTTCCATAAGGACAGAGTATCACTTCGTATTAACCCATCTTTTCTTCCCAAGCTGGTTTCCGACTTTTCTATTAACCAATCCATTGAGCTTCCCTGTAGTCTTTCCAAATTATTTAAACAAGGGAGAATACTGCCTACATTCATTGGATGTTCATAGACAATTATGTTTCTACCTGGACAGAACTAAGTCCTTTCGCAAGTCGGACCAGCTTTTCGTCTCCTTTGCGCGCCCTAGAATGGGAGGTGCGGTATCAAAAGTTACCTTGTCAAAATGGCTTGGAGATTGCATTCGCTTTTTATATTCGCTTATGAATGAATCTAAGCCTGGTCAAATCAAACCTCACTCAACTTGGGGGTATTGCAGCATCGGTTGCCTTCCACTCTAGGGCCTCCATGGATGACATCTGTGCAGTAGCCATTTGGGCTAAACCCCATACCTTCATCAAGCATTACAAATTGGATCTGATCTCCAGGGGAAGAGCGGCCTTTGACTCAATGGTTCTTGGGAATGTTCTTCCATAAGGGCCACCCAGGTTCTCCAAGTAGCTTGGGATTCTGTCCCATCAGTGATGAATAGGAAGAAGATTAACAACTTCAGATAAAGAAGTTATATCTTACCATAACGTTCGATCTGAGTTGTTGATCTTCTTCCAGTCATCACACCCTCCCACCGACCCCTGCCAAAGGCTCCTGGCGGATCTTCTGGGTCTTTGTGGTGTTTCAGGGTTTCTGCACAGAGATGGCCTTTGACTTTGTTTTCTCCTATATGTTGCATGCAGACTCTATCTGAGGTAACTGAGTGAAGGGCATTGTGGGTAGCAGCTTAGCTCGAGAGTTTTTGGTGCACGCAAGCTTGGTATAAGGCCGACTCTGTTCCGAGGGCTCTGAACCAAACCCATCAGTGATGACTGGAAGATCAACAACTCGGATAGAACTTTATGGTAAGACACAACTTCTTTTTCCAATCATACCTTGTCTGAGGGCAGAGTTCCTTTGGTGGGCAGAAGCATGCAACCACAACAAGGGACTGCATTTCACTCAGCCCCTCGCCGCCGAAACCCTGACAACAGATGCATCAGACTATGCATGGGAGGCTCACATGGCAGGAAAATGCATTCAGGGACACTGGAGCCCAGCCCAGATTCTCCTGCACATCAATCCGAAAGAGATGCTAGCTGTACAGAATGCACTGACAGCCTTTAAATACCTAATCCTTCCAGGTCAACTACTCATAAAAACAGACAGCACCACAGTTATGTGGTACATTAGCCATGGCCATGTCGAACACAGCCTTGAGCAATCAAGTGCATCTACAAGTTCATTTCCTGCCAGGCAAACAATATTCACTGGCAGATGACTTGAGCAGAAATCTCCTAGACCCACACAGGTGGAAATTGGAGCCCAACACCTTCAACCTTCTGATCCAGAGGTGGGGGACACCGGAGGTGGACCTATTTGCCTCCCCCGAGAACCACCATTTGAGCAAATTCTGCATCAGGAGCCCTCGCAGCAGGGCCTGAAAGGTGGATGCCCTATCCTTTCAATGGGAAAACCTCTCTATTTATGCCTTCCCCCTTCTGCCCCTCCTCTCAAAAGTACTACTCAAGATGAAACAGGACAGGCCAAAGGTAATCCTTATTGCCTCAGACTGGCCACGCCAGCACTGGTACCCACTCTTGCGCAGTCTGACAACAGTGCCACCCTGATACCTTCACCAGACTCCTGCCCTGCTGTCACAGCAGGAGGGACAGATTTTGCATCCACAATTGCAATCCCTAAGACTAGCAGCCTGCCTTATCCCCTGAATACTCCACCAGCAACCCTCAGCAAACAGGTGCTGGACATCATTCTTGAAGCCAGATGACCTAGTACTAGGAAATCCTATGCTGAAAAGTGGAAAAGATAATTTGTTCTTGGAATCGCTCTCAAGGGAAGGACACAGCTGTGCCCTTCTTGCCTTTAATCCTGGATTGCCTAGCAGAGCTACTCAACAGAGTCCTATCCTTTTCCTCCATTAAGATTCATGCCTGTACCATCTCAGCTCATTATAATACTGAGCCACCTCTATTTTCTCACCCTCTCATCAGATGGTTCCTGAGAGGGGCTAACAACCGTAGGCCCCCTAGGAGAGCACCCACCCCCTGCCCTGGGACCTTAACTTTGTATTGGAAAAGCTCAAGCTACCCCCTTTTGAGCCTGCAACTTCAGCAGTTAAAATTCCTCTCTTGGAAAACAGCCTTGCTTTTAGCCATAACTTCAGCAAGAAGAGTGTCTGAGTTACAGGCACTAATGGCAGTGGAACCCTTCATTATTTTCCATGATGACAGAGTTTCCCTCAGGACTAACCTGTCCTTTATGCCTAAGGTAGTATCCAGTGTGGCTCTAAACCAATCCATCCATTTGCCTACCTTTTTCCCTAACCCTCAGAATAAAGGGGAAAGGATCCTGCACTCCTTGGACGTGCACATACAGCTCAGGTTCTACCTTGATAGGACTAAACCCTTCAGAAAATCTGACCAGCTGCTAGTCAGCTTTGCTACAGGGGCAGAGGATAAGGCCATTTCAGAGCAAACTATTTCCAAATGGATAGCACACTGCATCCATTTAATCAGACCACATTCCACTAGGGCTACTTCCACCTCTACAGCATTTCTCAGGGGAGTCCCTACCAGAGACATTCTGGAAGCTGCAACCTGGAGTTCTGTTCACACCTTCACCAAGCATTACCACTTGCCTATCTTTTCCAAATCCAGGGCAGGATTTACTACAGCAGTCTTGCAAGGCCTACTAGCCAGCCCCATCACTTCTTGACTGCCTCCACCTTTCCTCAGCTTTGGGAATCAACCCAAGTGTGATGACTGCAACAGTGAAACACGAAGAACATAGTACAGTTGTGTGCACTTACAATAAATGTAGATGTTCCAGTATATTCACTGTTGCAGCCCTGGTTTCCTTCCCTCCAGCCCCCTGGCTTTCTCTTACCTTTCTACCTCCCCTCTCTATGGCCATTCCTAATGGCATTGGTATTTACTTTTTACTGGTGGAGTTCCCCCACCATATACTAGCTTCCTATTTTGGGGGCTTCTGACATTTGGGGCAAGAAAAACTGAAATAGTGGCATCGGCTGCCTGTTTTATACCCCTGACCTGACGTCATGGAAGAAGCAACAGCATCCAACGCAGAAATCCCAAGACTTTGGTATTTGGGCCGACTAAGTGTGATGACTGCAACAATGAATACACTAGAATATCTACATTTATGGTAGGTGTACACAACTGTACTTTTCCTTTTTGTTTAGTTTTATAACATTTTACAGGTGAGCGTAGAATTTTTATTTGCATAACTAGCAACCATGCCTACATTTTGGGAAGTATAGTTGTATTTGAACTTGGAGAGTTCATTATAGAATTGTAAAAAGTTTGTAGTTTTGAAGTCTTTGAATATTGTGATATTTACCTCCATTAGATGAGGGATTTTGAAAAACGTTACTAATTTGTGGTCAGACTTGACTGGGGAGGGAATTACCTGTAGGATAGTACACACAGCTGTGACATATGAAGGGCCCAGACCAAGAATTTGAACTTTAGTGGGCTTTCTGACACTTTGATTCCAGGAGTTCTTGTTTTGAAATTTGAGGAATTTTGGGGTGTAACCTACACTTGCGTTTAGATCTCTGTTAATTGACCGGTGCTCTTCCAGGGTACTGGAGTTTGGCGTATGTGAAGCTCATGCAGTGTATTTAGAACCGGACATGGTTTTCGGGGGTTCATCAAAAGGGGTCCTGTAACATACTCTGATGTGATAGCTGGTTTTATTTAGGTTGAGTTGAAGGCAGAAAGCTGCACTGTGCGTAAGGAAACCTGTATTGTCTCTGCTCACTTTGTAATCACTGTTTTGGAATTAAAACAAAAAAAAAAATTGCTTTAATAAACTAGTGCCCTGACATAGATTCACAAAGCGAAAGGAGCAGTTCCTAATGTGGCTCCCATAAGCAACTGTGCATCTTGAATTTTCTTTTTTAGTAACATTGTTGTACTGTTCATGGGAACAGGATAGATTTGAGTGACAATAGGGTATTTACTGCAGCTTCACAAGAATCCAGATCATTATGGAATTGCATCAATAATTCAGCAGGAGACTTTCTAGGCATCAAAAGAGATTATTTTGGAAACTTTATTTTAAAAGGAATTGGACATCCTGGTAAGAGGATTCAGACTGCATTTATTTCAAAGCGTAGAACTGCCTATCATTTAGTTTCTGGCATGTAGGAAAGTAGAAGACAATGAAGCTTGCCTGGTTTCTTGAAACAGCTGCTAAAATTGAAAAAAATATATATCTGTACATGCACTAGGTATGGGGGATATCAGAATTGGCATGTATGTTTTTTTTTTTGGGGGGGGGGGTCCAGCATCCCTGCAGAAAAATAAATTTAAAGGAGAAGACTGATGTTCAAATTTCTCTCTTCACCTACATTTTCAGTGTTTTTTTTCGGAATGTTGGCACTCTACGAGGGTCAACTTCTCAGTAGGGAGCCTGTTTGAATACTTGTTCAGGCAGGCTTTATGTTTGCGGTTTGACTGATACTTTAGAAGAATTTAATGAAGGGCTGTGGATTCTGGTGTTAAGGCACCAGTCCAAGGGGAATCCGGATCCTTGGACACTAAGTTAGGGTTACAGTGTTTGGTTGATATCACCATTACTTTGAGGCTGAGAAGGGTTAATTGGATGTTCAGACAAACCTGGAGTAGTATTTATCGAAATTACTTAAGCCTTTGATATAGATGATTATCATCTCCTTCAAATAGCTGTACTAGTTCATGTAATTAAGTACAAACTTGCAGTCATTCAGTAATTTTCAGTTCAGTGAAACTTTTGCAGTTAAAAGGCCCCTCTAAAGCACCCCTCCTCAAATGAGTTTCCCACGATGCAGTTGCTTCACCTTTACTTTTCTCCCTTTCCATCTGCCGTCGTACTGTTTGAGGATGACAAGCTCCTGTTTACATATGCTTCCTCACACCATAACGCAAGATTTCAAGTACAGCAGTCTCTCCTAACCACTGCCATCTGGCTAAGATGTGTACCCCCTGATTGGACCATTTTGGACCCCACCACGAAAACCCTCAGGAAATGTCTACAACCTTTTAAGTGCTTAGGTCGGTCATTCAGTTTTGTAGGTACTTACTAAGTACTAAGGACTATCATTAAACCTCATAGGTACTTACTAAGTACTTAGGCCTATCATTAAACCTCATAGGTACTAACTAAGGCCCATCATTAAACCTCCATAGGTACTTACTAAGTACTTAGGCCTATCATTAAACCTCCATAGGTACTTACTAAGTACTTAGGCCTATCATTAAACCTCCATAGGTACTTACTAAGTACTTAGGCCTATCATTAAACCTCATAGGTACTTCTAAAGCCTATCATTAAACCTCCATAGGTGCTTACTAAGTACTTAGGCCTATCATTAAACCTCATAGGTACTTACTAAGTACTTAGGCCTAAGTACTAAGGCCTATCATTAAACCTCCATAGGTACTTACGAAGTACTAAGGCCTATCATTCACCTTTGTATGTACTTACTAGACTATTAATCTCTGAGGATCTTAAGAAGCCTCACCGTCACATGGTAGGCTTTAGCCCTTATGTTTTGCATAGTTATAACCTGTAGGAGGGCAGAACAAGGGCATGTTGGGACATTGTTACTTTATCTACGAGGGACATTGTTAACAATTAGTGTTAAACCAAGAATGGATTTGCAGTTTTTTATCAAAAGATACTTCCAAATTCATATCCAGAAAACCAGAACAGAAATCCAAAACACACACTTCTGGGCATCGAAAAAAATTTGAACTTTTTATCTGTCTGTAGCAGGGAAACCACAGGAAAAGGAATTTTTGACTCTGGTAGAATATGATCTCATAATAGTTTTTCCATCAAAAAAGTCCCATAGCACTTCAACAACCTCCCGTAAGATTTGTCACTTAACTCTGTAGCCCCAAGAATGGACGTCACTACTCGGTTCTTAAGTTTAAAAAAAAAAGGCAAATTGGAAAAGGGCTATATCTCCATTTTGGCTTCTTCCTATTACAGCTGCTAAATCTTTTTTTTTCTTTTCTTGCTAGCATTTTCATGATGAGAGAATTTATAATTGTAGATAACATTTTGAACTTGCATGCTTTCTCCATAACCCTCTGCAAACAAAAAAGTTAAGTACAGCTTCTGCATTCTAGGACCCAAACTATGGGACTTGTACCTACCATCTGTCTTTAGAAATAAAATTTATTTTCCAGCATTCTAGAAAATACTATTAAACACCGTAGTAGTATAAATTAATTTCAAGTAATTGGATAATTATTTCATTAGGAATCGCCTCACAGAAATTTCATAACAGTACATGTTTTCTTTTATTACCCCAACACCCTAGCTTCTCTTTCTCCATCCCTTGCACCGCTCTTTGTTTTTATCATCAGCTGCCATATGCAGCAGCTGGCAACCAAAAT
Source organism: Protopterus annectens (assembly GCF_019279795.1). NCBI lineage: Eukaryota > Metazoa > Chordata > Ceratodontiformes > Protopteridae > Protopterus > Protopterus annectens. The sequence goes on from NC_056737.1 coordinate 1,180,847,222, forward strand.
AACTGCAGTACGTTTGATATAAATATCTGGTGTGAGTATATTTTATGGACGTTAAGCAATGTTTAACTAATATCTGATCTGCTATAGGTTTATAGAATAATATTTGTATACTAGACTAATGACCACCAGCGCCTTTATAAGCCTAGCTGTGCAACCCAACCCAGTCATGTCTCTGTATCATTAGCATTTATTAACGGGGGTATGTTAGGAAGTTTCTAAAAGTATTAGTTCATAGGTATATATTAGGCTAGTGACCACCAGGGCATTTATAAGCCTGGCCATGCAATCCATCCCAGTTGTGTCCCTGTGTGTCATTAGCATTTATTAACAAGGGGGTATGTTAGGAAGTTTCTAGAAGTATTAGTTCATAGGTATATATTAGGCTAATGATGACCACCAGGGCCTTTATAAGCCATGCAATCCAACTCAGATGTTCTTCGTGTTTCACTGTTGCAGTCATCACATTTGGGTTATCTGCTTGCAGTAACCCTCAGTCGGCCTGATCAACAAAGTCTTGGGTCTTGCATTGGTTGCTGTCTCTTCTTTTAGTGACGTCAGGTCGTCACGGGTATAAAACATGCAGCCGACGCCATTGCATCAGTCTTTCATGCCGTGCAGTGCCCGAAGCAAAAGCAGTTAGCAAGTGCCTGTCGTCCGACTCCTGAAATTTTCGATCTGAAATAGTTAACGTCATTTGATCAGCAACCTGTGGGTTTCGGATCCAACACGGATATGAGCCAGCAGCATACCAAGCAAAAAGATCCAAGCTCCTCCCCCCTACCCATACTACACTGCAACCTCCTTCCAATCCTCCGATCTCATTTGCCACGGCTTTGCCAGCGTGGGATTTTTTAGCTCCAGGCAAGTTTGTCCGTGTTTTCCGAAAATTTTTGTTCTGTGTGTGCCCCTTTGATATTTTTATTGGTAACTATTAGTTTATCTCACTACGGGTTTCCTTCCTCGCTAGATATTTGTGTTTTGTAGTTAAAGTTGTTAACTTTCTGTCAGTGTAGGCCCCCCCTTCCCGCCCGTAGAGTGTGTGTATGTGTCCGTTTACTATGTCGGAAAGTGACTTTCTCGAAGTGCAAAGAGTGTGGCCACAAGCTGTCACCAGCTGACAATCACACTGTGTGTAATTTGCTTGGGGGTGCCTCATTTGTCATCTGGCTGCAAAATCTGTGTGGCCGTCAACCCCCGAGCCCTGCGGGAACGCAGGAAAAAGTTAATTCTGGCAGGTCTTCTACCCGCGGAATCAACTTCTGCTTCCACAGCTTCTTCACCAGCCATGGCTGTGGCTGTCCAGCCTTCTGGCCCTCCTCCCCTGTCCGGGACTCGCCCTCCCACCTTGCCACAGGGAGAGAGAGAGGCCAAGAAAGGGAGAATGAAAGACGAACACAGGGAGAGAGACGTTCAGAAAAGGAAAAAGATAGAGAAGGGCCGCAAGTGGCAGGCAAAGTTGGATCCAACGGCCCCTCCCGCTAAGGTGATTTTGTTTTCTGTTAAAGTTACTAGGCCATCTTCCTCTCTGCTCTGTTCACGTTTTTCTCCGGAGCTGGAGGAGGAGGCTAGACCACCCTCGAGGTCGTCTTTACGTCGGCTCTCCCAGCCGGCGTTGGTGGCGTCCTCAAGATCAACTCTGAGCATCTCTGAAGCAGACATGGATTGGATGATGCGATGATTTCTACAAACTCAACTGCAGATGGGAGTGTTGCTGGCTCCCCCCGCCCCCCCCCCTCTGGTGCAAGGAGTTTGGCTCTGTTTTTCACCCCGATAGCTCCTTCTCCGATCCACCATCGGATTTCGGAATCTGTGGATCTGAGGAGCCCCGCAGCCAGGTGGTCTGCGCTGATGGTACCTTCGTCCTCCGTGCCGGACATGCCCTCGAGTCTGTCGGATCCGCTTTCAGATCCAAGCTCTCGGAGCTGTGAGTTGGGAGTCGGATCCGAGGGGATGAGTGTGTCATCGGCTCCGTTGTGGACGGGGCATACCGTCCTTTTGGGTCCGGCCTTTCCAACTTCGGCTCTGATCCCTTCGTTGGATCAGAGGGTCACGGCTACCCCTCACCACCAGTTTCAGGGAAGCCGGTTCTCCTTCGGCGTTCGTTCGTTGTGGAGAGGGTTCTTGCTGGATCGAGACCCGCTCACTCTTTCTTCGGGGTCCATCCCTGCCCCCTCGCAGTTGGGCTTGTCTTCTGTCATCCAGTCCCCCCAGGGACAGCCTGTGTCTATTGCGCCCCAGCCAGTTCCCCTGGAGGAACATGAAACCATTTGTGAGCCCTCCCCGGAGAGTCCACCTGAGGAGGTTCCTCACAAACGCCAGTGTAAAGGGAGGCACTTGGATTCCACCGAGACCCTCACTGAGGATACCGACTTGGAGGAAGGGAAAGGTTCCCCCAAATCAAGGAAAGTTCCTCGGACCTCCCCCAGACAAGGAGTCTAGGGCGATTGGCCATCTTGTAAAACTGACTTTTGCTTCAGCTACCTTTACTATAAGGGCGCTGAATTACTTGGCCCATGTACTTTGACTGCAGCGGGACCTTGTGAAAGAGTACGCCAAGTCTCCCCTGGAGTCCATGTCGGCCGAGGATAAATGGACCTTCTTGGCTCGTATGATCACAAGTCTGTGTCCAATACGTCCATGCGTTTACTCTCATGCCACCGAGGGAGCCGCTAGGGCTAGCTGGCTCTGTCTTTGCCATTTCTCTGTACCCTTCAAGGCATCCTTCGCTAACGCACCCTGTGACGGTTCGACCCTGTTCGGGAAGACTGTCCGCGATATGCTTGTCCAGAGAGAAAAAGATGGGAAAACTCTGTCAGCTGTCAGGATCTGCTTCTCTAACCCTTAAAGGTCCTTTTCCAGGAACCAGCAAGGGCAAAAGAAGCTGTGGTTCTGGAAAACTCAGCAGTCCCAAAATGCTCAGGACGACTCCTCCCCCTGAGGCAGAGGGGACGACGACTGCTTTGGGTCACAGGAACCTTTACGAGACAGACCCGCGCAGCAACCCTGATAGGTTGATCAACTGCTCTTATTTGGAGGCAGTCGGGGGGGGGGGGGATTTTTCGATGCACCTAGCCCAATGGGAGTCCATCACGACAGATCGCCGGGTGCTTCGAATAATATCCAGAAGCTATCCTATTCAGAAACAAGTCCCCTTACACAAGGCGCCTCCCGGACGTCCCACCCGCTCAGAGGGAGGCCGCGGCTTTGGAAATACAAAAACTTAATGATAGGCCTAAGTACTTAGTAAGTACCTATGAGGTTTAATGATAGGCCTTAGTACTTAGTAAGTACCTACGAAACTGAATGACCGACCTAAGCACTTAAAGGCTGTAGACATTTCCTGAGGGTTTTCGTGGTGGGGTCCAAAATGGTCCAATCGGGGGGTACACATCTTAGCCAGATGGCAGTGGTTAGGAGAGATTGCTGTACTTGAAATCTTGCGTTATGGTGTGAGGAAGCATACGTAAACAGGAGCTTGTCATCCTCAAACAGTACGACGGCAGATGGAAAGGGAGAAAAGTAAAGGTGAAGCAACTGCATCGTGGGAAACTCATTTGAGGAGGGGTGCTTTAGAGGGGCCTTTTAACTGCAAAAGTTTCACTGAACTGAAAATTACTGAATGACTGCAAGTTTGTACTTAATTACATGAACTAGTACAGCTATTTGAAGTAGATGATAATCATCTATATCAAAGGCTTAAGTAATTTCGATAAATACTACTCCAGGTTTGTCTGAACATCCAATTAACCCTTCTCAGCCTCAAAAATAATGGTAATATCAACCAAACACTGTAACCCTAACTTATTGTCCAAGGATCCGGATCCCCTTGGACTGGTGCCTTAACATCAGAATCCACAGCCCTTCATTAAATTCTAAAGTATCAGTCAAACCGCAAACATAAAGCCTGCCTGAACAAGTATTCAGACAGGCTCCCTACTGAGAAGTTGACCCTCGTAATGTAGAGTGCCAACATTCCGAAAAAAAACACTGAAAATGTAGGCGGAGAGAGAAATTTGAACATCAGTCTTCTCCTTTAAATTTATTTTTCTGCAGGGATGCTGGACCCCCCCCCCCCCCCCCCAAAAAAAAAAAAAAAAAACAACATACATGCCAATTCTGATATCCCCCATACCTAGTGCATGTACAGATATATATTTTTTTCAATTTTAGCAGCTGTTTCAAGAAACCAGGCAAGCTTCATTGTCTTTTACTTTCCTACATGTCAGAAACTAAATGATAGGCAGATGTTCATCGTGCATACAGCTGCAGTAATCACAGATGGTTTCTCTGCCGTCAGGCGGGTCCTCGGTCGGCCGAATTCCAAAGTCTAGGTCCGGCGTCGGTTGTCGTCGCTTTCTTTCCTGACGTCAGTGCGACAGGGGTATATAAGACACAGCCGACGCCATATTCTTCAGTCTTTTTTGCCGCGCGGTGCCCGAAGCAGAAGCAGTTCGCAAGTGCTGGTCGGCCAGCTCCTGAAATTACGAATAATTGGAAACCGAAGTCTTCTTTAAAGCTAAGTACCCCGTTGGGGAAACTTTTCTTGCCTCAGACCGATGTCAGACAAAGTTAACAATTGTATTTCTTGTGGGAAGCAAATACCGCATAAGGATTTCCATTCCCTCTGCATACCTTGTTTAGGCCCAGACCACGACGTCTCGGCCTGTCGCTTTTGCGCTACTTTCAATAAACGCACTATTAAGCGTCGGGCGGAGTTCGCTCAGCACTTTTTTGGTAAAACCTTTGATTATAAAATGTCGTCAGATACTCCGACTACCGTTTTGTCCAAAAAACGCAAGGACAAAGACCGACACGCGAGGCCCGTGGTCTCCACCGACACCACGCCAAAACCGGCTACACGTGGTCCGGTTCTCAGTGAGGCGCTTACGCAGCTCCTGACTACCGACGACACTTCTTTGGTGGTGTCCTCTGTACCCGAGACCGCAGGTTCCTCGGCCCATACCCAGACTACAACCACCGAAGCCACTGTGAGTGTTGAGCCTCCTAATGTGGATAGGTCCACTTCCACCCAAGGTGTTTTTAGACCCTCGTCCTCCTTCTCCATTAAGGCCTTTACTAAGTCCAAATCAGCCATGCATCCCAAGAGGCCTGTTGCACAGGGCCCATCTCTAGGCCCCATGCCTAAAAAGCAGATGCTAAAAATGGCTGAGGATTTAATTACTCTTATCAGGGGTTCCCAGCCCCCTCCAGACAAGAGACCCCGAGTGGAGGAAGCTTCTCCCTCTTCTGACCAGGAATCCTTTCTTTCAGAACATTCTGATGAAGAGGAACACTCGTACTCCCCTTTTGAAGATTCGGATGCTGAGCAGTCCATTCCTTGTGTATCTCCCCCAGAGGATTTCTCTTTTGGGGAAACCTTGCACACCTTGAGGAAACACTTCCATTGGGAAGGCCAAGACTTTTCTGATTCCAAGAAAAGACTTAGGGATTTTCTTTTGTTACCTCAGCACAGACGTCTGGCGATACCTCCTGTCTTGGACATACTTGATGATGTTTACTCGGAGGCTTGCCTAAATCCGGATTCCCTGCCTCCTGCCCCAGTCAAGCCTGATAGGTCTACAGAGTTCCTACTTCTCACCAATTTCTCTACAAGAGCCATAATGCTGACCCTGAAACCATTTCTCAAGGCCCCAAGGGAATGAAGGCCTCTACTGCTAAGAATCCACTACCTTCCGAAAGAGAGTCTAGATCCTTAGAAAGGTGGGGAAAAAAGGTATATACCTCGGCCACCCTAGCCATGAGGGCCTTAAATTGTCAGTTCCATGTGCTTAAATATCAGCAGTTTCTGTTATCACAATTAAGAAATAAAATGTCTCAACCTGAACAACCAGATTTGAAGGAGTTGCAGGATATGATGCATAGTGCAGAACAAGTGGGTAAACACACCTTACAATGTGGCTATGATGCCCTAGAGGCCTGAAGTAGAGCTGCTGTGACAGGATCAGTCATTCGTAGACATGCCTGGCTTGGAGAACAAACCTTGCTTGACCATGTTAAAGCTAAGCTACTAGATGCTCCTTTACAAAAGGATGTACTATTTGATACTAATGCTGAGGAGATACTACGGAAAATGGAAGAAAAAGCTAAATCTATGCAAACTGTCAAAGCTTTTCTACAAGTTCAACCACCACGTTTTAGCAGAAATTGGCCTGCAAAGAACTGGTCCTTTCCAGCCATGGACAAGCAACAAAGAGGTAGATACAGGCGTACAAGGGGCAGAGGACAACCTCAAGGAACATACAGAGGCAGACAATGGCAAACTCCAGCCACAAGAGGTGGCGAAGACAGTGCACAGCAATACAGGAAACAAACCCAATGACTTCCCCCCTTTCCATGCCAAGCAGGTCTCAGCTGGCAGCACCCTTGGGAGGAAAGCTGGCTTTATTTACAAGAAATTGGCATATTATCACAACAGACAAATGGATCCTGGACATTATAAACAGAGGCTACAGATTTCACTTTCACACTCTTCCAAAAATGAGAGGCATGCCAAACCTGCCACACAATCAAAGGGCAGAGGCTCAAATACAAATTTCAAAGCTTATGGCCATGAAAGCTATTCAAGAGGTACCTACTCACGAACAAGGTCAAGGTTTTTATTCCAGACTTTTTCTGGTACCAAGGAAAGAAACCGACTGGAGACCCATTTTGGACTTATCCATCCTAAACACATTTCTACTGCACCAAAATTCAAGATGCTCACATTACAGCAGCTTCTTCCCATGCTGGGCAAGGAGTTTTGGCTGGTAACATTGGACCTCAAGGAGGCATACCTGCATGTCCCAATCAGACAAAGTTGCAGAAGATACCTCAGATTTCTTGCAGGTTCAATCCACTATCAATTCTCTGCATTGCCCTTTGGCTTATCTACTGCGCCCAGAGTATTCACGAAATGCCTGGCATCAGTAATTGCCTACTGCAGACTTCAAGGCATACAAATTTACCCTTATCTGGACGACTGCCTGATCCAAGCGGACAACAAGCACCTACTTCTGGAACATCTGGCTTATGTAACACGGTTATTGAATTCTCTGGGATACACAGTCAACAAGGAAAAATCCAGGCTAACACCATCTCAGAAAATAACTTTCCTGGGTGCCAACTTGGACACAAACACCCAGATGGCTTATCTTACGCCAGAAAAACAAGGGCAGCTAACTCATTACTTCAAAATACTAGCAAATTGTACCAGGCTCACTGCAAGGAAAATCCTGCAGGCTCTGGGTTTCATGGCATCTTGCATTCTTCTAATCCCATGTGCAAAGTTGCATATGAGGAAACTTCAATGGTACCTAAAAAACCTATGGTCTCAACACAGCCACAGTTTGGAAACAATAATACCAATAATTCCATGTTTGCAAAAGGAATTTCTATGGTGGGCCCAAGCATGCCAAACAAACACAGGTCTTCCATTCTGCAAGCCTCAAGCAAATCAAGTCATCACAACAGACACCTCAGACTACGCCTGGGGGGCGCACATGACAGACAGGTGCATTCAGGGCAAATGGTCCCAAAAGGAAAAGCACCTTCACATCAATCAAAAAGAAATGCTAGCAGTGATAAATGCAATTACAATTTTCAAGGATCTCCTGCATCCAGGGCAATTATTGATAAGAACAGACAACACCACAGTAATGTGGTATATAAACAAACAAGGTGGAACACATTCATACCCCCTGTGCAGGCTAGCCATGTCACTTGGCTCTGGCATGGCAAATCGAACTTCAAGCACAGTACTTGCCAGGATTAGAAAACACGCTGGCAGACAATCTAAGCAGAAATATGACAGATCCACACGAATGGAAGTTACATCCTCAAGTGTTTACAAAGATAATCCAAGCGTGGGGAAGACCAGACATAGATCTCTTTGCCTCCCACAGGAACCATCAATTGGAAAAGTTCTGTTCAAGAACCTTTCATCCAAAGGCCTGGAGAGTGGACGCCCTTTCTTTCAGTTGGGCAACATGGACAGTTTACGCTTTCCCACCTTTGCCTCTTCTGCCCAAGGTGCTCTTGAAAGCAAGAGCAGACAGACCGAAGATGATACTGATTGCTCCAGACTGGCCAAGACAACACTGGTACCCACTCCTGAGGAGCCTAACACATACTCCTCCCTGGAACCTACCTCTAATGCCTCTTCTACTGACTCAGCACAACTACAAAACTCTTCACAGTCAGCTGAAAACTCTCAATCTGGCTGCATGGAAAATTCCTTAACACCACAACAGACCCTACTCTCCAAAGAGGTGCAGGATGTCATTTTGGAGGCCAGAAGACCATCTACTAGAAAGGCTTACTCCGCAAAGGGGAAACGTTTTTGCGCTTGGAATGAGAAAAAAGGCCAGGATCCTAGAAAACTACATCTGCCTCAGATATTACAGTATCTAGCTGAGCTGTTGAACAGTGGACTTTCATTTTCCTCCATCAAAATTCATGCCTCAGCCATTTCTGCAGAGTACAACACTGATCCACCCTTATTCTCTCACCCACTTTTAAGAAAGTTCCTCAGAGGAGCTAAGAATATAAGACCTCCAAGGAAACAACCAATCCCAGCCTGGGATCTTAACTACATTCTAGAAAAATTAACATTACCTCCCTTTGAACCAGCTGCCTCTACAGATTTGCAGTATTTGTCCTGGAAAACAGCCTTCCTTCTGGCCATTACCTCAGCTCGTAGGGTTTCGGAACTACAAGCCCTCATGGCTGTGCAGCCCTTTCTCATCTTCCATCAGGACAGGGTTTCCCTACGAATCAACCCTTCATTTATGCCTAAGGTGGTATCCAGGGTAGCTTTAAATCAGGCCATACACTTACCTACCTTTTACCCCAATCCTCAAAACAAAGGGGAAAGGCTGCTACATTCCTTAGACATCCATAGGCAGCTACGTTACTATCTGGACAGAACACAGCCCTTCAGGAAATCAGAACAACTTTTTGTGTCCTATGCTGTAGGAGCTCAAGGGAAGCCAATTTCCAAACAGACAGTTTCAAAATGGATAGGCCATTGTATCCGGTTTTGTTACTCCTTTCATGGCAAACCTGTGCCTACAGGCATCAGATCCCACTCCACAAGGGCCACAGCTACCTCTACAGCCTTCCTCAGAGGAGTCCCTACCAAGGATATTTTGGAGGCAGCCACTTGGAGTTCTATGCATACCTTCACAAAACACTACCACCTGCCTTTATATTCCAAAACTAGAGCAGGCTTTACCTCTGCTGTGTTGCAGGGCATTCTGGCTGCTCCCAGTTCCACCTAGTGCCTACCACACTGTGTGTAGCTTTGGGATTCTACCCATCTGTGATTACTGCAGCTGTATGCACGATGAACATAGTACAGTTTTGTACCTACCATAAATGTAGATGTTCGAGTGCTAATACAGCTGCAGTACAGGTTTCCCTCCCTCCTTCCCCTCTTGGTAAAAGCCCAGTGGTTAACACCTCCTCATACAACCTAATTTGGGTTATCCTTCTATGGTGTATTTGCTTGCAACTACTGATTTTTGATTATATTTGCATTGCTTGACTATATTTATATATAAATATATATATATATATATATATATATATATATATAGATATATACATATATATATATATATATAGATATATATATATATATAGATATATATATATATATATATATATATATAATTTACGTATTGCCTTCCATCTGGGGGCACCTGACATCTGGGGCAAGAAAGACTGAAGAATATGGCGTTGGCTGTGTCTTATATACCCCTGTCGCACTGACGTCAGGAAAGAAAGCGGCGACAACCGACGCCGGACCTAGACTTTGGAATTCGGCCGACCGAGGACCCGCCTGACGGCAGAGAAACCCATCTGTGATTACTGCAGCTGTATTAGCACTCGAACATCTACATTTATGGTAGGTACAAAACTGTACTTTCTACGCTTTGAAATAAATGCAGTCTGAATCCTCTTACCAGGATGTCCAATTCCTTTTAAAATAAAGTTTCCAAAATAATCTCTTTTGATGCCTAGAAAGTCTCCTGCTGAATTATTGATGCAATTCCATAATGATCTGGATTCTTGTGAAGCTGCAGTAAATACCCTATTGTCACTCAAATCTATCCTGTTCCCATGAACAGTACAACGTTACTAAAAAAGAAAATTCAAGATGCACAGTTGCTTATGGGAGCCACATTAGGAACTGCTCCTTTCGCTGTGTGAATCTATGTCAGGGCACTAGTTTATTAAAGCAAATTTTTTTTTTTTGTTTTAATTCCAAAACAGTGATTACAAAGTGAGCAGAGACAATACAGGTTTCCTTACGCACAGTGCAGCTTTCTGCCTTCAACTCCACCTAAATAAAACCAGCTATCACATCAGAGTATGTTACAGGACCCCTTTTGATGAACCCCCGAAAACCCTGTCCAGTTCTAAATACACTGCATGAGCTTCACATACGCCAAACTCCAGTACCCTGGAAGAGCACCGGTCAATTAACAGAGATCTAAACGCAAGTGTAGGTTACACCCCAACAGGTGGCCACAGACCAGTCCGAATCAGGCATCTATTCCAGGTTCTTTTTGGTGCCAAAAAAGATGGGGGATCTATCAGCAGTGAACCTGTTCGTTGCCAAGGAGAAGTTCCGAGTGGTCACGCTTCAATCCATCCTGCCTTTCTTGCAGGAGGAAGACTGGATGTTCATCGTGTTTCACTGTTGCAGTCATGAATGTAGGGTTCTCCCCTGCCGGCAGGCAGTCCTCGGTCGGCCAGAATCCCGAAGTCTGGGTCCGACGTCGGCTGTTCAACCATGCTCCCTGACGTCAGAGCGCCAGGAGTACAAAGCTGACAGCCGACGCCATCTTCTCCAGTCTTTCTTGCCGTGCGGTGATAGCAGTTCGCAAGTGCCGGTCGGCTGACTCCTGACTATTTTTTTTCTGATAAACTTCAGTCCGAAGACTTTCTTCTCCACTCAAAGCTAAGTACCCCGTTGAAACTTTTTCTTGCTCCACTCCGATGTCAGAAAAAGTTAATAATTGTATTTCATGTGGGAAGCAAATACCTCATAAGGATTTTCATTCTTACTGTATTCCTTGATTTAGGCCCTGACCACGACGTAGCTAGTTGTCGGTTTTGTGCTAGATTCAATCAACGTACAATTAAACGAAGGTACGATTTTGCTTTTCATTACTTCGGTAGGCACTTTAACTACAAAATGTCGTCTTGATACGGTTCCGGCTACCGGAGTTAACAAACGTCGCAAGGATAAAGACAGGCCTCCGAGGTCCAAATCTGATGATAGCGCACAAGCGGACCTAGCTTCAGGTTCGGCCGTCGTCAGTGAGGCGCTTTTGCAGCCACTGTCGTCGGCCATTTCAGAACCGATGGCCGAAACGGACTCTCATGAGGAGCCAACCAGGCCTTTAAATATTTCAATTGCAGGACCTTCGGGCAATGCTCCTTCGGATGGGTCCGGAGCTGCTGTGCAGGTACCGGCTTCCGAAGGGGTTTTCAGGCCTACTCAGCTTCTTATAAAGGCAAAGCCAAAGGCAAAGACTCCTTCTAAATCAAAGACTGCAACACAGGCCTCTTCTGATCCGGCTCCCAAGTCACAGAAACAGTTACTCAAGATGGCGGAGGATTTACTTACTATGATTAGGGGTTCACATCCCCCTCCAGATAAAAGGCCAAGGCAGGATGTTTATTATGATTCCTCTGATCAGGCTTCTGTTTCTTCAGTTTCTTCTGACCAGGAATATTCTTTCCCTCCTTATGAGGATTCTGATGCTGAGGAATCCATTCCTTCAGCTTCTCCCCCTGAGGATTTCTCTTTTGGGAAACTTTGCATGAAATGAGGGAACATTTCCACTGGGAAGGACAGGAGTATTCGGAATCTAAGAAAAGACTAAGGGATTTTCTTCTACTCCCCCAACATAGACCCCTGGCTATTCCTCCTGTTTTGGATATTGTGGATGATGCCTTTTCGGAGGCTAACTTAACCCCTGACTCTTTTCCTCCTGCTCCTGTTAAGCCTGATAGATATTACAGGGTTCCTGATTCCCACCAGTTTTTATACAAGAACCCTTCTGCTGACCCTGAAACCATTTCTCAGGGTCCTAAGGGAGTTAAGGCCGCTTCTGCCAAAACCCCCATTCCCACGGAAAAGGATTCTAGATGGGGCAAAAAAGTGTACACTTCTGCTACTTTGTCCATTAGGGCTTTAAACTGTCAGTTTCATATGCTGAAATACCATCATTTTCTCTTGTCTGTTTTAAAACAAAAGCTTACTTCCATTTCTGCCTGTGCAGATAAGGAATTACATGACTTATTGCATGCCACTGAACAAGTTGGGAAGCATGGTTTACACTGTGGATTTGATGCCTTGGAGGCTTCTTGTAGGGTTGCTGCCTCCGGCACAGTCATTAAAAGGCATGCATGGCTAAAGGAACAAAATTTGCCAGAACAAGTAAAAGCTAAATTATTGGATGCTCCTGTTCAGCATAATGTTTTGTTTGGATCAAAAGCTGAAGAGGTGATTAAAAAGATGGAGGATAAGGCGAAATCCATGCAAACAGTTAAAGATTTCTTACAAGTACAGCCACCAAGATTTAGCAGGAATTGGCCTTCTAAAAATTGGTCCTTTCCCACTTCAGACAGGCCTCAGAGGGGTAGATATAGACGTTCCAGAGGAAGGCCTCAAACACAAGCTTCTTATAGACCAAGAACAGTGGACTGCTTCCACCCCTAGGGGAGGAGAGGATAGGTCACAAACTCATAGGAAACAAACTTAATGACTCCCTCTGTTGGGCTGCAGGAACTTCTTGCCTGGAAGCCCCTCTCGGAGGAAAACTCTCTCTTTTTTTATCAAAATTGGACTCCTATAACCCAAGACAAGTGGGTTCTGGATGTGGTTTTAAGAGGTTACAAATTCCATTTTCATACCCTGCCAAGGTCAAGCGGATGGCCAGACCTTCCAAAACATCAATGGACAGAGGCCTTAAACCAGGTGGAAGCTCTTTTGGCTATGAAAGCCATAGAACTGGTTCCACTTTCAGAGATGGGACAAGGTTTTTACTCAAGGCTCTTTCTAGTCACCAGGAAGCAAAACTCATGGAGACCCATTCTGGATCTGTCAGTCTTGAACACCTTTCTAGAAATTCCAAAATTCAAGATGCTTACTCTACCGCAGCTACTTCCAATGCTATCCAAAGATGCGTGGATGGTAACTTTGGATTTAAAGGAGGCATATTTACACATTCCCATCAGACAGGAACGCAGAAAATACCTCTGGTTCAAGGCCGGATGGAGGCACTTTCAATTCTCTGCGCTGCCCTTTGGATTGTCTACTGCGCCCAGGGTCTTCACCAAATGCCTGGCTCCAGTAGTAGCTTACTGCAGACTCGAGGGAATTCAAATTTACCCTTATCTGGACGATTGTCTAATTCAGGCAGACAGCAAGGATGTCTTACTCCAGCATCCAGAGTTTGTACAAAACCTCCAAGTTCCTGGGATTCTCTGTAAACATAAAAAAGTCAAATTTGACACCCTCACAGCAGATAACTTTTCTGGGTGCTCTTCTAAACACCACAACCCAGATGGCATTTCTGACATCCGAAAAACAATTACAGCTGGCTTCAACTTTCAAAACCTTGGCAACTTTAACTCAGCTATCTGCAAGGAGATTCCTGCAGGCTCTGGGTTACATGGCCTCCTGCATCCTTCTCGTACCATGAGGAAAATACAGTGGTACCTAAAAAGTGTATGGTCTCAGCATTGCCACAGTTTAGACACACTGATCTCCGTCCTGCCTTGCCTTCAAAAGGAATTTCTTTGGTGGTCCAGGGCATGTACTCTAAACAAAGGGAAACCCTTCTGTCTGCCTCCTGCCACTCAGCTTCTAACCACGGACGCGTTGGATTATGCTTGGGGAGCCCATTTTCAGGGCAACTGTCTGCAGGGCCTTTGGACAAAGGATCAGAAGCACCTGCATATCAAAGGAAATGTTAGCCGTTCAGAAAGCCCTAATGGCCTTTAGGAATTTTCTACAACCAAGACAACTACTAATACAGACAGAGACCACACCACAGTTATGTGGTACATAAACAAGCAAGGGGGATCTCATTCCTACCCCCTTTGCAGACTAGCCATGGATCTATGGAACATGGAACACAGCTCTAGCTTACAATCTGGACCTTCAAGCTCAGTTTCTACCAGGGAAGCAAAACTTCCTGGCAGACAGTCTGAGCAGAAACCTTTCGAATCCACACGAGTGGATGCTGGACACCAAAATATTCAGGATGATAACGGCAGTCTGGGGATGTCCTCACATAGACCTCTTTGCATCCCATCTCAATCATCAACTACAGAATTTTTGCACCAGGACTTTCCACAAAGAAGCTTGGAAAGTGGATGCCCTATCATTCATTTGGAGGAACCTCTCGGGATGTGCCTTTCCGCCTCTTCCTCTTCTTCCACGTGTATTATTAAAGATAAAACAGGACAAGCCCAAGATGATAATCTTGCTGGCCCCAAATTGGCCTCGACAGTTTTGGTACCCAACTCTAAAAAACCTATGTCTGGAGCCCCCTTGGGTTTTACCTCAGTCTCCGAACCTTCTGTCTCAACATCAGGGTCAGGTTCTACAGTCTCATGTCAGAACTCTCAGCCTGGCGACCTGGTTAATCCAGGGCCTTTGATTCCTTCTTTCCTACCCAAGCAGGTTATGGATGTCATTTTAGAAGCCAGACGTCCTAGCAGTAGAAAATCTTATGCAAGAAAATGGAAAAGATTTTGTTCCTGGATGCAGACTCAGGATTCTGATCCTCTTCTTCCGAACATTCCTTCAATTTTACTTTACTTGACCGATCTCTTACATAAGGGTCTCTCTTTCTCTTCCATTAAGATACATGCCTCTGCTATTTCTGCTCATTATAATACAGACCCTCCAATCTTTTCCTCACCGCCCCCACCAGGCATCTAATCTTACTAGCCAGAGATTTCTTTCTCCGGATATCACCTCTGCTGGGGATCACCATAAATCTCAGGAAGTCTTCCCTTCAACCTGTTCATGTTAGACTTCATAGGGGCGAGAATAGATTCTCTTCAGGCCAGGGCATTCTTGACTCCAGACAGACTACACAGCCTGGCACTTCATGTGTTAGCACTTCTGCAGTCCCCTGTACCCCCCAGCAGAATTAGTCCTGAGAGCCTTAGGGTCCATGGCAGCAGCTATCAACCTAATCCCTTGTGCTCGTCTGCATATGAGAATTATACAGTGGACGTTGCAAGTTCAGTGGTCGATACTTCATCAACCTCTAGATTTTCCACTCCCTCTGAGCAGAGTGTGCAGAAATTCTCACGTGGTGGCTCCGATCCCGAAATTTGCAAGAGGGACGTCCTTTTGTTGCGCCCCAACCTCAAGCCACGGTGAACACGGACGCCTCCTGCCTAGGGTGGGGAGACCCTGTTCGGGCAGGACTGTTCAAGGCACTTGGACTCTAAGCGAGACCGTTCTGCATATAAATGTTCTAGAGACGAGAACGGTCCTTTTAGCGTTGCAGGTCTATCATGCTTATCTTCCTCTGGGAACTATTGCGATCCAGTCAGACAGTATGTCAGTGGTCTGGTATATCAACAAACAGGGGGGAACCAAGTCTTATCCCCTTTGTCGAGAAGCCATGAGAGTTTGGGAATGGGCGATCTCCAACCGCTTTCTGATGGCAATGCACATTCCGGGTCGGTCCAACATCTTAGGTTCATAGGTTCATACTAGGCTATCTGCCCGAGGGCATTTATAAGCCTAGCCCATAGTTTTGTGGCTTACGCCACCCCTTTAGTTTGGAGAAACTATGCCCATTATTTTGCTGTGCCTCTGTCGAGCAGTGACACTGAGGTAACCCCTGGGGTGTATCTGCGATCTCCCATCCATTGGTCAAGATTCCTCTTGAATAAGGCCAGCGAGGTGCTCTGCCTCACATAAACCGGGATTTTGTTCCACAGCATAGGGAGTCTTTGGGTGATGAATCTATCCCTCCAGCACGTCCTATTAATAACCGTGTCGAGGTTTAAGTCTCCCGCCCTTGTGGCTCTGAGGGATCTAGATTTTTTGAGATGAAGCATGTTCATCAAATCTGGGTTTGACATGGCCTTGTGTGTCAGGCATAGGTCACCTCTGAGCAAGCGGTAAGCAACTGAATATAACTGGAGTTCTTTCAGTCGGGCAGCATAAGACAGATTTTTGAGACCCTTTATCCTTTTGGTGAGGAACTTTTGTGGGCTCTCCAGCTGCTGCAAGTGTCGGGTCAGATACATTCCGAATGGGGCATTGTACTCGATCATTGGTCTGATGAGTGATGAGTATAGGGAGACTATGACTTCCCTTGATCTAGATGTGAATCCCTTCATGATAAGGTGGGCAATGTAGAAGGTCTTCCTAACTAATTTAGCAATATGAGTGTCGAATGAAAGGCTACTGTCAACCTGGGTTCCCAGGTCCCTAATAACTTCTTCTGTGTTCAGGGATTGCCACCTATATGGTAGCTAGGGGTAACCTTATTTTCCCGAAGGTATGACTATGCATTTCTTGGCATTTAACTTTAGGCCATGGCTCTGGCACCAGTTATCCGTTTCTGTGAGACCCTTCTGAAGGATATCTGTGTTGGATGTGTTTTCAACTACGGCGCCCAGTTTGCAGTCATCTGCAAACTTTGTCAGCCATAACCCTTCTGTGTTTGCTTGTACTTCAGAAAAGTAGATGCCAAACAAGAGTGGGCCCAGGACTGAGCCCTGTGGGACACCACTTGTGACAGGCTTTGAGTCTGACATGGCGCCAGCAACTCTGACCCTGTGGGTTCTGTCACTCAGCCAGTTTGCAACCCATCTTGTAATGTATGGGTTTACATTTAAGTTGATGAGTTTTTCAATGATACCCGAGTGAGGTATTGTATCAAAAGCCTTCGCCAGGTCTAGGTAGGCTGTATGGACTGCCTTTCCTCATCAATGGCCTTGGTGACTGTTTCGAAAAAGTCAACCAAGTTTAAAAGGCATGATCTGCCTTTGACAAAGCCAAACTGGGTTGGATCCAAAGTCTGCAAGTTCCCTATGTCTTTATTTATGAGATCCATTATGATCCTCTCCATGGCTTTGCAGATAAGGCTTGTTAAGCTAATGGGACGGTAATTTCCAGGGTCGGTGGAGGCGCCGCCTTTGTGGAGTGGGACCACAGTCGCTGTGCGCCACTCCCTGGGTACGTATCCGGAGGTGAGACTAAGATTAAACAGCTGTCCTTACTGTGGGTTTAATTCCTCGTTGAGTTCATGGAGCACACAGCCGGGGACACCATCAGGTCCCATTCTTTGCCTTGGAGAGAGCAGTTCTCACCTGGGCGTTAGAGATGTTTGGGGGGCTACAATCATTTGGTATAGATATCTCTCCTTTAACGGCGGGGGAGAAGTTTGCACTGAACCTGTCAGCCAGTATGTTGGCAATGTCTGTAGGATCAGTAATCTTCACATCATTTTGAACTAATTCTGAGCATATCTGGGAGTTTCCTCCTAGGTTTCTGACATAGCTAAAGAATGCCTTATGGTTGTCTTTAGAGTCCTTAGCTATTTTTTTCTCAAAATTAGCTTTGGATGATTTTATGAGAGCTCTTGGCTTTTTACTTATAGTGATCAGCGGTGTCTTACCTTTTAAGGATTTTGCTCTATCTTGTAGTAGCTTTCTCCTTTTGTTGTAGAGTTTGTTTATGGCTGGGGTCCACCAGACTGGACGCTTGCCTTTGGTACAAAGAGTCTTTGTTTTGCTTGGGATTGCCTGATCCATGCAGCCCTGCAGGTGCTGGTAGAAGGCATTTGTAAGTGATTCAGCGGTTTGAGTAATGTTAACCCGGCTCAGGGGCCTTAAAGGAGACCACACTAGTCTTTAGAAGTGTGAAGTCGGCTTTCGAAGTTCTTTACTGTGGTCTTTTTCATTTCGGTGGGGCGGGATGAGGACCTCCAGCGAGATTAGTTTGTGATCAGATCTCACCAGTGAGGGGTATACTTCCGGTTGAACATTGTGCTCCCATGTTCGTGATGATGAGATCAAGTATGTTTTCTCCTCTTGTGGGGATGGTGACTAGTTGTTCCATGGCATTTGAGTTTATGAATTCCAGGAACTTTTGGGCTAGAGTGTTTGGGCTTGAGTAGTGTTCCCAGTCTATATTAGGGTAGTTGAAGTCACCTAGTATGATGGTGTTTGGAGATACATTTATCCCTCCAGTGTTTTCAGGAAGGCCATATGAGGTTCCTGAGTTTGCGAGGGTGGCCTGTAACATGCTACAAATTGCAGAGCAATCTTGCCTATGGTTAATTGCACCTGGATGGTTTCCGATGCATCGTGCGATGCCACCAATCTTGAGGTGTGGGTGTCCTTGATGAATATGGATACTCCTCCTCCTTTCTTGGTGTTGTCCGGGTTTTGGGGCGGAGCATGATATGAGGTAAAACCTGATAGTGCTGGGGTGCTCTCAGGAGCCTTGAACCAGGGTTCTGTCACAGCACAGACATCGATGTTCTCCATACTGAGAAGGGCCTCGAGTGCGTGCATCTTGAGGTTGAGACTTCTGGCATTGAGCAGCATTACCCTTAGTTTTTTTTCTTTGTTTTGTTCTAGGGTGGTAGGTTTAGAATTTGAGCCTTGCCTAAAAAGGCACTATGGGGTGGCAAGAGCCTTTGCCAAAATCCGAATCCCAGGGTGACAAGTGCAAGCCGTCCCTTGCGAAGCAGCGTGGCTTGTCCAGCATGTCATCCCAGGCAGACCGACATTGGATCCCCTTTGAATGACACCAGAGTTTAAGCCAATTGTTAAAGCTGATCATCTTATCTCTGTATTGTGGCAAAATTCTTGGTGAAGGTAGGATACTGCTCAAGGTCAGGGTCATACCTGCTTGGGCTACATAATCAGAGAGCTCCTCTATGTCTCTTTTCATGTAGTCCAAGGAGGTACGTCTCAGGTCGTTAACACCAGCGTGGACAATGATTGAGTCGTACTTGTACCTGCTGTTGAGAGAAATGAGTGCATGCGTTATGTGGCGGATTCTAGCACCCGACAGGCAGCTTACTGTGACCTTCTCCTTATTCAGTCTGGTGAGCGGGACGTCAGTGTGTCTGACTATGGAGTCACCAATGACTAGTGTGTCTGGCATTGTGTTTGGCCTTAAGGGCTGTGACTGCTTGACACTCTGTGTGGTCTATGTGTTGCAGGTGTTGTGTTCTGAGGTGGTAGTTGTTTGGGTGTCTGCTTTGGTGGCCTCTGCTGTTTTGGTAGATTTTTGATCAGAGCCTCCGAGTATGTCTTTGTGTGTTTGTGTATGATTTGAGGTTGTGATGGTATTATGTGAGACTGGGTCTATAGTGTGTGTGGTTACCTTCTCCTCCTGTCTGGTCATGCCAGTCCTATGTTGAGAGAGCTCAGCCTCCAGTTTGGCCGTATAGTTGCATCTCGCATGTATTTGTGTTTTGTGGGAGGAGGAGAGGGTTGTCTGTGTACATGAGGCAATTGTAACATTGCCTCAATATTCCCAGGTTCACCAGCTGAGCAGGAGAGGACATTAGCAACTGATCCTCGACATGCTAGAAAGAATAGACAGAATAACTTAAGAAAAGCTTCTGGCCGATGTGGGTGACCGAGAAATGGGGTTTGCTTTTTTGGGGTACTTTCTCTAACAAGCGTGCTGTATCGAGGTGATAAGTACTGTAGGAGCAAGTGCTAGCTATACAGATAGAGAATAGTCTACTTGGGAGTCAAGTAGAGATAATTTATAGTTGTAGGGTACACTAAATAGAACAGTAGTATACTTTGAGGAAGGTAGTTTTAAGGGAAAATTTGAAGAGTGGACTTTAGGTAGCCCTAATAGTTTAAATCTGATTAACGGCTGCCCTAGTGTGTAACGGTAGCAGCTCAGCTAAACGCTGCTTTATAGCAGGGGCTGGAAAAAACAGGAAATGACCCAAAATGGCCGACAAATTACTAGTTGCTGCTTCTAACCACTCCTCTGAGGACAAACAAGCAGCTCAGTACTCCCCACTCCCACTGGTGAGTAAAGAAACTACCTCTGGCCACACAAGAAAATGGAGGAACACAGAAACCAAATACAAAGCCCAGGGATCAGCAAAATCTGATCACTGGAACAACTAGCTAGGAAAGTTTAGGAAAGGAGAAATATTTTTTTGTTTTTTTGCAAACAGACAGAAAAAAATGCAGTAAATGATTTGTTTTCGACTAAATTGCTATCAAAGGCTGGTACACTTGAGTGTATTAGCCTGTTTGTTACTTTTAAGCAATACTTTAGCCCACAAGTGCAATCAACAATATAAGCTCACAAAAACAGGAAAATAAGGTAATAAAACAGTAATATAGGCACAAACAGTAGTCGAAAAGCTTGGCAGACAAATTGAGCAAAACTATCCTATCTCCCCACGAGTGGTCTCTGAACCCTTGCGTAGCGTAACAGATCTTCAAGTGGGGTCAGCCATGCTGCGATCTCTTTGCATCGCCATCCAACGAGACATGCAGCGAGTTTTCGCTCTAATCTCCCCCCCCGACAGGGGAAACCCCCGGAGATGCTCTTGTTCATGCTTGGCCCACCCGGTCTTTATGCGTATCCCCCGCTCCCGCTCATGACAAAATTCTTACAGAAAGCTCGTCGGTTGGGGAGCAGAGTGATCCTCATAGCCCCATTCTGGCCTTGTCAAGTCTGGTTTCCCTGCCTATGGTCTCCTCTCATAGCTCCACCTTGTATCTTGGATCCCATTCCAGATCTGATTAGTCATCCCTCGGGAATGCTTCCTCCGAATCTAGACAGCCTGAAGCTCACAGCTTGGCTGCTCCAGTTCCACTAGTTGCTAGGACTCCCGGTATCACTTCCCCTGTTAAATCTATCTTGGTTGCGGCACATAAATCCTCTACCAGGAAAATTTACTGTAGCAAATGGAGACGTTTCTCTATTTAGGCTTCACAGAGAAATCTGGATCCTTTTACCACTCCGATCCCAGCGGTATTAGACTTTGTCTCATATCTTCCAGCAAGGAGCCAGCTCTTCCACAGTGGAGGTCCAGCTGGCGGCTATTTCTCATTTCTATGTAGGGGACAATTTAGGCGCTCTTGCTGCTGCCAGAATTTGTAAGACTTTTTTGAAAGGCACTTTTCTGAAACCTCCTTTTAAGAATCTGTCCCCGCCGTGGGATCTGACTGCGGTTCTTCAGGCCTTAGTTGCGCCTCCTTTCGAGCTCTCGGCATCAGTTGACTTAAAATTCTTGTCATGGAAGACAGCTTTTCTGGTAGCTACAACTTCAGCCAGGAGAGTGTCGGAGCTTCAGGCTCTTTGCATGAAACCCCCATATCTTGTGTTTCATAAGGACAGGGTGTCTCTCAGGACTAATCCGTCTTTTCTCCCTAAAGTTGCTTCTGAGACAAACATTAATCAATCTATTAATTTGCCTGTTTTTTTCCCTAATTTTCAGAACAAAGGGGAATACAAACTTAATTTGCTGTATGTTCACAGGCAGTTACATTTTTATTTGCACATGACAGCAGTCTTTCGTAAATCTGATCAACTTTTGTTTTCTTTGCTAAGCCATTTTTAGGGAAACCAGTTTCAAAGGTGATTCTCGCTAGGTGGATTTCCCTTTGTATCCTGCAAGCATATAGAGAGCTTGGTTTACCAGAGCCAGTAGGAGTTCATGCTTATTCTACACATTCTATGGCAACGTCTGCTGCATTCTGGTCTAGAGTTTCCCCGGATGACATTTGCTCAGCGGCTACCTGGGTGTCCTCTCACACCTTTATTACTCATTATAGACTGGATTTGGTGTCTAGAGGAAGGGCTTCCTTTGCCTCCTCAGTGCTCCGGAATATCCTTCCGTAAGGGCCTCCCAAGATTTCGGGTAGCTGGGGACTCTGTCCCACAGGTTGCTGATCAAATGAAGTTAACTACTACTTCAGATAAAGAAGTTATGTACTCACCATAATGTTCCATCTGAGTAGGGAAACTTAATTTGTCAGCAACCATCCCTCCCTCCTTCCCCCTTACCTTGGCGATTATTTTTGCTGAGCTCGATGTTCACGAGCTTGAGGTTTGTCCTTGGTTCAGGGGTCTCAGGTTTTAGTTTGTTGGTGTCACGTGTAGAGTGGCAAACTCTATCCGAGGATTAGAAGGAGGTTGCAGTGTAGTATGGGTAGGGGGGAGGAGCTTGGAGCTTGGATCTTTTTGCTTGGTATGCTGCCGGCTCGGATCTGTGTCAGAAACCCACAGGTTGCTGACTAATAAAGTTTACCTACTCAGATGGAATGATGTCCTTCATGGATGCATCTGCAGTCAAAACAAGTGGGTTGTCCTGTCGTCAGGCAGCCCTTCAGTCGGCCGGATTCCAAAGTCCGGGTCCGGCTTCGGCTGATGTCGCACTCCACCCGACGTCATCTCTGTTGGTCTTCGGGTATAAAGGCATCAGCCGACGCCATTTTCCTCAGTCTTTCTTGCCGTGGCGCCAAGCAGAAGCTGTTCGCAAGTGCCGGTCGGTCGGATCCAGAGATTACTTCTACCGAATACTACTTGAAGACTTCTAAAGCTAAGTACCCGTTGGGGACTCTTTCTTGCCTCAGCCGATGTCAGAAAAAGTTAACAATTGTTTAAACTGTGGGAAACAAATACCTCATAAAGATTTCCACTCTTACTGTCTGCCTTGTTTAGGCCCAGCCCACGTAGCAGCCTGTTCGCCTGTGCTTCCTTCAACCGACGCTTAGGCGCCGGTCGGAGTTCGCAGAACAGTTTTCGGTTCTGATTTTGCGTACATTATGCCGCCGGATCCTCCGACTACCCAATCTGGCAAAACGCAAAGATAAAGACCGACACTCGGGTCCGGTTTCGGCCGAAACCTTGGTCAAGCAAATCATGAGTGTCTCGGTTTCGGCGAAACCGAGAAAACTGAACAAAGTACAGCTGAACCTATTCCTACAACTGAGGCCCCTGCTACAACTCTTGAAACGACTTCAGAAATTTTACCCACTACGGTGGTTGACTTATCAGACACCATCCCCTTGGATGTTTCTACCCCAGCACGTGGTGCTGCTAGGCCTCCAGCAGCCATGTCCATTAAGGCCTTCGCCAGGGCTAAAGCTGCCAAGACTACTAAAACAGTGCCTGTTAAACCACCCCCATCCAGACCCTCTTCTAGTTCTCAAATGCTTACCTTGGCAGAAGATTTAATTTCTTTAATTAGAGGATCTCAATCTCACCCAGACAGGGCCTCTCAGCCCCCAGAGAAGAGACCTAGGGCAGAGCCCCCCGAGCCAGTGTCCTCTGATAATTCTGCTGATGAATCAGACATAACTGACCAGCCAGAGGCTCCCTTCTCCAATTTTGAAGATTCTGATGCTGAAGAATCCATCCCAGCTGCTTCCCACCAGAAGAATTTTCCTTTGGGAAACTTTGCATGCCATGAGAACAGTTCCAATGGCAGCAACAGGATTTTCAGACTCCAGAAAAGACTTAGGACCTTTCTGCACCTCCCTCAGCACAGGCCCTTGGCTATACCCCTGTTCTCTGTGGTGGATGATGCTTTCAATGATGCTTGCTCCCCTCCAGATTCTTTACCCCAGCCCCTACCAAACCAGACAGATTTTACAGGGTGCCAGATACTCATCACCACCTTTACAAGGCTCCACTAGCAGACCCAGAAACTATATCGGAGGGAGCCAAGGCAGTAGCCACCATAGCTAAAACCCTATTCCTTCTGAAAGGGAAGCAAGGTCATTAGACAGATGGGGTAAAAGGTCTACACTTCAGCTACTCTCTCAGCTAGAGCTTTAAACTGTCAGTTTCACATGATACAATACCAAGAGTTTATGCTGGATCAGTTAACTAAAAACTAACCACTGATGAATCTCTTGATAAGAAATATGTATTAGATATGGTAAATAACATACAACAGGTTAGCAACCATTCCTTAAAATGTGGCTATGATGCACTGGAGGCTTCATTTAGATCAGCCATGACAGGCACAGTGATAAGAAGGCATGCATGGCTAAAGGAACAAGCTTTACCGGATCATGTTAAAGCTAAGTTGCTAGATGCTCCTATGGACAAGACAAGTTTGTTTGGTACATCTGCCCAGCAGGTTATGAAGAAAATGGAAGAAAAGGCAAAATCTGTTCAAACTGTTAAAGATTTCTTGCAGGTTCAACCCCCAAGGTTTAGCAGGAACTGGCCTGCCAAAAATTGGTCCTTTCCTGACTCCACAAAATTTCAAAGGGGCAGGAATAGACGTTCCAGAGGCAGAAACCAATCCAGAGGAGGTGCCTACAGAGGAAGACAGTGGCAAGGTAACAACAGAGGCACATACACGTCCACTGCCACTACATCAACACAACCACAGTGACTTAACCCTAAACCCGCCTACCAGGGAACAAATAGCAGCTCCTCCAGGCGGAAAGTTAACCTTATTTTCAAAGAACTGGCACTACATAACAAAGGACAAGTGGATTTTACAAACCATAGATCAAGGTTACCGGTTTCACTTCCACACTATTCCAGTCAAAAGAGGAATGCCAAATCTACCTCCAAATCAAAAAACAGAGGCTCTACGCCAGATAATGGAGTTAGCAAACATGAGAGCTGTGGAAAGAGTGCCAGCAGCAGAGCAAGGAAAGGGTTCTACTCCAGACTATTCCTAGTTCCAAGAAAGGAAAAAGTTGGAGACCAATTCTCGACCTGTCCACCTTAAATACATACATCATTGTCCCAAAATTCAAAATGCTGACCCTACAGCAACTTCTTCCCATGCTGGGCAAGGAGTCTTGGCTGGTAACTCTAGATCTCAAGGAGGCATACCTGCAAGTCCCCATTCGACCAATCTGCAGAAGATACCTCAGATTTCTTGCAGGATCAGAGCACTATCAATTCTCAGCATTGCCTTTTGGCTTATCTACTGCCCAGAGTATTCACAAAATGCCTGGCATCAGTAATCGCCCATTGCAGACTTCAGAATTCAAATTTACCCATACCTGGACGACTGCCTGCTACAAGGGGACAACAAAAGCAAGCTGACAACAGATTTACAAAGGGTCATTTACTGGCTACAAGCACTGGGATACACAGTCAATTTACAAAAGTCAAGGCTAATACCATCCCAAACAAGGACTTTCTTGGCTGAATTGGACACAGTAAAACAAATGGCATTCCTGACTACAGAAAAACAAAAAGAACTCCCTCTATACTTCTTGGCACTAACAAAACTGAACAAGTTAACAGCAAGAAAAGTACTGCAGGCCTTGGGCTTCATGGCATCATGCATAATCTTGGTTCCATTTGCCAGACTACATATGAGAAAACTACAGTGGTACCTAAAGAATTTATGGTCCCAACACAGACACAGTCTAGAAACAGAAATCCCACTAATTCCATGCTTAAAACAGGAGTTCCTATGGTGGGCTCAGGCATGCCAGTCAAACCCAGGCCTACCCTTTCGCAGATGTCAAGCAAGCCGGACCATCACAACAGACTCTTCAGACCTAGGATGGGGGGCACACATGCTGGACAAATGCGTGCAAGGATTGTGGACACAGGATCAACTTCAACTGCACATCAACCTAAAAGAAATGCTGGCAGTAAAACTGGCAATCCAAAAGTTCAAACCATTTCTCAGAGGGCCAGTTGATGATAAGGACAGACAACACCACAGTCATGTGGTACATCAACAAACAGGGAGGCACTCATTCATACCCCCTATGCAGAATGACCTTGGAGCTGTGGACCCTGGCACTCAGCTACAACATCCAGTTACAGGCAATATTTGTACCAGGGAAAGCCAATACCCTAGCAGACATATTAAGCAGAACCACTTCGGATGCCCACGAATGGAAGCTTCATCCGGACATCTTCAAGACCATCTCAAAGAAATGGGGAATGCCACAGATAGACCTATTCGCATCACCTCTCAATCACCAGCTCAAAAAATTCTGCACAAGGACTTTCCACCCACTAGCATGGAAAGTGGACTCGCTCTCTTTCAACTGGAAAGGCCTAACAGCATATGCATTCCCGCCTCTTCCTTTGATACACAAGGTACTACTAAAAATCAAGGAAGAACGTCCAAGGATAATCCTGATAGCTCCAAACTGGCCAAGACAACACTGGTACCCACTACTGAGGAGCATGTCTCGGAACAATATGTGGACAATTCCCCTGATGCCTTTGATGTTAACGCAGAACAACTACAGCATCATACATCCAAACCTAAAAACCTTACAACTGACTGCATGGAACATCACATAACAGCAGCTATTCCAGAACTTTCCCAAAGAGTTAAAGACATTATTCTGGAAGCACGCAGACCTTCAACAAGAAGGAACTATGCTGGAAAATGGAAAAGGTTTGTCATCTGGAGTGCGGAAAGAGGAAAAGATGTGGCAAACATAGATATGCGTAACATTCTGGAGTATCTGGCGAACTTCTTCATTCAGGCCTGTCCTACTCCTCCATCAAGATACATGCATCAGCTATTTCAGCAGAATACAGCTTTGATACACCTGTTTTTTCGCACCCTTTGCTCAGACAATTCCTCAGAGGAATCAAGAATGTAAAACCTCCAAGGAAACCACCATTACCAGCTTGGGATTTAAACTTTGTGCTAGAAAAGTTGACACTAGCACCCTTTGAACCAGCAGCAACAGCAGACCTACAACACCTATCATGGAAAACTGCTTTCCTACTGGCAATTACTTCAGCAAGGAGGGTTTCAGAACTACAGGCCTTAATGGCAGTGCAACCCTTCCTAATCTTCCACCAAGATAGTATCCATGAAGACTAATCCTACATTTATGCCTAAGGTGGTATCCAGAGTGTCTTTAAACCAGGCAATCCACCTTCCTACCTTCTTTCCCAACCCACAAAACAGAGGGGAAAGAATACTGCATACCTTGGATGTACATAGACAGCTACGCTACTACTTGGACAGAACAAAAAATAGCAGAAAGACTGACCAACTTTTTGTAGCCTATGCAACAGGAAGGGAAGGAAAAGCTATTTCCAAACAGACAATCTCCAAATGGATAGGAAATTGCATACGATTCTGTTACTCCTTCCATGGAAAACCAATTCCACAGAACATAAGACCTCATTCTACAAGAGCAACAGCCACTACCACAGCCTTCTTACGAGGAGTGGCAACCAAAGACATTATTGAGGCGGCTACTTGGACCTCCGTGCATACATTTGCCAAGCATTATAATTTGCCTCTATATTCCAGATCCCGAGCAGGGTTTGCCTCTGCTGTACTGCAAGGGATCCTAAACACACCATAATCTACCTTTATCCTCCTCCCCTAGTTGGCTATGGTATTCTACCCACTTGTTATGACTGCAGATGCATCCATGAAGGACATAGTACAGTTTTGTACCTACCATAAATGTAGATGTCCAAACTGGATAGCATCTGCAGTCAGGATTACCCTCCACCATCCCTCTGTGGTACTC
Source organism: Protopterus annectens (assembly GCF_019279795.1). Classification (NCBI taxonomy): domain Eukaryota; kingdom Metazoa; phylum Chordata; order Ceratodontiformes; family Protopteridae; genus Protopterus; species Protopterus annectens. The sequence goes on from NC_056737.1 coordinate 1,180,874,720, forward strand.
CTAGGGTGTTTACCCTTCTAATAGCTAGCTGTTGGGGGAGTCTTTTATGGTGTATTTGTTTTGTATATGTACATACATGCTTATTGTTGTGTTTACCTCTATCTATTTGGAAACATTGGCATCTATCCAAATTTTAGCCTGCAAGAGGGCTACTGGCATCTGGGGCAAGAAACACTGAGGAAAATGGCGTCGGCTGATGCCTTTATACCCGAAGACCAACAGAGATGACGTCGGGTGGAGTGCGACATCAGCCGAAGCCGGACCCGGACTTTGGAATCCGGCCGACTGAAGGGCTGCCTGACGACAGGACAACCCACTTGTTATGACTGCAGATGCTATCCAGTTCGGACATCTACATTTATGGTAGGTACAAAACTGTACTTTATGGGGAGTACATAACTTCTTTTTTTCGAGTTTCTGAACCGAAGTCTTCAACTAAAAGCTAAGTATCCCATTGGGGAAACTTTTTTTCTTGCTCTAAACGATGTCAGTAAAAGTAGATAATTGCATTTCTTGTGGAAAGCAAATGCCTCCTAAAGATTTTCATTCGTACTGTATTCCTTGCCTAGGCCCTGACCCCAACGTACCTCGCTGTTGGTTTTGTGCCTTATTTAAACCACAAACTATCTGTTGTCTGTATATTTTCGTTTCTGAATATTTTGTTGCTCAGTTAAATTATCCCGATATGTCTTCGGTAAGCCATCCGACTACCGACGTTTTGAAAAAATGCAAAGGTAAAGACAGCGACAGGCCACCGAGGTCCAAAACTGCCGACGCCGCTTCTCCTAAGCCAGTCTCCAGTTCCGCCGGTACACAGTGAGGTGCTTTTCACAACCCCTGATACCCGCTACTTCAGATTCACAGGCCTCTACTGAGACTCATTCGGAGTCCGGTATGCCGTGAGATGCTTCAACTGTGGAACCTGCGGATGTCTCTACTTTGGATGGGTCCGGAGCCACTGTGCAGGCACTGGCTTCCGAGCGTGTATTCAAGCCCTACTGATTTGCATATTAAACCGACGCCATCATCTTCTTCAAGGCCTAAATCTCGAACCATGCCTAGAAAACTGATGCCCAGACCGCATGGCCAGGCCTCTATGCCTAAAAAACAAATGATAAGAATGGCTGAAGACCTTATTACTTTAATCAGGGGAAGCCAACCTTCCCCCTCTGAGACCTAGGACTGAATTTGCTTATGATACTTCTGACCAAGACTCTGAATTTTCTGTTTCCTCTGATGACCAGGATTTACCCTTGTCTACCTATGAGGATTCTGATGCAGAGGACTCTATTCTCCTCTGCATCCCCCCAGAGGATTTCTCTTTTGGTGAAACCGTGCATACCCTCAGGGAGCATTTTTGTTGGGAAAGTCAGGATTTCTCTGATTCTAAAAAGAGGCTTAGGGATTTCTTACTCCTGCCCCAGCACAGGCTTTTAACCATACCTCCTGTACTAGACATTGTTGATGCCTTTTCAGAATCTAGCTTGGCCCCTGACTCTTTACCCCCTGCTCCCAGAAAACCTGATAGATATTACAGGGTCCCTGATTCTCACAAGTTCCTTTTCAAAAATCCTATTGTGGATCCTGAGACCATTTCACAGGGACCCAAGGGCATTACGGCTACTACTGCCCAAAATCCTACCCCCTCTGATGGAGACTTCAGGGCTCTGGATAGATGGGGTAAGAAGGTATACACTTCTGCAACTTTGGCCATTAGGGCCTTAACCTGCCAGTTTCATATCTTAAAGTATCAGCAGCATATTATTGGATTGCTTAAGCAGAAAACTATGTTAATTCTTGATTGTGCTGAAAATAAGAATTTACAGGTTTTACTGCATTCAGTGAACAAGTTGGAAGACATGCTTTGCAATGTGGTTTTGATTCACTAGAAACATCTTGCACGGCTGCTGTTACTGGGTCTGTACTTAGAAGGCATGCTTGGCTTAAGGAGCAATCCTTGCCAGATCATATTAAAGCAAAAATTATTGGATGCTACCTTAAATCAGGACCGCCTGTTTGGCAACAAGGCAGAAGTTGTTCTTAAAAAGATGGAGGAAAAAGCTAAATCTATTTAGACTGTTTAAAGATTTCGTACAAGTACAACCACCAAGGTTTACTAGGCATTGGCCTTCCAAGAATTGGTCCTTTCCTGCCTCTTCCAGACCTTCAGTCCAAACCCAGATCCAGCAGAGCACCCAGGCTTCAGTCCCAGGGTACGCACAGGACTAAGCAGTGGGGGGCCTCCACTTCCAAATCTGGGAATAATAAAGCTCCCCCCTATGGTAAACTGTCTCAGTGAGTTATTTTTAAAACTTCCAAGCACTTCTCAACTGGCTGCCCCTTTGGGGGGAAAGATTGCTCTTCATGCAAAGAACTGGGAACTCATTACCCAGGACAAATGGGTTTTAAATAGTGTCCCAAAGATGCAGATTTCTCTTCCACACGTTACCAACACCAAGCGGGTGACCAGATCTACCCCCAAATCAGTGGCCAGAGGCCCAAAAGCAAGTACTTTCTCTCCTAAGTATAGGGGGCTATTCATTTGGTACCAGAAGAGGAAAAGGGACAAGGTTTCTACTCTAGACTTTTCCTGGTACCCAGAAAAGACAAATCATGGCATCCTATCCTGAACCTGTCTACTCTAAACACTTTTTTGGTGATTCCAAAATTCAAGATGCTGACTCTTCACCAGTTGCTTCCTATGCTAGGCAAAGATGCCTGGTTAGCAACACTAGATTTAAAGGAAGCATACCTGCACATCCTAATCGGGTAATCTTGCAGAAGATACCTACGCTTCAAAGCAGGCTGCAAGCACCATCACTTCTCTGCACTGTCCTTTGGCTTATCTACTAAAGAGCCTAGCTCCAGTCATTGCATTTTGCAGGAAAAGAAATATTAAAATATACCCATACCTGGATGATTGTCTAATTCAAGCAGAAAGCCAGGACATACTTTTGAATAATCTGGCCTTTGTACAGAGTGCTAACTTGTCTGGGGTACACTATAAACGAAAAGAAATCACACCTGGTGCCCTGTCAACAAATTATATTCCTGGTTGAATACAACTTCCCAGATGGCTTTCCTCACGCCAGAGAAACAAATTCATTTGACTAACTACTTCAAACAAGTGGCCACAAAAACCCTATCTGCAAGGCTGATACTACAAGCCTTGGGGTTCATGGCCTCCTGCATTCTAATTCCATATGCAAGACTGCATATGAGGAAACTACAATGGTATCTAAAAAGCCTATGGTGTCAATATTCTCAGGATCTAGAAGCAGTGATTCCTGTTGTACCTTGCCTACATCTACAGTTCCTTTGGTGGGCAGAGTCCTGCCACCAAAACAAGGGACTACCATTCACACTACCCCCTGCCGCCCAAACCCTAACAGACACATCAGACTATGCATGGGGGGGCTCACCTGGCAGGGAAGTGCATTCAGGGCAAATGGAACCCAAGTCAAATGCACCTGCATATCAGTCAAAAAGAAATGTTAGCTGTACAGAATGCTCTGACAGTTTTCAAGGACCACATTCTTCCAGGACAATTAATGGAAAAGACGGACAACACCACTGCTGTGTGGTACATAAACAAGCAGGGAGATGCACATTCTTACCCCCTCTGCAGACTAGCCATGGCATTGTGGAATACAGCCTTGAGCTACCAAGTGCATCTACAAGCTCAATTCCTGCCAGGAAAACTAAATACACTTTCAGACGGACTAAGCAAAAACCTCCTGGATCCACACACGTGGGAACTGGAACCAAGGATTTTCAACATGTTGACAAGCAAATGGGGGAGCCCAGATACAGACCTGTTTGCCTCCCCCCAGAACTGTCAATTGGACAAATTTTGCACAAGGACTCCCCACAAACAAGCATGGAAAGTGGATGCTCTGTCCTTCAGATGGAAAAAACAATCAGTATATGCCTTTCCTCCTCTACCTCTGCTCTCCAAAGTACTACTAAATATCAAACAAGACAAACCAAGGACGATTTTGATTGCACCAGACTGGCTACACCAACACTGGTGTACCCCCTCTTGCACAGTGTGTCACTGTTGGCCCCATGGCACCTGCCTCAGATTCCTACCCTGTTGTTTCAGCAGGAGAACCAGGTTCTGCACCCTCAGCTTCAAACATTGAACCTAGCAGCCTGGCTAATTACCTAATCTCTCCTTTACCATCCCTCAGTAAACCAGTGATTGATATCATCTTGGAGGGAAGGAGGCCTAGTACTAGGAAATCTTATACTGAGCAATGGAAAATATTCTGTGCATGTAACCAATCTCAAGGGATGAGCACAGCAGTGCCCAATTTACCTCAGATTTTACAATACACCCTCCAGTGCAACTCTTTTGCGTGTATACCTTTAACTCCCAGTGGGCGTGGCTTGAATCTTTAAAAAAGGAATTTAGCACCTTACAATTCTAACAAATACTCATTGACATAGGTCAAATATCAATACAGCTGTGTTTGCCATCGTGTGCTTTTAAGATAAAATACTCTGATACCTTGTACGTAGCATGGTTTTGGAGTTATTAATGCTAATATGAACAAGCAATATTTGACGCCTAGAGGAGCAGTAGGAGGTAACTGCAGATGCACCTGGAGGCGTCACTCGGATGTAATGAGTTGAGATGCTTCACAAGGGCCTGTCTTTCAACTCCATCAAAATTCATGCCTCAGCCATTTTAGCTCATTATAACACAGAACCTCCCCTCTTCTCTCATCCACTGCTCAAGCAGTTCCTCAGAGGGGCCAAAAATTTAAGACGACCCAGAAGAGCTCCAACTCCAGCCTGGGACCTTAACTTTGTATTGGAGAAACTCACTCTTCCTTTCGAGCCAGCTGCTACTGCAGATTTACAATTCCTTTCTTGGAAAACAGCGTTCCTCTTAGCAATCACTTCTGCAAGAAGGGTATCTGAATTACAGGCCCTTATGGCAGTGTAGCCTTTCTTTCACACGGACAGGGTGTTCCTCAGGGCCAATCCCTCTTTCATGCCACAAGGTGGTATCCAATGTGGCCCTTAATCAGTCCATTCATCTGCCAACCTTCTTTCCTAATCCACAGAACAAAGGGGAATGCATACTGCACTCCTTAGATGTGCACAGACAAATTAGATTTTACTTGGACAGGAGTAAACCTCAAAAGAAATCTGAACTGCTGGTAGCATTTGCTGCAGGGGCAGAGGGGAAGGCTATGTCAAAGCAAACTATTTCTAAATTGATAGGCCATTGCATTAATTTCTGCTATAAGCACCATGGAAAACCTATTCCACAGGGGAGATCAGACCCAACTCTGCCAGGGCTGCATCTGCCTCTACAGCCTTTCTCAGAGGCGTCCCTACCAGGGACATCCTAGAAGCTGCTACCTGGAGTTCTGTACATACTTTCACCAAGCATTACCATCTGCCAATTTTCTCTAAATCCAGAGCTGGCTTTGCCACTGCAGTATTGCAGGACCTTATTGTTGGTCCTAATGCTATCTAAATTCCTTCTCCCATCCTTAGCTTTGGGAATCTACCGAAATGTGATGACTGCAACAGTGAAACACGAAGAACATAGTACAGTTGTATCAACTTACCATAAATGTAGATGTTCGAGTGTATTCACTGTTGCAGTCCTGGTTACCCTCCCTCCAGCCCCCTGACTTCTTTTGGCTGAACCTCTACTCTCCTTTACTATGCTTAAAAGCTTTTTGGTATATTTGCTTTTTTTGTTGGAGGTATAACCTTATTTATTTATAGATTTAATTAGAAAAACTGATGTAATGGCATCGGCTATACCCCTGACGACCTGATGTCATGGAAGAAGAGACAGCAACCGACGCAGGACCCAAGACTTTGTTAATCAGGCCGACTGAGGGCTACTGCAAGCAGATAACCCAAATGTGATGACTGCAACAGTGAATACACTCGAACATCTACATTTATGGTAAGTGTACACAGCTGTACTGTATGAATACTGCAACAGTGAATACACTCGAACATCTACATTTATGGTAAATGTACACAACTGGACTTTGTGTCCCTCTGTGTCATTAGCATTTATTAACAGGGTGTATGTTAAGAAGTTTCTAGAAGTATTAGTTCATAGGTATATATTAGGCTAATGACCACTAGGGCCTTTATAAGCCTGGCCATGCAGTCCAACCCAGTTGTGTCCCTATGTGTCATTAGCATTTATTAACGGGGGTATGTTAGGAAGTTTCAAGAAGTATTAGTTTTGTAGTTGTATACTAGACTAATGACCACTAGGGCCTTTTATAAGCCTAGCTGTGCAACCCAACCCAGTTGTGTCCCTGTACACCATGGGCATTTATTAGCAGGGGTATCTTAGTTAAGAAGATTCTAGAGGTTTTGTGGGGGCAGGGGGTATATTAGGTTAGGCATTACTGTCTGCTTCTGTCTGTCAAGAGACATGGGGGGGGGGGGGGCAGACCCAAGGTCAGTTTTTGATTTGTTATCCATTGGTCAAAATTATGCTGATATAGGGTTAGGGATGGACTTTGCTTCATGTGGTCGGGGAGCCTGTTCCAAAGCATGGAGATCTCCTGAGACATATCTGTCTTGCCAACATGCCTTATTTATGTGGCAAATAAAATTTAAATCCTTGCATCTAGGGGTTCTGATCCCTTTTGTTTTCTGGATATGCTAAAGATCCATGAGAGATGGATCCAAGGATGCTTTGTAAGGTAGGCATAGGTTGCTTCTCGGTTGCATGTAGGAGACCGTATTCCTGCTTCATCTTTTTTTCACTGAATACACACTCCACCTGGAAGTACAAGACAAATTGCACGCACTAGGAAACCTTTTTTCCTATGTAAACTGTTGGGAGTTATTCCTTATTGTATGGATTGTAGAATGCATGTTAACGTTTGTTTTGTTATTGCTTGCTTTCTGGATTTTATACCTGGCCTGAGCCTAAGATAGTTCCTGCTGGGTCAGTGCTGTACCCCCGTCAGTAAGTCTAAATAAAATCAAGTAGATGCCTTCAAGTATGACTCATTGTTAAAAAAAGGTACTGCATAAATAAAGCCGCCTTTACCTCTTAAACTTTAATATGACTTAGGTTAGTGTTTGGAGTGTTGATAAACACTAGTTCTGACTTTCTAACAAAGTTTCACCTTGCTCCAAGTGTGCAGGGTGAGTATGACAAAAAATGGGTAGATGTGTATGTTCAAGATGGACAGAGAACTGCATGTTTGGATTTCCAAATTGTGTGAATTGTAGTCTTGATTTAAAGCAGCACATTTAAGATGAGCTTTGCATCTGAGCCCTGATCCTTGTGGAATTTTGTGGTGTAGCAGGGTCTTTCAAACACAGTTACCCAGATAGGGCACTGTAATGCTTGGCTGCATGACTGCATTGAAGTTGAATTGTTTTTTTCTCCCCTTTTCAGCTGTTGAAAAGAGTATACGGGAGCTACCTGACTACTACTGAATCAGGTGAGATATTCTGTGTCTGTACCTTCCGACTTGAGTATTAACATCCAGATGTTGTTAGCTAGGTTGCATTCTTGCACAAAATAAAGCACAAAACTGCCACCAAAGCTTTAGAACTCACTTGTCCTGCACAAAAAGAATCCAGAATAAAGCACAAAACACTAAGACTTGGTGACAGCTGTGGGATGCAGTATAAAAATCTTTATTGGACACAGCTTTCGTGGGCAACCCCACTTCTTCAGATGTCTAATACATATTAAAACAACCTTTAGTTTATATATGCACCCTCTTCAGACACTTGACTAAAAACAACCAATGCCTTGTACTAATGTGACTAAAAACAACCAATGCAGCTATCTCCAAGTCCTGGTGTTTTGTGCTTTGTTGTATAACATGTCCTGCTTTGAAAATAATGCTTCAGGGCCACTTGCTTCATGTGAAATGTATAGCTGCTTTACTTACTGATATTTAGAAATCGACTGTGACATATTGGCAGTATGAGTTGTCAACATTTGCTTTGTATCGCTTTGACAGTTTTTCTTTTTTGAGCAGACTCTTAATGAATATTTGCAGCTGTGCTTCACTAGTGAAATAAGAAATCTAAAGATGGTTTGTCTTTAAATTGGTAATAAAGGCTCCAGGTAGTGCTGGGAAGGGCAGAGTGCGAGCTCAAAGGGATTTTTTTCTTCCATCAGATGACTATTATTAGAGGTTGATTTAGTAGTCGGGATAGCTGAGCTCAGTCCTTCCAGTTTTGTTAGTGTGTGTTTCTCTACAAGCACAAAAAAAACTTGCCATACTGCTGAGGTCCATTTTCAAAGGGGGCCCAGGGAGAAGGAATACTACCAGAATGCTTAAGTTAATTGTCTAAATGTCACAGCTAGAACATTACGGATGTAACAGTGGGTCACACTTACTGATACTACTCTGGATTGCTGTGCTTCATCTGACCTCTCTTCTTTGTGAAAAGATGGCAGAAGTTGGGTACTGCATTTGGGCCTGGGGTTTTCCGTTGAGCTTTTCTTAATTTTGTCTCCACTTCTGTGGCTGTTACTTCACCCATTTATTTCATACCCTCTACGTAAGAGCTCTTTACTGTTTCTTTTACTTGTATCCATTCAGCATCTTCATGTTTGACAGGGTCTCCATAAGTTTGTGTCTTTCGGCTTTTCCCGGTTAGGGGTCGCCACAGCGGAACTCCGGTCCGCTAATGATTGGTAGTGGATTTTTACGTACCGGGTTACCAGCCCTGACGCACAACCTTCAACGAAGGCACGCCCCATTCACGTATGCCTCCACACAGAAGATGCTCTAGCTGAGAATCGAACGAGACAACGTCTTGCTATGAGGCGACAACGCTACCGCAGCACCACCACTCAAAATGTGCCTATTTTTTTTTCTCTTTCTGGTGGTGAATCTGTTTGTCTTTTGTTTCTTAATTCTCTATAAAATCTATTTGGGTCATTCATAAATTGCTTATCTTGTGTTCTTTCCCCTTTATATTTATCTGCATAACTTCTAAGCTTTTCTCCCACGTGGAGTCGGAAACTCAAAGTATTGGAGCCTCAGATAACATTCTCTCAGATGGTTCTGGAGCTGCTGAGCAGGCACCGGCTTCTGAGGGTGTATTTAGACCTAAACATCTTTACATTAAACCAACTTGAGCTTCAAAGGCAAAGACTAAAGCGTCTTCTAAAGCAAAGAAACAAACTCAAGAGCCATGTGGACAGGCCTCTATGCCCAAAAAACAGATGCTCAAAATTGCCGAAGACTTGATTACCTTGATCAGGGGTTCCCATCCCCCTCCTGATAAGAGGCCTAGGCAAGAGACCGACTATGAATCTTCAGATCAGGTTTCTATTTCTTCTGATTTCTCTTCTGATCAGGAATATTCTCTTCCCCCCATGAGGATTCTGATGCTGAAGAATCTATACCTTCAGCTTCTACTCCAGAGGACTATTCTTTTGGGGAAACCTTGCACCTTAAACCGTAGCACATAGCTCACAAAGTCAGTGTGCCACACAGTCACAGCCCTTAAGGCTAAACAACACACCTAATACACTTTTGTAATAGGTGAATCTATTGTCGGACACACTGACGTCCCACTCACCAGGCTGAACAAGGAGGTCACTGTAAGCTGCCTGTCAGGTGCCAGGATCCGCCACATAACACAAGCACTCTGGTCACTCCAAAGCAAGTGCAAGTATGACTCCGTCATTGTCCATGCTGGTGTGAATGACCTGAGACGTACCTCCCTGGACTACATGAAAAAAGACGTACAGGAGCTCTTTGATCATGTAGGCCGGTATGACCCTGACTTTGACTAGCATCTTGCCCTCACCAAGAATGATGCCACAGTATAAAGACAAAATGATCAATTTTAACAATTGGCTAAAGTATTGGTGTCATTCAAAGGGGATCCAGTGTCTGTCAGCCTGGGATGACATGCTCGACAAGCCACGTTGCTTCACTAGGGACGGCTTGCACCTGTCACCCCTGGGTTTTCGAATACTGGCTAAGGCTCTTGCCTCCCCCATAGTGCATTTTTAGGCAAGGCTCAAAAGACAAACCCACCCCCATAGACAACACAAAGAAAAAAAAAACTAAGGGTAATGCTGCTCAACGCCAGAAGTCTAAACCTCAAGATGCACACACTCGAGACTCTCCTCCGTATGGAGAATATCGATTATCTGTGCAGTAACAGAAACCTGGTTCAAGGCTCCCGAGAGCACCCTAGGCACTACCAGGCTATACTTCATACCATGCTTTCCGGCCCCAAAATTCGGACCAAACTACAAAAGGAGGGGGAGTATCCATATTTATCAAAGATACCCACACCTCCAGGCTAGTGGCACTGCACAAAGCTTTGGAGACCATCCATGTGCAACTAACAGTGGGCAAAACTGCCTTTCAGTTTGTAGCCTGCTACAGACCATCCTCCCAAACACAGGAACCTCACTCGGCTTTCCTGAGAACACTGGAGAATATGAAGGTGTCTCCAAACACTATTATATTGGGGGAATTCTACTACCCAAACATCGATTGGGAAAACTACTCAAGCCCAAACACCCTAACCCAACAGTTCCTAGAATTTATAAACTCAAATGCTATGGAACAACTGGTCACCACTCCCACAAGAGGGGAAAACATACTGGATCTGGTAATCACCAACATGGGGTCTCTATGTTCCACACCAGAGGTATACCCCTCATTGGTAAGATCAGACCATAAACAAATCTCACTGGACATCCATATTCCATCCCCACCCCCAGCCAAGGAAACCACGGTGAAGAACTTCTCGAAAGCAAACTTCACACTTCTCAAAACTGAAGTGGAATCCTTCAAAGCCCCCGGGCCAGTGGACAGTATGGCCCAAAATGCAGAATCCTTTACAAAAGTATTCTATGGACACCTACAGGAATGCATGGTGCATGCTATCCCAAATAAAACCAAGACTCACTCCTCCAAAGGCATGAGACCTGTCTGGTGGACTCCGGCCATAAATAAGCTATACAACAGAAGGAGAAAGCTACTACATGACGGAGCAAAATCCCAAAAAGGGAAGGTGTCACTGATCAGTACTAGCAAGAAACTACGATCCCTCATAAAATCTTCTAAGGCCAGCTTTGAAAGAAAAATTGCACATGACATTAAAGATAATCACAAGGCCTTCTTTAGTTATGTCAGAAACGTGGGAGGCAACTCCCAGATATGCTCTGAGTTAGTGCAAAATGACAAAATATTCACTGAACCCACAGACATTGCCAACATCCTGGCAGAAAGGTTCAGTGCAAACTCCCCCCCCTCCCCCCCAAAAGAGCAAATGTCTATCCCAACAGAGTGTAGCCTTCCTGAGATCACAGATGCACAGGTGAGAGCCGCCCTCTCCAAAGCTAAAAACACAGCATCAGTGGGACCAGACGGTGTCCCGGGCTGCGTCTTACACGAGCTCCAAGAAGAACTAAACCCTCATATAAAGTCACTGTTCAATCTCAGCCTTTACTACAGGATGTCAAAAACCAGGAAATGTCGACAAACCAACCATGAAAGTCAATACCAAACGGACCAAAAGAAGTGCTTCCACTCGTTTAATACATAAAACGAACCAACGTCATTCCATTCACTGATTTCATTTAAAACAGTTTAAAACAAAAAGCAAAAGAAACCACAATTACGTAAAGCGCTTTTTGTTCGGGTTTTACCCGAACTTCTTCAGACAACTTTCATAAAACTCAGTTCAGTTTTAAATACTTCCTCCCTAAAATGAACCAATCAGAGTAGCAACTTAGTTCCCTTTGTAAATGTAGCTCAGTTTAAAGCAGAATTACTCGTAATTCCAAAAATAAGTGGTAGCTAGTAAATAAATAAATAGATGGTGTGCTCCTAAACAATAATAACTAATACGCGCACACTCACCTTGTTTAATTATTTCAAACTACATCAACCTTATACCATAAACTGTTAAGTTGCCTGACCCCACAAAAAGTACCCTATTGTCTTAATTATTATGTGTTACATGTCAGGCAAGTCTACCTCCTCTTGCACAATACCCCTGTGTTTCCTTTTTTAAAATGTTTAATATTTAATATTACAGAAACCAAACCAACCCCAAACCCCCGAAAAAGTAATAAACACCTAAGGGAAAACAACGCATTGGTTGTGCATATTAAAACATTGTAGAAAGTTCTGTACAGTTATAATATGATAGGGTTCTTCTAGTTTGGTTTTAGTACCTGTACAACTAACCCCACCACGGATTACAAGCAGTTAAACAAGCTCGGTTTAAGGGAAGTGTAGGGGAGGGGGGGGTGGGTATGTTGGAGAAAAAATAATTAGTAGAAATTATGAGTTTCTATTAATTAATAATTAAAATTATCTACATAGGTTCCTTAATTTTAATATACAAGCGATCGAACAAGCTTCATTTAATCCTGGTTCCATACACGCATCCAATCTAAGTTGTCAGTTAAGTTCACTCCTTTCCAATGTCAATTTGAGCAAACTGTCCGGTGCTCAAAACCCTCCCTTCATAACTGGGTCTACTTGTGAAATAATCTTAAACTTAAATGAATGGCCTACATGCAATTCACAGTGGCAGGCTAACGCATTGTTAAGATTCTTCCTGATAATAGCATAATTGTGCTCATAAATACGGTCTTTCAGCTTACGATCGGTCTTCCTGACGTAAAAAGCTTTACATCCCTGGCATTCAGCCAAGTAGACCACACTCCTGGTGTCACAATTGTAAGTCCCTTTGTAAAAAGTTTCGTTCCTTACTCTAAATTTATTCTCACAATCGATGTAGGCACATTGTTTACAAGACCCGCATTTTCGGGTACCCCCCACTGTTTTCTCTGTACTTCTGGAACCCCGTTTAAAACTAATAATAGGGTTCTCCCCTATTTTAGCAAAAATGTCCTTATTCAAAGACAAATAAAACCAAAGTTTTCTAATCGCTTTCTGTATGTCATAAGCTACCGGGGTATAAGTAAAGGTAAAGGCCAGTAGATAATTGTTGTTGTTATTAGTTTGTTTCACCTCTGTACTCCCTCTCCCTAAGCCATACCACATAGACCCTGTTGGCTCCTTATCAGTAAGCATTAATTCAGTAGGACCCAGGTTCGCAGTTCTTACTATAGATTGATTCAAAATTGGTTTATAAAAACCTGTTAAACGCTTCCTTGTTACTTCCTTCAGGATACAACCTAGGAAGTTCTCTGGGTAGCCCCTATGCAAAAACATATTGTGCAAGAGTTTACATTCTATTTCAAACTCATCCTCAGTGGTGATCATCCTTGCGGCTCGCACAAACTGACCCTTGACCAGAGACTAGGATATGTTCCCAAGGAATGGTGTACAGCAACAGTGGTCCCCCTCCACAAAGGTGGTGCCACAACAGACCCCGGAAACTATCGCCCTATAAGCCTGACTAGCCTGGTCTGCAAAGCTATGGAACGTATCATCATGGAAATCATAAAGCAAGACATTGGGAACCTCCAGACACTGGATCCTACCCAATTCGGCTTTGTTAAGGGCAGATCTTTCCTCTTGAACCTGGTCGACTTCTTTGAAGCAGTTACCAAAGCCATAGATAAAGGGAAGGTAGTCCACACAGCCTACCTGGACCTTGCAAAGGCCTTTGACACAGTACCCCACTCGGGCATCATAAATAAGCTCACCAGCTTAAATATCAACCCCTATGTCACAAGATGGGTTGCAAACTGGCTCATGGATGGAACCCACATGGCCAGAATAGCAGGTGCCATGTCAGACTCGAAACCAGTTGCAAGTGGTGTCCTACAAGGCTCAGTCCTGGGCCCTCTCTTGTTCGGTATATATTTCTCCGAGGTACAGGCTAACACAGGTTGACTGTGGCTGGCCAAGTTCGCAGATGACTGCAAACTGGGTGCTATAATCGACTCTCCGACTGACACAAGCATCCTCCAAAAGGGTCTCTCAGAGATGGATAACTGGTGCCAGAGCCATGGCCTAAAGCTAAATGCCAAAAAGTGCATAGTCATCCCCTTTGGAAAAAACAAAGTGCCCACAAATTACCATATAGGTAGTAATCCATTAAGTATGGAAGAAGTAATTAGGGACTTGGGGACCCAAGTAGATAGCAATCTCTCCTTTGACAATCACGTTGCCAAAGTGGTTAGAAAGACCTTCTATATAGCCCACCTTATCATGAAAGGGTTCACATCTAGATCAAGAGAGGTCATTGTGCCCCTCTACTCATCACTTATCAGGCCCATAATTTAGTACAATGCCCCGTTTGGGATGTACCTTACCCGACACCTTCAGCAACTGGAAAGACCCCAAAAGTATCTCACCAAGAGGATCAAGGGGCCCAAACAGATGCCCTATCCATTTCGGCTAAAGAAACTCCAGCTCTACTCAGTTGCGATCTGTGTCTGACGTATAAAGCTATGTCCAACCCAGAATTAATGGACATGCTTCACCTCAGGAAATCTAAATCCCTTAGAGCTACACGCTCCAGGGACCTGATCCTCAGCACAGAAATAAATAGGACATGCTGGAGGGACAGATTCATATCCCAGAGGCTCCCCTCACTCTGGAACAAAATCCCAATCCATGTCAGGCAGAGCCCCTCACTGACCCTCTTCAAGAGGAATCTTGACGAATGGATGGGAGATCGTAAGTTTACCCCTGGGATCTCTTCTGTGTCGCTGCTTGACAGAGGTACAGTAAACAAACCTTAAAAAGGCTACCTTCTGTGACCTACTATACAAAGGCACAGTCAACTAAACTAAAAGGGTGGCGAAAGCCAAACATACTCTGGCTAGGCTTATAAATGTCCTAGGGCAGATAGCCTAGTATCAACCTATGAACCTATACCATGAGGGAGCATTTCCACTGGGAGAGCCAAGATTTTTCAGAATCTAAAAAGAGGCTCAGAGATTTCCTTTTACTTCTTCAACACAGGCCTCTAGCCATTCCACCTGTGTTAGACATTGTAGATGATGTGTTTTCGGAGTCTAGTCTTACCCCTGACTCCTTACCTACAGCTCCTGTTAAGCCTGATAGATATTACAGGATTCCTGATTCTCATAAATTCCTTTTTAAAAACCCTGCTGCAGACCCAGAGACTATTTCACAGGGTCCCAAAGGAGTTAAGGCTTCCACAGCAAAAAACCCTACCCCCTCTGGCAGAGATTCTAGGGCACTGGATAGATGGGGAAAAAAGGTTTACACATCTGCTACCTTGGCTATAAGGGCCTTAAACTGTCATAGATTCATAGATTAGTACTAGGCTAACTGCCCTTTTGAGCCATTTTTTAAGCCTAGCCAATTATCCCCTGTGAGATACAAACACAAGGTACAGGGTTTGAAAGGCAAACACCTTAACCATTAGGCCACCCTCCCAAACTCTCATATGCTCAAATATCAGCAACTTGTCATGGCATTGCTTAAACAGAAAATGTTGTTAAACTCTGAATGTGCAGAAAACAAGGAAATGCAGGATTTATTGCATGCAGCTGAACAAGTTGGAAACGTACTTTGCAGTGTGGTTTTGATTCTTTAGATGTCCTTCAAGGATGCATCTGCAGTCCTTACAAATGGGTTGTCCTGTCGTCAGGCAGCCCTTCGGTCGGCCGGATTCCAAAGTCTGGGTCTGGCCTCAGCTGGTGTCGCACTTCACCCGACGTCATAGCTGCAGTTCTTCGGGTATAAAGGCATCAGCCGACGCCATTTTCCCCAGTCTTTCTTGCCGCGTGTCGCCCGAAGCAGAAGCTGTTCGCAAGTGCCGGTCGGTCAGAACCAGAGATTACTACTACCGAATACTACTACGAAGACTTCTAAAAAGCTAAGTACCCCGTTGGGGACTCTTTCTTGCCTCAGCCGATGTCAGAAAAAGTGAATAACTGTTTAACTTGTGGGAAACAAATACCTCATAAAGATTTCCACTCTCACTGCTTACCTTGTCTAGGCCCAGACCACGACGTCGCAGCTTGTCTAGCCTGTGCTTCTTTTAACCGGCAGACGCTTAGACGTCTATCGGAATTTGCTGAGGAGTTTTTCGGCTCGATTTCGCTTATATTATGCCGTCGGATCCTCCGACTTCTCAAATATCTAAAACGCAGGAAAAGGACCGACACTCGCGGTCCGCGGCAGCGAAACCGCGGTTAAGCCAACGCGAGTGTCTCGGTTTCGCTGAAACCGAGCAAGCGGTTCTTCCTTCAGCCGAAAACTTCCTTCTACCGAGGCCTCTTCCAACCTCGTGGAATCGGCTTCTGAAATCCCACCTGCTGTTGCAGTTTCTCAGGAATTATCAGACACTATTCCCTTGGATATTTCAACCCCTGCACGTGGAGCTGCTAGGCCACCTGCAGCCATGTCCATTAAGGCCTTTGCCAGGGCTAAAGCAGCTAAAGCTTCTAAATCTGTGCCTGCTAAGCCCCTCTCACAGGCCTAGCTCTAGTTCACAAATGCTTAGTTTAGCAGAGGATCTCATTTCTTTAATCCGAGGATCCCAACCTCAACCAGACAGGGCCTCTCACCCACCTCCAGAGAAGAGGCCTAGAGCAGAGCCCCCTGAGCCAGTGTCTACTGATGATTCCTCTGATGATTCAAACTATACAGACCCTCCAGAGGCTCCGTACTCCCCTTATGAAGACTCTGATGCTGAAGAGTCCATCCCTTCTGCCTCTCCGCCTGAGGAATTTTCCTTTGGGGAAACCTTGCATGCTATGAGGGAACAATTTCAGTGGCAGGGCCAGGAATTTTCAGATTCCAGAAAAAGGCTTAGAACTTTTCTGCATTTACCACAACATAGGCCTTTAGCCATACCTCCAGTTCTTTCTGTTGTAGATGATGCATTTAATGATGCTTGTACTGCTCCTGATTCTCTGCCTCCGGCCCCTGTTAAGCCCGATAGATACTACAGGGTCCCGGACACACATTACCACTTGTATAAGGCTCCTTTTGCAGATCCAGAGACTATCTCCCAAGGACCTAAGGCTGTAGCAGCCACCTCTGCCAAAAACCCCCTCTGAAAGGGAATCTAGAACCATAGAGATGGGGTAAAAAAGTTTACACTTCTGCTACTCCTTCAGCTAGGGCCTTGAACTGTCAATTTCACATGATGCAGTATCAAGAATTTCTGCTAGACCAGTTAACTAAAAAAGTGTCCTCAGATGAAACACTAGACAAAAAATATGTGCAGGAAATGGTACATAACATTCAACAAGTCAGTAACCATTCCTTAAAATGCGGCTATGATGCACTGGAGGCTTCCTTTAGATCAGCCATGACTGGCACAGTCATCAGAAGGCATGCATGGTTAAAAGAACAGGCCTTACCAGACCATGTCAAATCAAAACTATTAGATACTCCTATGGATAAGATCAATTTGTTTGGCTCTCCTGCACAACAAGTGCTGAAGAAGATGGAAGAGAAGGCAAAATCTGTCCAAACAGTGAAAGATTTCTTACAGGTCCAACCTCCGAGGTTTAGCAGGAATTGGCCCTCCAAGAATTGGTCCTTTCCAGACTCCTCCAGAACTCAGAGAGGCAGGAATAGGCGTTCAAGAGGCAGAAACCAATCCAGGGGTGCCTACAGAGGACGCCAGTGGCAGGGCAACAACCAGCGAGGAACAGCCACAGACACAGCCACCACCACAACTACAGGTCAATCACAGTGACTTGGCTCTGGCACCGCCTACCAGGGAACAACTACAAGCACCCTTAGGCGGAAGCTAGCCTTATTTACAACAAACTGGCATTACATCACAAGAGACAAGTGGATTTTACAGACAATAGACCAAGGTTACAGGTTTCACTTCCATACTCTACCAGGGAAGAGAGGAATGCCAAACCTACCTCCAAATCAAAAGACAGAAGCTCTAAAACAAATATCCCAATTATTAAGGATGAGAGCTGTAGAAAAGGTACCATCTATGGAGCAAGGAAAGGGATTTTACTCCAGACTCTTCCTGGTACCAAGAAAAGAGAGCAAATGGAGACCTATTCTCGACCTGTCCGCATTAAACACATTCCTCATTGTTCCAAAATTATGCTGACCCTACAGCAGCTTCTTCCCATGCTGGGCAAGGAGTCTTGGCTGGTGACTCTAGATCTCAAGGAGGCATACCTGCACGTCCCCATACGACCAAACTGCAGAAGATACCTCAGATTTCTTGCAGGATCAGAGCATTATCAATTCTCAGCATTGCCCTTTGGCTTATCTACTGCGCCCAGAGTGTTCACGAAATGCCTGGCATCAGTAATTGCTCATTGCAGGCTTCAAGGAATCCAAATCTACCCCTACCTGGACGACTGCCTGATACAAGCAGACAACAAAAACAAGCTAGCAGAAGACTTAGGAAAGGTCATTTACCTGCTACAAGCCCTGGGATACACAGTCAATTTTAAAAAAGTCAAGACTGATACCATCCCAGAGAATAACCTTTTTGGGTGCAGAGTTGGACACATCAAAGCAAATGGCATTCCTAACAGTAGAAAAACAGGAACAGCTACCTCTCTACTTCTTGGCTTTAACAAAGCAGAACCATCTGACAGCAAGAAAAGTACTGCAAGCCTTGGGCTTCATGGCATCCTGCATAATATTGGTTCCTCATGCCAGGCTGCATATGAGAAAACTACAGTGGTACCTAAGGAATTTATGGTCTCAACACAAGCACAGCCTAGAAACCCAGATTCCCATTATTCCATGCCTGAAGCAAGAATTCCTATGGTGGGCTCAGGCTTGTCAATCAAACACAGGATTGCCCTTCCACAGTACTCAACCAAGCCAAACCATCACGACAGACGCCTCAGACCTCGGTTGGGGGGCACACATGCTGGACAAGTGCTTACAAGGCTTATGGACGCAAGAACAGCTGCACCTACACATAAATCTAAAGGAAATGCTGGCAGTAAAACTGGCAATTCAGGCATTCAGGCCGTTCCTCAAACAAGATCGATTGATGATAAGGACAGACAACACCACAGTTATGTGGTACATCAACAAACAGGGAGGCACACATTCGTATCCTCTTTGCCGGATGGCACTTGACCTCTGGAATGTGGCACTGAGCTACAACATTCAGTTAAAAGCAATTTTTGTGCCAGGAAAAGAAAACATTCTAGCCGACATATTAAGCAGGACTACCACGGATGCCCACGAATGGATGCTGCATCAGGACATCTTCAAGACCATTACAAGAAAATGGGGGCTCCCAGAAATAGACTTATTTGCATCCCCACGCAATCACCAACTACAGAAATTCTGCACAAGGACGTACCACCCACTTGCTTGGAGGGTGGACTCACTATCCTTCAGTTGGAAAAACCTGACAGCATATGCATTCCCACCACTTCCTTTGATGCACAAGGTGCTGTTGAAGATCAAAGAGGACTGTCCAAGGATCATCCTGATAGCTCCAGACTGGCCAAGGCAACATTGGTACCCATTACTGAGGAGCATGTATCGGGAACAAATATGGCCACTACCCCTGGTTCCCTTGCTGTTAACACAGAACAACTACAACAATCTGCATCCAAACCTGAAAACTCTGCAGTTGACTGCCTGGAACATTGCATAAGACCAATTAACCCAAATTTATCCCAAAGGGTTAAAGACATTATCCTTGAGGCTCGCAGACCCTCAACAAGAAAAACTTATTCAGCAAAATGGAAAAGATGTCTCATTTGGAGTACTGCAAAAGGAGAAGATGTGTCACTGGTAAACATAGCCAACATCCTGGAATACTTGGCAGAGCTCTTCCACACAGGCCTGTCCTATTCCTCCATCAAGATTCATGCATCAGCTATTTCAGCAGAATACGACTTGGATCCTCCTATCTTCTCACATCCTCTGCTCAGACAGCTTCTGAGAGGAATTAAAAATGTAAAGCCTCCTAGGAAGCCACCATTACCAGCATGGGACTTGAACTTTGTGCTAGAAAAATTGACTCTTCCTCCTTTTGAACCAGCAGCAACAGCAGAATTGCAATACTTATCATGGAAGACTGCTTTCCTGCTGGCAATCACTTCAGCAAGAAGGGTATCTGAACTTCAGGCATTAATGGCAGTACAACCCTTCCTGATCTTCCATCAAGATAGTGTGTCCATGAGAACAAATCCTTCCTTTATGCCTAAGGTGGTCTCCAGAGTTTCTTTAAATCAGGCTATCCACCTACCTACATTCTTCCCCAACCCACAGAACAGGGGAGAAAGACTGCTGCATACCTTGGATGTACATAGACAATTACGCTACTACCTGGACAGGACCAAGGGCAATCGAAAAACTGACCAGCTACTGGTAGCATATGCAACAGGAAGGGAAGGAAAAGCAATTTCAAAACAGACAATCTCCAAGTGGATAGGAAATTGCATTAGATTTTGTTACTCCTACCATGGAAAGAAAACTCCAGAGAACATCAGGCCTCACTCTACAAGGGCTACAGCCACTACCACAGCCTTCTTACGAGGAGTGGCTACCAAGGACATTCTAGAGGCTGCTACTTGGAGCTCCGTGCATACATTTGCCAAGCATTATAATTTACCACTATACTCTAGATCCCGAGCAGGTTTTGCCACTGCTGTTTTGCAAGGGATCCCAACTACACCATAACTTTATTTTCCACCTCCCCCAGTTTAGCTATGGTATTCTACCCATTTGTAAGGACTGCAGATGCATCCTTGAAGGACATAGTACAGTTTTGTACCTATCGTAAATGTAGATGTCCGATAGGAATGCATCTGCAGTCAGGATTACCCACCCGCCTTCCCCTCTGTGGTGCTCCTAGGGTATTTGCCCATCTTATAGCTAGCTGGGGGAATCTATTATGGTGTATTTGTTTGTATATATGTACATACATGCTTATTTTTTGTGTTTGCTCTCTACTATTTGGAATCATTGGCATTTATCCAAATTTAGCCTTCCAAGAGGGCACCTGGCATCTGGGGCAAGAAACACTGAGGAAAATGGCGCCGGCTGATGCCTTTATACCCGAAGAACTGCAGCTATGACGTCGGGTGAAGTGCGACACCAGCCGAGGCCAGACCCAGACTTTGGAATCCGGCCAACCGAAGGGCTGCCTGACGACAGGACAACCCATTTGTAAGGACTGCAGATGCATTCCTATCGGACATCTACATTTATGGTAGGTACAAAACTGTACTTTACGGGTTCTGTAATTAGGAGGCATGCTTGGTTAAAGGAACAAAATCTGCCTGATCATGTGAAAGTTAAATTATTAGATGCACCTTTACAGCATGATACTTTGGTGTTAAGGCAGAAGAGGTGTTAAAGAAAATGGAGGACAAAGCTAAATCTATGCAAACTGTCAAAGATTGTTTACAAGTACAGCCACCTAGGTTTAGCAGACACTGGCCTACAAAGAATTGGTCCTTTCCTGTGTCAGACCCCAAAGGGGCAGATCCAGATACACTAGAGGCAGATCCCAGGCACAAGGCTCATACACGTCAAAGCAATGGGGTAATTCTACCTCCAAAGTTGGAGAAGACAAATCACAACCTTACAGGAAACAGTCCCAATGACTTCCCCCTGCCTGCATCAAGCTCTTATCTCCTGGCAGCACCCTTAGGGGGAAAATTAGCACTTTTTTCTCAAAATTGGCACATTATAACCCAGGACAAGTGGGTTCTAAACAGTGTCACAAGGCTACAAGTTCCATTTCCATACCCTGCCAAAGGCAAACTGCTGGCCAGATCTGCCAAAAAAATCTATGGGCAGAGGCACAAAAACAAGTCTCATCCCTCATGGACATGGGGGCCATTCAACAAGTACCAGAGCAAGAGCAGGGACAAGGATTTTACTCAAGACTGTTCTTGGTACCCAGAAAGGACAAGGCCTGGAGACCAGTACTGGACCTATCTATTCTGAACACATTCCTGGATATACCAAAATTCAAAATGTTAACTTTGTAGCAGCCTCTGCCCATGCTAGGCAGGAATGCTTGGCTTGTGACTTTAGACCTAAAAGAGGCATACCCGCATGTCCCAATCAGACTGTCATGCAAAAGATGCCTCAGATTCAAGGCTGGCTCAATGCATTACCAATTCTCTGCACTGCCCTTCGGCTTATCTACTGCGCCCAGGGACTTTACAAACTGCCTGGCACCAGTAATTGCATTCTGCAGACAAAGAGGAATACAAATATATCTTTACTTGGACGACTGCCTAATTCAAGCAGAGAACAAGGACATTCTTTTACAGCATCTGGCGTTGACTTCTAACATGCCTAGGGTACACAGTCAATGAAAAGAAATCAAAACTAGTACCCTCTCAAGAGATAATATTCCTGGGTGCAATCTTAAATACAGCTGCCCAGATGGCTTATCTCAGGCCAGACAAACAAAGGCAACTGACTACTGATTTCAAGATGTTGGCAGCAAAGGCCCAGTTATCTGCAAGAAAATTTCTGCAGGCTTTGAGCTTCATGGCATCATGCATCCTACTAATTCCATATGCAAGGCTGCATATGAGGAAACTTCAGTGGTACCTAAAAAGTCTTTGGACGCAACATTGCCACAGCCTGGAGACAATTGCACTCATTCCCTGCCTGAAACAGGAGTTTCAGTGGTGGGCGAAGGCTTGTCACCACAACAAGGGACAGCCATTCAAATTACACACAGTCAGGCAGACACTATCAACGGATGCATCAGATTATGCCTGGGGGGGCCCACATGGCAGGAAGATGCATTCAGGGCACATGGTCCTCAAACCAAATGAATCTACATATCAATCAAAAAGAGATGCTAGCTGTTCAAAATGCCCTGACAGCCTTCACGGACCTACTTCATCCGGGACAACTACTACTGATGGACAACACCACGGTCATGTGGTATATAAGGAGGAGGGGGCACACATTCTTACTCCCTTTGCAGACTAGCCATGACTTTGTGGGTCACAGCATTAACTTACCAAGTACATCTGCAGGCACAATTCCTGCCAGGAAAGGAAAATACTCTGGCAGACGAACTAAGCAGAAACATCATGGATCCCCACGAGTGTCAGCTGGATCCACAAGTCTTCAGCATGATAACAAGGAAATGGGGATGCCTGGACATAGATATATTTGCCTCCCCTCACAACTACCAACTAAAAAGATTCTACACAAGGACTTATCACAGACAAGCATGGAAAATGGACGCCCTATCCTTCAGCTGGAAAAACCTATCAGTATATGCCTTTCCTCCACTGCCACTCCTCCCCAAGGTACTCCTAAAGGTCAGACAGGAGAAGCCAAAGATGATGCTGATTTCCCCAGACTGGCCCCGCCAGTACTGGTATCCAATCCTAATT
The DNA here is from genome assembly GCF_019279795.1 of Protopterus annectens. Lineage (NCBI taxonomy): Eukaryota > Metazoa > Chordata > Ceratodontiformes > Protopteridae > Protopterus > Protopterus annectens. The sequence continues at coordinate 1,180,897,962 of NC_056737.1, forward strand.
AATTTGTCTCAATGCCCAGCTTGGACCTTACTTCAAATACCCCATCTACTGTCCCAGCAAAACCATCAAATCCTGCACAGCCAACTCAGAACTTTAAACCTGGCAGCATGGCGGATAATGTAATCAACCTGGCAGCATGGCGGATAATGTAATCATACAAAACACATCTCTCAGTAAAGCTGTGATGCATGTCATTTTGGAAGCCAGAAGGCCTAGTACTAGAAAATCTTATGCTGGAAAATGGAAGAGAGTCTGGGCTTGGAACCAGGCATAAGGAACTGATACAGCTGTACCACCAAATATTTCTCAGATTTTGCAGTACTTAATTGAGATGCTGGACAAAGGCCTATCTTTTTCATCAATTAAAATTCATGCCTTTTCCATTTCAGCTCATTACAATACAGAGCCACCAATCTTTTCTCATCCTTTATTAAAGCAGTACCTCAGAGGAGCCAAAAATGTAAGGCCTCCAAGATCATCACCAATGCCTGCATGGGACTTCAACTATGTCTTGGAAAAACTAACCCTGCCTCCCTTTGAGCCAGCTGCTACTGCTGATATATAAAGTTTTTATCTCGGAAAACAGCTCTGCTCCTAGCAATAACTTCTGCAAGACAAGTTTCAGAGCTACAGGCACTCATGGCTGTGGAAGCTTTTATCGAGACAGGGTTTCTCTGAGGACAAACCCGACATTTATGCCTCAATTGGTGTCCAGTGTGGCTTCCCAAACTATTCATCTGCCAATGTTTTATCCAAATCCACAGAACAAGGGGGAGAGAATTCTGCATTCCTTGGACATACACAGACAGCTTAGATTCTACTTGGACAGAACCAAAGCTTTCAGGAAGACACAGCAATTACTAGTGGCATATGCTGCAGGATCACAAGGAAAGGCCATCTCAAAGCAGACTGTTCGAGTGGATAGGCCACTGCATTCGTTTCTGCTATTTTCAACATGGCAAGCCAGTGCCTAAGGGCATTAGGCCACATTCAACCAGAGCTGCAGCCACTTCAGCAGCCTTTCTCAGGGGAGTACCAACCAAAGACATTTTAGAGGCTGCTACTTGGTGTTCATTGCACACCTTTACAAAGCATTATCTGCCACTCTACTCTGAATCCAGGGCAGGCTTTGCCACTGCAGATGTTCATTGTGCATACAGCTGCAGTCATAACAGATGAGTTCTCCTGCCATCAGGCGGGTCTTCGGTCGGCCGAATTCCAAAGTCTAGGTCCGGCGTCGGTTGTCGTCGCTTCTTCCCTGACGTCAGTGCGATAGGGGTATAAAAGAACCAGCCAACGCCATTTTCTTCAGTCTTTCTTGCCGCGCGGTGCCCGAAGCAGAAGCAGTTCACAAGTGCCGGTCGGCCAGCTCCTGAAATTACGAAAATTTTGCAACCGAAGTCTTCTTGAAAGCTAAGTACCCCGTTGGGGAAACTTTTCTTGCCTCAGACCGATGTCAGACAAAGTTAATAATTGTATTTCATGTGGGAAGCAAATACCGCATAAGGATTTCCATTCCCTCTGTATTCCTTGTTTAGGCCCAGACCACGACATCGCGGCCTGTCGTTTTTGTGCTGCATTCAACAAACGCACCATTAAGCATCGGGCGGAGTTCGCCCAGCATTATTTTGGCAAAAAATTTAACTATATTATGTCGTCGGATACTCCGACTCCAGTTTTGTCTAAAAAGCGCAAAGATAAGGACCGACACACGAGGTCCGCGGCCTCTACCGACACCACGCCAAAGCCGACTGCAGGTGGTCCGGTTCTCAGCGAGGCGCCTACGCAGCCCCTGACTACCGACGACACTTCATTGGCGGTGTCTTCTGTGCCCGAGGTCGCAGGCTCCTCGGCCCACACCCCGACTACAGATACCGAAGCCACTCTTGGTGGTGAATCTCAAAATGTGGACAGGTCTACCTCCTCTCAAGGTGTCTTCAGACCTTCCTCTTCTTTTTCCATCAAGGCTTTCACCAAGTCTAAAGCAGCCATACATTCCAAGAGACAAGCTACACAGGGCCCATCTCCAGGCCCCATGCCTAAAAAACAAATGCTTAAAATGGCTGAGGATTTAATTACTCTTATCAGGGGTTCTCAACCCCCTCCCGGACAAAAGGCCCAGAGTGGAGGAAGAATCTCCCTCCTCTGATCAGGGCTCCATTATATCAGAGCACTCTGAACAGGAACATTCTTACTCCCCTTTTGAAGACTCTGATGCAGAGGAGTCCATTCCCTCTGTTTCCCCCCCAGAGGATTACTCATTTGGGGAAACTTTGCATACCTTAAGGGAACACTTCCACTGGGAAGGCCAAGATTATTCAGATTCCAAGAAAAGGCTTAGGGAATTTCTCTTGCTACCTCAGCACAGGCCTCTGGCTATACCTCCTGTCTTGGACATACTAGATGATGTGTACTTGGAGGCCTGCCTTAACCCGGATTCTCTTCCTCCAGCCCCAGTCAAGCCGGACAGGTACTACCGGGTTCCTGACTCGCACCAATTTCTATACAAAAGCCATGCTGCTGACCCAGAAACCATCTCACAGGGCCCCAAGGGAATTAAGGCCTCCACTGCTAAAAATCCATTACCTTCTGAGAGAGATTCCAGATCCTTAGAAAGGTGGGGAAAAAAGGTATATACCTCGGCCACCTTAACCATGAGGGCATTAAACTGCCAGTTCCATATGCTAAAGTACCAACAGTTTTTGTTATCACAATTGAGAAGTAAAATGTCACAACCTGAGCAACCAGACTTGAAGGAGTTGCAGGATTTGATGTATAGTGCAGAACAAGTGGGTAAACATAACTTACAATGTGGTTTTGATGCTCTAGAGGCCTCATGTAGAGCTGCTGTTACAGGATCAGTCATACGTAGACATGCCTGGCTCAAGGAACAAACCTTACCAGATCTTGTCAAAGCTAAATTACTAGATGCCCCTCTACAAAAGGATGTATTATTTGGTGCTAATGCTGAGGAGGTATTAAGGAAAATGGAGGAAAAGGCTAAATCAATGCAAACAGTGAAAGATTTTCTACAGGTACAACCTCCACGTTTCAGTAGAAATTGGCCTTCCAAAAATTGGTCCTTTCCAGCCACGGACAGACCCCAAAGAGGTAGATACAGGCGCCCGAGGGGCAGAGGGCAATCCCAAGGATCGTTTAGAGGCAGACAATGGCAAGCTCCTACACAAAGAGTTGGTGAGGATAGTCCGCAGCCATTCAGAAAGCAAGCCCAATGACTTTCCCCTTTGCATGCCAAGCAAGGCTCAAATGGCAGCACCCTTAGGCGGAAAACTGGCATTATTTTCAAAAAATTGGCATATTGTCACAAAAGACAAATGGATCCTGGACATTATAAACAGAGGCTACAGATTCCATTTTCACACCCTTCCGAAAATTGAGAGGCATGCCAAACCTGACACACAATCAAGGGCAGAGGCACAAAGACAAATTTCAGATCTCATAGACATGAAAGCTATTCAAGAGGTACCTACTCACGAACAAGGTCAAGGTTTTTATTCCAGACTATTTCTGGTGCCAAGGAAGGGAAAAGATTGGAGACCTATTTTGGACCTATCCATCCTAAACACTTTTTTACTCGTACCAAAATTCAAGATGCTCACTTTACAGCAGCTTCTTCCCATGCTGGGCAAGGAGTCTTGGCTGTTAACATTGGACCTCAAGGAGGCATACCTGCATGTCCCAATCAGACAAAATTGCAGAAGATACCTCAGATTTCTTGCAGGTTCAACCCATTATCAATTCTCTGCATTGCCCTTTGGCTTATCTACTGCGCCCAGAGTATTCACGAAATGCTTGGCATCAGTAATTGCTTACTGCAGACTTCAAGGGATACAAATATACCCCTATTTGGACGACTGCCTGATCCAAGCGGACAGCAAGCACATACTTCTGAAACATCTGGCTTTTGTAATAATGTTGTTGAATTCTCTGGGATACACAGTCAACAAAAAGAAATCAAGGCTAATACCCTCTCGGAAAATAATTTTCCTGGGTGCCAACTTGGACACAAACACCCAGATGGCCTACCTCACGCCAGAGAAGCAGGGGCAACTAACTCAATACTTCAGAACACTAGCAAATTTCACCAGGCTGACTGCAAGGAAAATCCTGCAGGCTCTGGGATTCATGGCATCTTGCATCTTACTAATCCCATGTGCAAAGCTGCATATGAGGAAACTTCAATGGTACCTGAAAAACCTATGGTCTCAACACAGCCACAGTTTGGAAACAATAATACCACTAATTCCATGTCTTCAAAAGGAATTTCTGTGGTGGGCTCAAGCATGCCAAACAAACGCAGATCTCCAATTCTGCAAGCCTAAAGCAAATCAAGTCATCACAACAGACGCCTCGGACTACGCCTGGGGGACGCACATGACAGATCGGTGCATTCAGGGCAAATGGTCCCAAAAAGAAAAGCACCTTCACATCAATCAAAAGGAAATGCTAGCAGTAATGAATGCTATTATAGCTTTCAAAGGCCTTCTGCAACCAGGTCAACTATTGATAAGGACGGACAACACCACAATAATGTGGTACATAAACAGGGAGGAACCCATTCATACCCCCTATGCAGGCTGGCCATGTCACTTTGGAACATGGCTCTGGACTTACAAATCGAACTTCAAGCACAATACTTGCCAGGCAAGGAAAACACGCTGGCAGACAACCTAAGCAGAAATATGACAGATCCACACGAATGGAAGTTGCAGAGATAATTCAAGCATGGGGAAGGCCAGACATAGATCTTTTTGCCTCCCACAAAAATCACCAATTGACAAAATTCTGCACAAGGATTTTTCATCCAAAGGCCTGGAGAGTGGACGCTCTCTTTCAGTTGGACATCAATGACAGTTTATGCCTTCCCACCTCTTCCTCTGCTGCCCAAAGTTCTATTAAAAACCAGAGCAGACAGACCCAAGATGATTCTCATTGCTCCAGACTGGCCAAGACAACACTGGTACCCACTCCTGAGGAGCCTGACTCATTCCCCACCATGGACCCTGCCTCTAATGCCTCTTCTTCTGACTCAGCACAGCTTCAAAACTCTTCACAGTCAGCTAAAAACACTCAATCTAGCCGCATGGAAGATTCCTTAGCATCACAACAGACCCTACTCTCCAAGGAGGTGCCGGATGTCATTTTGGAGGCCAGAAGGCCGTCTACTAGAAAAGCTTACTCCGCAAAATGGAAACGGTTTTGTGTCTGGAATGAGTAAAAGGGCCAGGATCCTGGAAAACTGAATTTACCTCAAATATTACAGTATCTAGCGGAGCTGCTAAGCAGTGGACTTTCATTCTCCTCCATCAAAATCCATGCCTCAGCCATTTCTGCAGAATACAACACTGATCCACCTTTATTCTCTCACCCCCTCTTAAGACAGTTCCTCAGAGGGGCTAAGAATCTAAAACCCCCAAGGAAACAACCAATACCTGCTTGGGATCTCAATTTCATTCTAGAAAAGCTGACCTTGCCTCCTTTTGAGCCAGCTGCCTCAACAGATTTGCAATATTTGTCCTGGAAAACAGCTTTCCTTCTGGCTATTACCTCAGCTCGTAGGGTATCGGAGCTACAAGCTCTCATGGCTGTGCAGCCTTTTATCTTCCATCAGGACAGAGTTTCCTTATGAACCAACCCGTCCTTTATGCCAAAAGTGGTATCCAGGGTAGCTTTGAATCAGGCTATACACTTACCTACCTTTTATCCTAATCCTCAAAACAAAGGGGAGAGATTACTACATTCCTTGGACATCCACAGACAGCTGCGTTACTATTTGGACAGAACAAAGCCTTTCAGAAAATCAGAACAGCTCTTTGTGGCCTATGCTATAGGAGCTCAAGGGAAGCCAATCTCCAAACAGACAATCTCAAAATGGATAGCCCACTGCATACGTTTTTGTTATTCTTTTCATGGCAAATCTGTGCCTACAGGCATCAGATCTCACTCCACAAGGGCCACGGCTACCTCTGCAGCCTTTCTCAGAGGAGTTCCTACCAAAGATATTTTGGAAGCAGCCACTTGGAGTTCTGTGCATACCTTCTCCAAGCACTACCACCTTCCATTATACTCCAAATCTAGAGCGGGCTTTGCCACTGCAGTCTTGCAGGGCATTCTGGCTCCACCTAGTGCCTACCACCCCTTTCTTAGCTTTGGGATTCTACCCATCTGTTATGACTGCAACTGTATGCACGATGAACATAGTACAGTTTTGTACCTACCATAAATGTAGATGTTCGAGTGCTAAAGCTGCAGTCCAGGTTTCCCTCCCGCCTTCCCCTCTTGGAACAGGCCTATTGGCTAACTCCTCCTCATACAACCTGATTGTATGGCGTCGGCTGGTTCTTTTATACCCCTGTTGCACTGACATCAGGGAAGAAGCGACGACAACCGACGCCGGACCTAGACTTTGGAATTCGGCCGACCGAGGACCTGCCTGACGGCAGGAGAACCCATCTGTTATGACTGCAGCTGTATTAGCACTCGAACATCTACATTTTATGGTAGGTACAAAACTGTACTTTCTGCAGGGCCTCTTAGCCGCTCCTAATGCTGTTTAGCTCTAGCCTCCCAACCTTAGCTTTGGGGCTCTACCCAAATGTAATGACTGCAACAGCAAAACACGAAGAACATAGTACAGTTGTGTACACTTACCATAAATGTAGATGTTCGAGTGTATTCACTGTTGCAGTCCAGGTTACCCACCCTCCATCCCCCCTTTTTTCTGCTGGAACTTGTCTTTCCTTTTCTGATTTATACAACCTATGTGGTGTATTTGCTTGTAGATGAAGGTAAAGTTTATATTGGTGTATATATTTTTATATGTATAAATTTTGGCTACCCTTTTAGGGAGCACCTGACATCTGGGGCAAGAAAAACTGAAGAAAATGGCGTTGGCTCCTTCTTCTTTTATACCCCTGACGACCTGACGTCAGGGAAGGGGCGACAGCAGCCGACGCGGGACCCAAGACTTTGGAATTTAGGCCGACGGAGGGCAACCTGCCAGCAGGATTACCCAAATGTAATGACTGCAACAGTGAATACACTCCAACATCTACATTTATGCTAAGTGTACACAACTGTACTTTTCCATACCTAGACGACTGGCTCATTTCCACTCCCCACCAGACAGCTACTTGCAAAAGGCCTGGCATACTCTCTCCTCGCTGCTCAAAGGCTAGGCAGAACCATAAACTGGCAAAAATCCAATCTCACCCCATCTCAGTCGACAGAATTCATAGGGGTTATCTTGGACACACAAAAACTTCAGAGCTGCTATTCCAGAGCACAGAATTCTAAGGATAAAGCAACAACTAATTCCAATCCTTTCAAGGGAAAAATCCACGGCTCACTCTGTTCTACATCTGTTGGGTTCCATGGCAGCCTCCATCACCATTGTTCCCCTGGCCAGGTTTCACATGAGGCTTCTACAATGGCTACTGCTCACCCAATGGTATCCTTTTCAGCATCCTGTTTCAGCCATGATTCGAGTAACCCACAGGTGCAAACAGGATTTAAATTGGTGGATGACCTACAATCCATCACAATGGTCTCGCCCCTTCTTCCCCCAGCAACCCAAGGCCACAGTGACCATGGACGCCTCCCTGATGGGGTGGGGGGTGGAGGCTATGTCAGGAACACAGTCCAAGGCACTTGGTCCGAACTGGAGGCGCATCTGCATATAAATGTTGTAGAGCTGAAGGCGGTGCTTCTGGCGTTGCAAGCATTCCCCCCCCCCCCCCGCTGCCATTTGGGACAATTGTGATTCAATCAGACAACATGGCGGTGGTCTGGTACATAAACAAGCAAGGTGGAACCAAATCTTACCCCCTTTGTCGAGAGGCCATGAGGATATGGTGATGGCTGCCAACCATTTTCTTCTAGCAACGCACATTCCCGGGAGTTCCAACGTGATAGCAGACAGACTCAGCAGGTGCATTCTTCAACCTCACGAATGGTCCCTGAATCCCTTGATAGCGGCGGCGATCTTCCACCACTGGGGCCGTCCTTGCTGGGACCTCTCTGCATCCCGACCAACTACAAATGCAGCATTCCCCCTCCGGGACAGTCACCCATGGATGCTCTTGTCCACAATTGGCCTTCAGGTCTTCTTTATGCATTTCCACCCTTTCACCTCATTCCCCAGTTTCTGAAGAAAGCCAGTCGGTTGAAGAGCAAGGCAATCCTCCTAGCACCATATTGGCCTCGACAGATTTGGTTCCCCTTCCTTTAGCCTCAACTACTAGATCGACCATGGATTCTCCATCCAACACCGGAGTTGATCTCACATCTGCAGATCCAGATTCAACCCAACTTGAACAGCCTGAAGCTCCTGGCTTGGCTACTCCAATTCCCTTGATTGCTAGGCAGAACGATCTTTTTTTACCAGTACGTGATATACTCTAATTGCTTCTCATAAGTCTTCCACTAGAATTACTTATCTGAGCAAGTGGAAAAGATTTACCTGTTGGCTGAAATAGAAACAAGTAGACCCCTTTTCAGCACCAGTGTCAATAATACTAGACTCTGGACGACCTTTTTCAATCTGGTCTGTTGGCCTCTACCATTAGAGTTCATTTGGCTGCAATTTCTAATTTTCATGAGGGTGTCCAAGATTCCTCTCGTCCTATAAATGTGCAAGACCTTCATAAAAGGTGTGAATCTTCTGAAGCCACCTTTTAGAGAAACCTATTCAACCATGGGATTTATCATTAGTTCTACAAGCTCTGACAATGTCACCTTTCGAACCAACCTCTTCTTGCGACCTCAAGTATTTGTCATGGAAAACCTTGTTTTTGGTCGCCATTACTTCTGCCAGACGTATTTCTGAGCTTCAAGCTTTATGCATCAAGAGTCCATACTTGATTTTTCATAGAGATCGCGCGTCTGAGAACTAATCCATCATTTCTGCCTAAAGTGATCTCTGAAATGTCCATTAATCAAGCCATTGAATTGCCAGTTTTCTTTCCCAATCATTCAAACAGAGAGTATTGCCTACATACACTAGATATCCACAGGCAAATCCGTTTTTACTCAACAGGACTAAACCCTTTCGTAAATCTGACCAGTTATTTTTGGCCTTTTCTGGACCTAGATTAGGATCTGCTGTTGCTAAGGTCACATTAGCTAGATGGTTGAAGGACTGTGTGACCTTTATTTACACACAACGTAATATCTCATTGCCTACTAGCATGAAAGTTCATGCAACAAGGTCGGTGGCAACTTCTGCTGCCTTCCATGCCAGAGCTTCTTTACATGACATCTGTACAGCTGCAACTTGGGCTATGCCTCATACCTTCATCAATCATTACAAACTGGATTTGGCCTTCAGGGGAAGAGCATCTTTCGGGTCTTTGGTGCTCAGGAATGTCCTTCAGTGAGAGACTCCCAGGAATAGAGGTAGCTGGGGACTCTGTCCCATGTGTAAGGAATGAATGAGGATCAACAATAACAGATAAAGAAGTTATGTCTTACCATAACGTTCCATCTGTATTGTTGATCCTAGTTGTCGTTACGACCCTCCCTCCTTCCCCCTTCGGTGGTTTCTAGTGGATCTCACCATCCGGTTCTCTTAGGTTATTTGACTAGAGGTAGCCTCTATCTTCTTTGACTTGCAAACTCAATCTGAGGTAACAGGGAGAGGGGGATTGTGGGTAAGAGTTTAGCTTGAGAGTTTGAAGCTGACGCGAGCTTGGAAAATGGCCAGCTCGGTTCTAAGGTCAGAACCGATACCCATGCGTAATGACTGAACGAGGATCAACAATACAGATGGAACGTTATGGTAAGTCATAACTTTTTTTTCTGTATCCTGAGGATTCTGCATTGACTCTTTGTTCCACTCTTTGCAGCAGTGCATACACCAGGATTGGGCTTTTTTATCCTAGGATCTGTGTACCCAGCATCTTACTTTTTAACCTACCTCTCTCCATATCTGTGTAGTCTTGGTGAGATTTTGTGAAAATGTGGTCTACCACATGAAGGTACTTGCAAAGACTTGAGGATTAATTTTGATTTCAGTAGGATCACTGTCCTTTTCTTGCTGATTTCATCTCTCCTTTAGACCCCATCTCATCCAGGTTCTGTAGTGTTTCTTCCATACCTGCCTGAGTTGCTCAAGTCAGTCTTGTCTTATACGTCTATCAAAATGTATCATTTACCTGTTTTGTCTGCCATTAGATTCTCCCTTTTTTCCTTATTTCAAGTCGAATAGACCAACAAAAATAAACCACTGTTGCAGTCTTAACACTGTTGCGTCTTCCTTTCCCTTTATTTTCCTGCCTTTCCCTGGCAGGGGTTGGGTTCCTGGCGCATATTTTTCTTTTTCTGACGTGACGTAGTACTTTTGCAGGGCATTAGGCTTAAGCCTCACTCTTTAGGCCATGAAAGCCCTGACTTGTGGAGCCATGTGCTGCTTATACCAGCATGTAGATGTATTTGAGTAGATGCCCAGTGTGAGCAAGGCTCCCAAAAGCTTTAGTAGAGTGGCCAGACATCTGAAATGCTACCGCAAGAGTGATCCGTCTGATATCTACTGATGTTCTTCGTGTTTCACTGTTGCAGTCATCACACTTGGGTTATCTGCCTGCAGGTAGCCCTCAGTCAGCCCGAATACCAGAGTCTTGAGATTTCTGCGTCGGATGCTGTTGCCTCTTCCATGATGTCAGGTCGTCAGGGGGTATAAAGCATGCAGCCGACACCATTACATAAGCTTTTCTTGCCGCGCGGGAGCCCGAATCAAAAGCAGATCGCAAGTGCCACTCTGCTGCTGCATGAAATTTTCATTTTTCGAGTTTCAAACCTGAAGTCTTGTAAAGCTAAGTACCCCGTTGGGGATCCTTTTTTCTTGCTCTAACCGATGTTAGAAAAGGTTAACAATGGTCTTGTCTGTGGAAAGAAAATACCTCAGAGATTTTCATTCTTACTGCGTCACCTGTTTAGGTCCAGACCACGACGTTCCTCACTGTTGGTTTTGTGCCTTGTTCAATGCCCGAACTATTCGTCGTCGGGCTATCTTTGTCGCTAAATATCTTCTGCTCTCGTTCTCCGTATTCCAAAATGGCTTCGTTAAGCCTTCCGACTACCAATCTTCCGAAAAAAAACCATAAGGATAAAGACGGAGACCGCATAGGTCCAAAACTGCCGACGGTGCTTCCGTTAAGCTAGTCGCCAGTCTGCCGGTACTCAGTGTGGCGCTTTCACAGCCGCTAATACCCACTTATACAGATTCACAGGCCTCTCTCGAGACCCGTCTGGTATGCCGTGAGATGCTTCTTTGACTATGGAACCTGCGGATGTCTCTACGTTGGATGGGTCCGAAGCCGCTGTGCAGGCACTGGCTTCTGAGGGTGTGTTCAGGCCTTCCGATGTTCGTGTTAAACCGACTACTTCGTTTTTGACTAAAACTACTGAATTTCTCTGGCCCAGAGTTCGCACTATGCCTAGGAAACTGACTACCAAAGTGCATTCTCAAGCTCCCATGCCTCAGAAACAAATGCTTTGAATGGCTGAAGACCTTATTACTTTAATTGGGGGGGAAGCCAGCCTTCCCCCTCTAAAAGACAAATAATTGATTTTCCTTCTGATTCTACAGACCATGAGTCCGATGACTCTGAACCCTCTGATTACCAGGACATACTCTTATCCACCTATGAGGATTCAGATGCAGAGGATTCCATTCCCTCTGCCTCCCCTCCAGAGGACTTTTCTTTTGGTGAAACCTTGCATGCCCTAAGAGAGCATTTCTGCTGGGAATACCAGGACTACCCTCAGTCAAAGAAGAGACTCGGGGAATTTTTAGACTTGCCTCAGCACAGGCCTCTAGCTATACCCCCTGTCCTGGATATTGTAGATGATGTCTTCATGGAATCAAGTCTTACCCCTGATACTTTACCTCCAGCTCCTAGAAAGCCTGACTGGTACTACAGAGTACCTGACTCTCACAAATTTCTCTTTAAAAATCCTACTGTGGATCCAGAGACCATTTCCCAGGGACCTAAAGGTATTAAGGCTACTACAGCCAAAAACCCTACCCCCTCAGACAGGGATTCTAGAGTTTAGACAAATTGAGTAAGAAGGTATATACCTCTGCACCTCTTGCCATCAGGGCTTTAAACTGCCAGTTTCATATGTTGAAGTACCAGGAGCATATTATGGGACTAATTAAACAAAAAAATGTTGATTCCTGATTGTGCAGAAAATAAAGATTTACAAGAGTTGATGCATTCTGCAAACCAGGTTGGTAAACGTACTTTGCAGTGTAGATGTCCTTCATGGATGCATCTGCAGTCATAACAAGTGGGTTGTCCTGTCGTCAGGCAGCCCTGCAGTCGGCCGGATTCCAAAGTCCGGGTCCGCTTCGCTGATGTCGCACTCCCGACGTCATCTCTGTTGGTCTTCGGGTATAAAAGCATCAGCCGACGCCATTTTCCTCAGTCTTTCTTGCCGCGTGGCGCCCGAAGCAGAAGCTGTTCGCAAGTGCCGGTCTGTCTGATCCAGAGATTACTTCTACCGAATACTACTTCGAAGACTTCTAAAGCTAAGTACCCCGTTGGGGACTCTTTCTTGCCTCAGCTGATGTCAGAAAAAGTTAACAATTGTTTAACCTGTGGGAAACAAATACCTCATAAAGATTTCCACTCATACTGTCTGCCTTGTTTAGGCCCAACCCACGACGTAGCAGCCTGTTCGGCCTGTGCTTCTTTTAACCGACGAACGCTTAGGCGTCGGTCGGAGTTTGCAGAACAGTTTTTCGGTACTGATTTTGCGTACATTATGCCGTCGGATCCTCCGACTACCCCAAAAACGCAAAGATAAAGACCGACACTCGCGGTCCGCGGTTTCGCCGAAACCACGGTAAAGCAAATCGAGTGTCTCGGTTTCGGCGAAACCGAGAAAACTGCTCAAAGTACAGCTGAACCTATTCTAACAACTGAGGCCCCTGCTACAACTCTTGAATCGACCTCAGAAATTTTACCTACTACGGTGGTTGACTTATCAGACACCACCCCCTTGGATGTCTCTACCCCAGCACGTGGTGCTGCTAGGCCTCCAGCTGCCATGTCCATTAAGGCCTTCGCCAGGGCTAAAGCAGCCAAGACTACTAAATCAGTGCCTGTTAAACCCCCCACATCCAGGCCCTCTTCTAGTTCTCAAATGCTTTCTTTGGCAGAAGATTTAATTTCCTTAATTAGAGGATCTCAACCTCACCCAGACAGGGCCTCTCAGCCCCCTGAGAAGAGACCTAGGGCAGAGGCCCCTGAGCCAGTTTCTACTGATGATTCTGCTGATGAATCAGACATAACTGATCAGCCTGAGGCTCCCTTCTCCAATTTTGAAGATTCGGATGCTGAAGAATCCATTCCAGCTGCTTCCCCACCAGAAGAATTCTCCTTTGGGGAAACCTTGCATGCCATGCAAGAACAGTTCCAATGGCAGCAACAGGATTTTTCAGACTCCAGAAAAAGACTTAGGACCTTTCTGCACCTCCCACAGCACAGGCCCTTAGCTATACCTCCTGTTCTCTCTGTGGTGGATGATGCTTTCAATGATGTTTGCTCCGCTCCAGATTCTTTACCCCCAGCCCCTGCCAAACCAGACAGATTTTACAGGGTGCCAGATACTCATCACCACCTTTACAAGGCCCCACTTGCAGACCCAGAAACTATATCCCAGGGTCCCAATTCCTTCTGAAAGGGAAGCAAGGTCACTAGACAGATGGGGTAAAAAGGTCTACACTTCAGCTACTCTCTCAGCTAGAGCTTTAAACTGTCAGTTTCACATGATACAATACCAAGAGTTTATGCTTGATCAGTTAACTAAAAAACTAACCACTGATGAAGCTCTTGATAAGAAATATGTATTAGAGATGGTAAATAACATACAACAGGTTAGCAACCATTCCTTAAAATGTGGCTATGATGCACTGGAGGCTTCATTTAGATCAGCCATGACAGGCACAGTGATAAGAAGGCATGCATGGCTAAAGGAACAAGCTTTACCGGATCATGTTAAAGCTAAGTTGCTAGATGCTCCTATGGACAAGACAAGTCTGTTTGGTACACCTGCCCAGCAGGTTATGAAGAAAATGGAAGAAAAGGCAAAATCTGTTCAAACTGTTAAAGATTTCTTGCAGGTTCAACCCCCAAGGTTTAGCAGGAACTGGCCTGCCAAAAATTGGTCCTTTCCTGACTCCACAAAATTTCAAAGGGGTAGAAATAGACGTTCCAGAGGCAGAAACCAATCCAGAGGAGGTGCCTACAGAGGACGACAGTGGCAAGGTAACAACAGAGGCACAGACACAGCCACTGCCACTACATCAGCACAACCGCAGTGACTTAATCCTAAATCCGCCTACCAGGGAACAAATAGCAGCCCCTCTAGGCGGAAAGTTAACCTTATTTTCAAAGAACTGGCACTACATAACAAAAGACAAGTGGATTTTACAAACCATAGATCAAGGTTACCGGTTTCACTTCCACACTTTACCAGTCAAAAGAGGAATGCCAAATCTACCTCCAAATCAAAAAACAGAGGCTCTACGCCAGATAATGGAGTTAGCAAACATGAGAGCTGTGGAAAGAGTGCCAACAGCAGAACAAGGAAAGGGTTCTACTCCAGACTATTCCTAGTTCCAAGAAAGGAAAAAGTTGGAGACCAATTCTCGACCTGTCCACCTTAAATACATACATCATTGTCCCAAAATTCAAAATGCTGACCCTACAGCAACTTCTTCCCATGCTGGGCAAGGAGTCTTGGCTGGTAACTCTAGATCTCAAGGAGGCATACCTGCACGTCCCCATTCGACCAATCTGCAGAAGATACCTCAGATTTCTTGCAGGATCAGAGCACTTTCAATTCTCAGCATTGCCCTTTGGCTTATCTACTGCCCAGAGTATTCACAAAATGCCTGGCATCAGTAATCGCCCATTGCAGACTACAGGAATTCAAATTTACCCATACCTGGACGACTGCCTGCTACAAGGGGACAACAAAAGCAAGCTGACAACAGATTTACAAAGGGTCATTTACTTGCTACAAGGACTGGGATACACAGTCAACTTACAAAAGTCAAGACTGATACCATCCCAAACAAGGACTTTCTTGGGCTGAATTGGACACAGTACAACAAATGGCATTCCTGACTACAGAAAAACAAAAGAACTTCCTCTTTACTTCTTGGCACTAACAAAACTGAACAAGTTAACAGCAAGAAAAGTTCTACAGGCCTTGGGCTTCATGGCATCATGCATAATCTTGGTCCCATTTGCCAGACTACATATGAGGAAACTACAGTGGTACCTAAAGAATTTATGGTCCCAACACAGACACAGTCTAGAAACAGAAATCCCACTAATTCCATGCTTAAAACAGGAGTTCCTATGGTGGGCTCAGGCATGCCAGTCAAACCCAGGCCTACCCTTTCGCAGATGTCAACCAAGCCAGACCATCACAGCAGACGCTTCAGACCTAGGATGGGGGGCCCACATGCTGGACAAATGCGTGCAAGGATTGTGGACACAGGATCAACTTCACCTGCACATCAATCTAAAAGAAATGCTGGCAGTAAAACTGGCAATCCAAAAGTTCAAACCATTTCTCAAAGAGGGCCAGTTGATGATAAGGACAGACAACACCACAGTCATGTGGTACATCAACAAACAGGGAGGCACTCATTCATACCCCTATGCAGAATGACCTTGGAGCTGTGGACCCTGGCACTCAGCTACAACATTCAGTTGCAGGCAATATTTGTACCAGGAAAGACAATACTCTGGCAGACATATTAAGCAGAACCACTGGATGCCCACGAATGGAAGCTGCACCCGGACATCTTCAAGACCATCTCGAAGAAATGGGGAATGCCACAGATAGACCTATTTGCATCACCTCTCAATTACCAGCTCAAAAAATTCTGCACAAGGACATTCCACCCACTAGCATGGAAAGTGGACTCACTCTCCTTCAACTGGAAAGGCGTAACAGCATATGCATTCCCACCTCTTCCTTTGATACACAAGGTACTGCTAAAAATAAGGGAAGAACGTCCAAGGATAATCCTGATAGCTCCAAACTGGCCAAGACAACACTGGTACCCACTACTGAAGAGCATGTCTCGTAACAATATGTGGCCAATACCCCTGATGCCTTTGATGTTAACTCAGAACAACTACAGCAACATACATCCAAACCTAAAACGCTGCAACTG
This sequence comes from Protopterus annectens, assembly GCF_019279795.1. Taxonomy (NCBI): domain Eukaryota; kingdom Metazoa; phylum Chordata; order Ceratodontiformes; family Protopteridae; genus Protopterus; species Protopterus annectens. The sequence continues at coordinate 1,180,914,184 of NC_056737.1, forward strand.
ACTGCATGGAACATCACATAGCAGCAGCTAATCCAGAACTTTCCCAAAGAGTTAAAGACATTATTCTTGAAGCACGCAGACCTTCAACAAGAAGGAACTATGCTGGAAAATGGAAAAGGTTTGTCATTTGGAGTACGGAAAGAGGAAAAGATGTGTCAAACATAGATATGCCTAACATTCTGGAGTATCTGGCGAACTTCTTCATTCAGGCCTGTCCTACTCCTCCATCAAGATACATGCATCAGCTATTTCAGCAGAATACAGCTTTGATCCACCTGTTTTTCGCACCCTTTGCTCAGGCAGTTCCTCAGAGGAATCAAGAATGTAAAACCTCCAAGGAAACCACCATTACCAGCTTGGGATTTAAACTTTGTGCTAGAAAAGTTGACACTATCACCCTTTGAACCAGCAGCAACAGCAGACCTACAACACCTGTCATGGAAAACTGCTTTCCTACTGGCAATTACTTCAGCAAGGAGGGTTTCAGAACTACAGGCCTTAATGGCAGTGCAACCCTTCCTAATCTTCCACCAAGATAGAGTGTCCTTGAGGACTAATCCTACATTTATGCCCAAGGTGGTATCCAGAGTGTCTTTAAACCAGGCAATCCACCTACCTACCTTCTTTCCCAACCCACAAAACAGAGGGGAAAGAATACTGCATACCTTGGATGTACATAGACAGCTACGCTACTACTTGGACAGAACAAAAATAGCAGAAAGACTGACCAACTCTTTGTAGCCTATGCAACAGGAAGGGAAGGAAAAGCTATTTCCAAACAGACAATCTCCAAATGGATAGGAAATTGCATACGATACTGTTACTCCTTCCATGGAAAACCAATTCCACAGAACATAAGACCTCATTCTACAAGGGCAACAGCCACTACCACAGCCTTCTTACGAGGAGTGGCAACCAAAGACATTATTGAGGCGGCTACTTGGACCTCCGTGCATACATTTGCCAAGCATTATAATTTGCCTCTTTATTCCAGATCCCGAGCAGGGTTTGCCACTGCTGTACTGCAAGGGATCCTAAACACACCATAATCTACTTTTATCCTCCTCCCCTAGTTGGCTATGGTATTCTACCCACTTGTTATGACTGCAGATGCATCCATGAAGGACATAGTACAGTTTTGTACCTACCATAAATGTAGATGTCCGAACTGGATAGCATCTGCAGTCAGGATTACCCTCCCTCCTTCCCCTCTGTGGTACTCCTAGGGTGTTTACCCTCCTAATAGCTAGCTTTTGGGGGGGAGTCTTTTATGGTGTATTTGTTTGTATATATGTACATATATGCTTATTGCTGTGTTTACCTCTATCTATTTGGAAACATTGGCATCTATCCAAATTTTTAGCCTGCAAGAGGGCTACTGGCATCTGGGGCAAGAAACACTGAGGAAAATGGCGTCGGCTGATGCTTTTATACCCGAAGACCAACAGAGATGACGTCGGGAGGAGTGCGACATCAGCCGAAGCCGGACCCGGACTTTGGAATCCGGCCGACTGCAGGGCTGCCTGACGACAGGACAACCCACTTGTTATGACTGCAGATGCTATCCAGTTCGGACATCTACATTTATGGTAGGTACAAAACTGTACTTTTTGATGCCTTAGAAGCATCTTGCAGGGCTGCTGTCACTGGGTCTGTTCTGAGAAGGCATGCTTGGCTGAAGGAACAAAGCTTGCCAGACCATGTCAAAGCAAAATTACTAGATGCTCCATTAAATCAAGAATGTTTGTTTGGCACAAAAGCAGTTCTTAAAAAGATGGAGGAAAAAGCTAAATCTATGCAAATTGTTAACGATTTCTTACAGGTACAGCCACCTAGATTCAGTAGGCATTGGACTTCGAAAAACTGGTCCTTTCCAATCCTCCCAGGCCTCCTCAGTCCAAACCCAGGGGCAACAGACCACAAAGACTACAGTCTCAGGGTATGCACAGATCTAAACAGTGGAGTGTTCCCACCTCAGAAACAGGGAGTGGTAAGCCACCCTTTTATGGAAAAAGTTCACAATGACTTTCTCCTGCATCCTTCCCAGCTATGCCCATGTACTTGCACCCCCCCCCTGGAGGAAAACTTGCCTTGCATGCAAAAAACTTGGAATTCATTACCCAGGGCTATTGGGTCTTAAACATTGTATCCCAGGGATACAGATTCTACTTCCATTCACTGCCAACCCCAAGCGGATTGCCAGACCTTCCCCCAAACCAGTGGGCAGAGGCCCAAAAGCAAGTACTTTCTCTTCTCAGTATGAGGGCTATTCAGCCTGTTCCAACAGAGCAAAGGGGACAGACAGGGATGTTCATCGTGTTACACTGCTGCAGTCATTACACTTGGGTTATCCTGCCATCAGGCGGTTCCCCAGTCGGCCTGAGTTCCAAGGTCTTGGTCCGGCATCAGTTGCTGTGCCTCCTCCCTGACGTCAGTGCGGCAGGGGTATATAAGATGCAGCTGATGCCATTTTCTTCAGTCTTTCTTGCCGCGCTGTGCCCGAAGCAAAAGCAGTTCGCAAGTGCCAGCCGACTCCTGAGATTTTCATTCCGAATCCAGAACCGAAGTCTTCTACAAAGCTAAGTACCCCGTTGGGGAAACTTTTTCTTGCCTCAGACAGATGTCAGTTTCTTGTGGGAAGCAAATACCTCATAAGAATTTCCATTCCTATTGTATCCCATGCCTAGGCCCAGACCACAATGTCACTGGTTGTCGGTTTTGTGCTAGGTTTAACAAGCGCACTATTAAACGGTTTGATTTTGCCCAACATTGTTTTGGCAGAAAATTTAATTACACCATGCCGTCGGAACTTCTGACGACAGGAATACATAAAAAGCACAAAGACAAGGACAGGCATCCGAGACTCAAACCTGACGACGAAGCCTCTTCTAGGCCGGTCGTCGGTTCTCCGGTTTTCAGTGAGGTGCCTTCACAGCCCCTGATGACCGCTTCTACAGAACCACGGGCCGCCTCCGACTCCCACGTGGAGATGGCTGGGCCTTCGGATGCACAAGTATTTCAGCCTACCGAGGCTAACCCTTCAGAGGGATCCAGAGTAGCTGAGCAACCCGAAGCTTCAGAGGGTGTTTTCAGACCTACTCAGTTAACCATTAAACCCTCTGCCAAGTCTAAGCCTGCTTTAAAAACAAAGAAACAAATACAGCATTCTCCAGGACAGGCCTCCATGCCTAAGAAACAAATGCTCAGAATGGCCGAAGACCTAATCACTCTGATCAGGGGGTCCCATCCCCCTCCTGATAAAAGGCCCAGACAGGATGCAGACTATGACTCATTCGACCAGGTGTCCATTTCTTCAGATTCATCCTCAGACCTAGGATATTCTTTACCCCCTTATGAGGACTCTGATGCTGAGGAATCAATTCCATTAGCCTCCCCGCCTGAGGGCTACTCCTTTTACATACCATGAGGGAGCATTTCCATTGGGAAGGCCAGAATTACTCTGAATCCAAGAAAAGGCTCAGAGACTTCCTTTTATTACCTCAACACAGACCCCTTGCTATTCCTCCAGTGTTAGACATTGTGGATGATGTGTATACTGAATCCAGCCTAAATCCTGACTCCTTACCTCCAGCCCCAGTTAAACCTGACAGATACAGAGTCCCTGACTCACACAAATTTCTGTATAAAAGCTCTGTTGCTTATCCTGAAACTATTTCTCAGGGACCCAAAGGGATTAAAGCCTCATCAGCAAAAAATCCAGTCCCCTCTGACAGAGATTCCAGAGCATTAGACAGATGGGGAAAGAAAGTATATACGTCTGCAACATTAGCAATGAGAGCCTTAAATTGCCAGTTTCACATGCTAAAATATCAGCAATTTTTGATGTCTCAGTTAAAAAAAAAATGCTTCCAGATTCAGATCCTCCTAATTTTAAAGAAATGCAGGATTTATTGCATGCAGCTGAATAAGTGGGAAAGCATACTTTGCAATGTGGTTTTGATTCATTAGAGGCCTCCTGTAGAGCAGCAGTTACAGGCTCTGTCATTAGAAGGCATGCTTGGTTAAAAGAACATACATTACCAGATCATGTCAAAGCAAAATTATTGGATGCACCTTTACAGCAGGATGTGTTATTTGGAGTTAAGGCAGAAGAGGTATTAAAGGAAATGGAGGATAAGGCAAAATCTATGCAAACGGTAAAGGATTTCTTACAGGTTCAGCCACCAAGATTTAGCAGAAATTGGCCAACAAAGAATTGGTCCTTTCCGGTTACAGACAGACCTCAAAGGGACAGATACAGATGTCCAAGAGGTAGAGGTCAACCACAAGGTCCTTACAGGCCTCGACAATGGGGTGCACCAGGCCAGAAAGAAGGGGAAGACGGGCCCCAACCATATAAAAAGCAGCCTCAATGACTTCCCATTACAGCTGCCAAACAACTCTCTCTTGGCAGCCCCCTGGCAGCCCCCTTGGGAGGAAAACTAGCACTTTTCTATCACAATTGGCATTGGATCACCAAATCTAATGGGTTCTCAACATTGTATGTCAAGGTTCCAGGTTCCACTTCCACACTCTGGTAAGGTTAAAAGGAATAGTACCAAAACAAAAACCGAAAAGGAACCATGCTACAGCACAAAACAGAAGATTAAGCGCTTTTCGTTTATTTCAATAAACAAACTTCTTCAGATCGAAAAACAATGTAAAGTCACAGTTTAAATACCCCCTGAGCTAAGTCTATTATTCAATTAACTACTTAAAGTAAAAGCGCTCTTATCGAGTGCATCTTACCTAGTAACCACGACTATACTTGTACAATACATACTTAAAACAAAAAACAAAAAATCATAATAAAATTATTACTAATAAGAATGTTATTACTAAAAAGATTATTAATACTAGACCTCTACTCGACTACTATATAAACAATAAAAATGAAAACTTAAAAATACTTTTTAAATATTTGGAACTATATATTAAATGCAATATATATTGTAAAAAAAAAAGACTTAAAAATCCCTGCAAGAAAAATTCTGCAGGCCTTGGTTTACATGGCATCTTGCATACTACTAATTCCATATGCCAGACTGCATATGAGGAAACTACAATGGTACCTAAAGAGTGTATGGTCTCAACACTGTCAAAGTTTGGAAACAGTTATACCACTAATTCCTTGCCTTCAACAGGCATTTCTATGGTGGGCTCAAGCTTGTCACCTCAACAAGGGACACCCTTTTACTCAACCCACATCCAGGCAAACACTGACAACAGATGCATCGGATTAAGCTTGGGGAACACACATGGCAGGAAAATGTATTTAGGGCAAGTGGCCCGCAGAACAAAGGCATCTTCACATCAATCAAAAAGAGATGCTAGCTGTACAGAATGCCCTTATAGCTTTCAAGGACCTGCTGCATCCAGGGCAGCTATTACTAAAGACAGACAACACCACAGTTATGTGGTACATAAACAAGCAAGGGGGCACTCACTCTTACCCCCGCTGCAGACGAGCCATGACCTTGTGGAACACAGCTCTAATCTATCAAGTTCATCTGCAAGCACAATTCCTGCCAGGAGAGAAAAACACACTGGCAGACGACTTAAGCAGAAACATCACGGATCCCCACAAATGGGAATTGAATCCACAAATATTCAGAATAACACAAAAATGGTGGAGCCCGGACATAGATCTATTTGCATCCCCAATGAACTGCCAGCTACAGAAATTCTGCACAAGGAGTCCACAAGCATAGAAAGTGGATGCCCTCTCAGCTGGAAAAACCTACAAGTATACGCTTTCCCTCCACTACCTCTCCTTCCAAAGGTTCTCATAAAAGCCAGGCAAAAAGAGCCAAAGATGATCCTGATTGCTCCAGACTGGCCACACTAGCACTGGTACCCAATCTTAAAGAATTTAGCACAAGAACCACCCTGGATATTGCGTCAAATCCCACATCTGCTGACTCAGCACAACAATCAGATACTTCACAGCCAGCTAAAGACCTTAAACCTAGCTGCATGGAAAATTCCTTAGTCAAGCAAGCAATGCCTCTCTCCAAAGCTGTTATGGATATCATTCTGGAGGCCAGAAGGCCTAGTACCAGGAAAGCCTATTCGGATAAATGGAAGAGATTCTGTGCCTGGAACCAGGCTCACAGCCTTGACCCTCTTGTCCCAAACATTCCTCAGGTTCTACAATATTTAACTGAGATGCTGGACAAAGGCCTCTCTTTTTCATCCATCAAGATCCACGCCTCTGCCATCTCTGCTCATTACAACACGGATCCTCCAATTTTCTCTAATCCGTTGCTAAAATAGTACCTCAGAGGGGCTAAAAACATAAGATCACCCCGTAGAGCACCTACTCCAACTTGGGACCTCAACTTTGTTTTGGAAAAATTAACTTTTCCTCCCTTTGAGCCAGCTAACACAGCAGAATTAAAATATATTTCTTGGAAAACTGCTCTGCTCCTGGCAATAACATCAGCTCGAAGAGTTTCAGAATTACAGGCACTAATGGCAGTGGAACCTTTCCTTATTTTCCACCAGGACAGGGTGTCCTTAAGAACTAATCCTACGTTTATGCCAAAGGTGGTTTCAAGTGTGGCTCTAAACCAAACTATTCACTTGCCAACTTTTTATCCCAAAACCACAGAATAAAGGGGAGAGACTACTGCATTCTTTGGACATTCACAGGCAGTTACGCTTCTACTTGGCCAAAAACAAACCTTTCAGAAAATCTGAGCAATTACTGGTAGCATATGCTGCAGGAGCACAGGGAAAAGCCATTTCAAAACAGACTATTTCAAAATGGATAGGACATTGCATACGTTTCTGCTACACACACCATGGGAAACCTATACCTAGCAGCATTAGATCTCATTCCACCAGGGCAACAGCCACTTCAACTGCCTACCTCAGAGGAGTGCCTACCAAGGACATTTTGGAAGCAGCAACATGGAGTTCTGTGCTTACCTTCACCAAGCATTACCATCTGCCTAAATCCAGAGCTGGCTTCGCCACTGCTGTGCTGCAGGGCCTTATAGCCACACCTATTGTCTTATAGAACCAGCCACCCTACCTCAGCTTTGGGATTGTACCCAAGTGTAATGACTGCAGCAGTGTAACACGATGAACATAGTAGAGTTTTGTACCTACCATAAATGTAGATGTTCGAGTGTATACACTGCTGCAGTCCAGGTTACCCTCCCTCCTTCCCCTCTCACTTGCTGGTACGTACCTATATCTTCTACCCTTACTACCTATGGAGTATTTGCTGGTAACTAAAGGTTGTTGTTTGCTTTTCCTATCTATGTTTTATTAGCAATTTGAATTGCCTATCCATTTGGGGGCACCTGACATCTGGGGTAAGAAAAACTGAAGAAAATGGCGTCGGCTGCATCTTATATACCCCTGCCGCACTGACGACAGGGTGGAGGTGACAACAACCGACGCTGGACCAAGACTTTGGAACTCAGGCCGACTGAGGAACCGCCTGACAGCATGATAACCCAAGTGTAATGACTGCAGCAGTGTATACACTCTAACATCTACATTTATGGTAGGTACAAAACTGTACTTTTCTACTCCAGGCTGTTTCTGGTGCCCAGAAAAGAAAATTCTTGGTGCCCTGTCCTGGAACTGTCAATTCTCAACACCTTCCTGGTGGTACCAAAGTTCAAAATGCTTACACTCCAACAGCTGCTACCTATGCTAGTCAAGGACTCCTGGCTGGTCACCCTAGATTTAGAAGAAGCTTATCTGCACATCCCCATAAAGGAATCTTGCAGGAAGTATCTACGTTTCAGGGCAGGCTTTATGCACTTATCAGTTCTCTGCACTTCCCTTTGTGAATACCCTAGGCGTCGTAGATGCATACTGCAGGCAGAGAAACATTCAAATTTACCCATACTTGGACTATTGCCTGATTCAGGTGTACAGTTAGGAATTGCTACTTCAGCACCTGACATTTGTAAAGAGACTCCTAACTTTTCTGGGGTGTAGCATCAATGAAAAGAAATCACATCTGGTACTCAGCCAAGAAATTGTATTCTTGGGAGCAAGCTTGAACACAACTTCCCAGATGGCATTCCTCGCTCCTGAAAAGCAGGTTTACTTGAAAAATTACTTCCAAACTACTAGCCACTCAAACCCAGCTGTCTGCAAGAAAAATACTGCAGGCTGTAGAGTTCATGGCCTCATGCATTCTCCTAATTCCTTATGCAAGACTGCATATGAGGAAACTTCAGTGCTACTTAAGTCTCTCGTGTCAACATTCTCAGGACCTGGAAGTAGTGATTCCGATCATACCTTGCCTAAGGGCAGAGTTCCTTTGGTGAGCAGAGGCCTGCTACCACAACAAGGAACTCCCTTTCACTCTACCCCCACCGTACAAACCCTGACAATCTCATCAGACTATGCATGGGGTGCTCAAATGGCAGGCAGATTCATTCAAGGCAAATTGAGCCCAGGACAAATCAATCAAAAAGAAATGTTAGCTGTGTACAGAATGCACTGATAGCCTTCAAATACCTTATCCTTCCAGGGCAATTCTTGATAAAGACCAACAACACCATAGTCATGTGATACATAAGCAGGGGGGAACTCATTCCTACACACACTGCAGGTTAGCCATGGCTCTGTGGAATGCAGCCTTGAGCAACCAAGTGCATCTGCAAGCTCGGTTCCTGCCAGGCAAACAGAATTCACTGGCAGACAACTTAAGCAGAAATCGAATAGACCCGCACAAGTGGAAACTAGAACCCAATTCATTCAAACTTCTAATCCACAGGTGGGGAACACCAGAGGTGGACCTCTTTGCTTCCTCCCAGAACCATCAATTGAGCAAATTTTGCACCAGAACTCCCCACAGCCAAACATGGAAAGTGGATGCCCTATCATTTACATGGGAAAACCTCTCAGTCTATGCCTTTCCCCCTCTGCCCCTCCTCTCGAAAGTACTACTCAAGATCAAACAGGACAGGCCAAGGACAGTCCTTATTGCACCAGACTGGCTATGCCAGCACTGGTACCCACTTTTACGCCGTCTGACAACAGTGCCACCCTGGTACCTGCATCAGACCCCCTCTCTGCTGTCCCAGCAGGAAGGCCAGATTTTGCATCCTCAGCTGCAAACCCTGAAACTAGCAGCCTGGCTTATTCCCTGAATACATCACCAGCAACCCTCAGCAAACAGGTGCTGGATGTCATCCTTGAGGCCAGGAGGCCTAGTACTAGGAAATCCTGTTGAGAAAAGTGAAAAAGATACTGTTCTTGGAGCCAATCTCCGGGGAAAAAACACAGCAGTGCCCACTTTACCTCAAATCCTAGATTATCTAGCAGAGCTGCTCCACAAAGGCCTGTTCTTCTCATTCATTAAGATCCATGCCTCTGCCATCTCAGCTCATTACAATACTGAGCCACCCCTCTTCTCTCACCCTTTGGTCAAACAGTTCCTGCGAGGAGCTAACAATTTAAGACCCCCGTGGAAAGCTCCCACTCCTACCTGGGACCTTAACTTTGTACTATAGAAGCTCTCGCTTGCTGCTACAGCAGAGTTAAAATTCCTCTCTCGGAAAACAGCCTTACTTCTAGCCATCACTTCAGCAAGAAGAGTGTCTGAGTTGCAGACCCTTATGGCTGTGGAACCCTTCAATGTTGTCTATCTCGCCTTCGTTTCTTGCTGGTTGGGATCAGAGCCGATCTTCGGCTCCATCTCTGCCATCTTCTATAGCTTGAGAGCTGTTTACTGGCTCGAGGCTACCCCTTATCCCATGATGCCTAGCGCTAGCTACCCAAATCTAGTTTGCCGCTTCAGCTGCAAGGTGTTGTTTTTACTGGCTCAGGCTCGTATAAGTTTCTTATTGAACTTTTTATTGTAAGACTAGTGTTTTTTCTGAGAGTTATTGTTTAAATTGTACTCTCTATAACGTGTTGTATTAGCTAAGTGTATTTGTAGTCCTTTCCCTTAAAACTCGTTTAAATTAGAGAGTTCTCCCCCACCCCCCACCCCTATTCCTTCTTGTAGATTAGCGTTTAGCTTAAGGCTTTCCTTCTATCTTACTTTTAGGTAGCTGTTTAAGTTAGAGGCTTCCTAGTTTAAAAAAAAAAAAAAAAAAATCTTTAGCTTTAGTATACTGTGTGTTTTTCCTGTTTTGTTGTTAGTGTTGTGGTAATTTATCGCCGTTTGGCCTTTTGGCCAAAAATCAGTGTAGTATCTCTTCAGGTATTTTGTTATGTCTAAAGAGTCCAAGGTGTCTGGCTTCATGAAGTGTGACTCATGCTGTCAGAAAATGGCTCTGACAGGTGGGCACACTTGTTGCGTCTATTGCTAAGGCGCAGTGCACCTGCAGGACTCTTGCTCTATATGCCATGCATTTAGTCCAAGAGTTCTGCAGGAGCGTAAGAATAAGCTTATTCTTAGGGGTCTTTTAAAGCCCCAGGATTCATCGGCCAAGGCTCAGCCTGTGAAATCCCCGAAACCGACCAAATCGTCTGCTCCAAGCTCAGAGCTGTTATTAGTTCAAACTTTACCTGCTACTTTGGTTCCGGCCGGAACCGAGGAGACTATCTCCGCGTCAGCTCCATCAGAATCTTCAGAGCAGTCGCAGACCCACAAGAGACTGAGGTCCCCTTCTCTGGAATCCATACATTCTGCTCCTCGGTCTCCCCTGCTGCAGAGTGAGCGCAGTCACAGATCTTCCCACTCCTCTCGGTCCTCTAGGCTCTTGGATCATGACGTGGAGAGAGTGGTCAGTAGGTTGCTAAAGTCGCAGGCACTTGCCAAGATTTTGTCCAGCTCTCCTCAACAGGTGTCTGCTCCGTCCACTTCTATCGATATTCTTCCTCTGACTCCATTGAGCTCGGAGCCGGAGTTCATTGGGGTTCGAGTCGTGGAACCGTCGGCTTCGATAACTATTTCTCCTTCGGTTCCATCGGCTCTGATTCCAACGATGGTGCTGTCCGTCGTGGGATCTGGGCGCTGAGTCTCCCTCGTCTGCTCCGAGGGGGCGAGTGGCATCGGACCCTTGTCCGGCCCCGTTCTCTCTCTTGGAGCTTCGGCGCAGGTGAGCTCAGCTCCTACATCGGCCTCAGAGCAGTCTCCCTCGGTGCGGAGGAGGATTCAGATTTCCTCGAAACTGGAGCCTTCTCTGCATCGTGGCAGGGACGCCTTCGATGTCATGAGGAGTGTGCTGGCCTCTTGAGTCAGCTCCACGATCGACCCCACTGGCTCCGTCCCGTATAGTGCCTGCATCAACCTCTGCTCCTCCTCCAGACCCCAAGCATGGGGAACCGGTGCTCCAGGGCACCCCATTGGGTGTTTCCTCTTCTTCCAAGGCCTCCCCTGATCATTCAGAGGAGCCCCCTCGGAAGAAGTGCAAGAGGAAGCACATTGACTCCCCTGAGTCTGTCACTTCTGATACAGACTTAGATGACTCTGAAGGGTCCCTGAGATCCCCCTCTGAAGATGTTTCCTTATTGGACATCCTCAAAATGCTTAAGCAGAGGGGGAACTGGAATCCCCTAGCCCCTACCGAAGATGTCTGTATTCCTGGATGCATTCGGTTCCCGACCTTCCACCTCCTGGGTTTCTCCGCCTTTCGATCCACTAATGTCAGTGGTGGCTCGAAAGGCTTGGTCAGCCCCGGATACAGTGGAACCAACCCAGAGGAGATCTGGCAAGTTTATCACTGCACCCCTTGATAAGCAGTTCCTTACCAAAGGTGTTCCTGTGGATGCCATGGTGGTAGCAGCAGCCACTGAAGAGTTAGCGGAAACTTCGTCTGTCCATCCTCCTAACAATGAGTCTAGGACTATGGACAGATACGGGAAGCAAATGTTTACTTCAGCGACCTTTTCTAGGAGGTCACTGAATTACTTATGCCATTTTACCCAGCTTCAGAGAGATCTCCTTAAAGAGCTCGGAGATGCCCTTCAAGATCCATTAGCTGAAGGGGCTCAAGCTAAAGTGGCTTCTCAGCTGGCGACCCTTAATTCTGTAGTCAACTCCTCCATGAGGCTCATTTCCTATGTAGCCGATGGTGCGAGTAGAGCCGCAGGTACAGGCGTGGCCCTTAGGAGACGCGCATGGATGCGGCTGTGTAATTTTGCAGAACCCTTTAGAGCGTCATTCACCAACACTCCCTTTGATGGTTCCTTTCTCTTTGGACCACAGGTGAAAGACACTCTGACTAGGTGTGAGCAAGAAGGCAAGACACTTTCTCCAGGGGCAGAGGAGGAAATAACAGACGGCGCCCTCGTGGCAGAGGGGGGTCCGCAGAACCAGGGCAGCAGAGAATCCTTCTCTGAGAAGCCCTTCCAGCATCCCTGAAGGGTTGCCCGGCTGCCCGCCTCTGGAGGCAGTCTGAGGAAGACTTTCACTGTACCCAAAAGCCTGGCAAAATTTAATGCAAGACACATGGGTACACTCAGTCATATCTGGAAGTTACAAAATTCCCTTCTTTCAACCCCCCCCTTACCGTCAAGCAAATCCCTTCCAGATGTTCCACCCAATCTGAGGGACCAAGTAGTCATAGAAGTTTCAAAACTGCTAGAAAAGAGTCATCCAGGAAGTCCCAGCAGACCAACACTGATCCGGAACTTACTTCAAGGTTCTTTTTGGTACCAAAAAAGACAGGGGACTGGAGACCGATTCTGGATCTCAGCAGACTAAACAAGTCTGTTCAAAGAACAAAGTTTCGGATGGTCACGCTGCAGTCCATTCTACCCTTTCTGGGTCAGGACAATTGGATGTGCTCCATAGATCTCCGGGATGCGTACTATCACATCAAAATGGACAGGTGCTCCAGAAGATTCCTTCACTTCAGGCTGGGAGCCAGTCATTACCAGTTCAGAGCTCTGCCCTTTGGTCTCACCACAGCCCCCAGGGTGTTCACCAAATGTATGGCAGTGGTCACGGCTCACCTGAGACGTCGAGGATTCCAGGTGTTTCCATATCTAGACGGCTGGCTCCTTACTGCTACTACCAGGCATCAACTTCTACAAGCCAGGGACTACACAATCACAATTTGCTCCCAGCTAGGCATTACAATAAACTTTGAAAAATCTGCCTTGTTGCCCTGTCAATCTATTACTTATATAGGAGCAGACTTAGACACAAAGGAGTATGTCCACAAGGCTACCGCCAGACAGGGTGGCCACAATTCGCCAGCAAGTACAAATTCTGATGCAGTGCAAAAGGGTCCAAGTCAGGTCGGTCCTTCAAACTCTGGGTTCCATGGCGGCGGCAATTCTTCTAATCCCTCTGGCCCGCTTTCACATGAGAATCCTTCAGTGGCTTCTGTTCACACAGTGGTCTTTTCAACAGCTGCCCATGTCTCACATGATCATGATTACAGAAACATGCAAAAGACACCTTTCCTAGTGGATGGTCTCCCCACTAGTGTCTCAGGGCAGACCATTCATTCAGTCCCCTCCGGTTGCCACAGTGATCACAGATGCCTCTCTGATGGGGGGGGGGGGGGGGCATTATCAGGGCAGGACAGTCCAAGGCACTTATCAGCCTCACGAGTACCATCTGCACATAAACGTCTTAAAAATGAGAGCCGTGCTCCTAGCGTTGCAAGCTGTTCAGGACTCTCTCCCTTCTGGGACCATTGCAATTCAAGCGGACAACATGTCAGTGGTGTGGTACATCAACAAGCAGGGCAGAACCAGATCCTACCCCCTATGTCGAGAAGCACTCGGACTCTGACAGTGGGCGATTTCCTCCTAACGATTTCTGATTGCTTCGCACATCCCTGGGAGGTCCATCGTCATAGCGGACAGGCTCACGAGTGGTCTTTGAATCAGGTAGTTGTGGATGTGATCTTCCGCAAATGGGGACAGCCTTGCTGCGGTCTTTTTGCCACCCCGTTCAACAGCAAATGCCGCAATTGCTTCTCCCTTCACTCTCCCAGAGACGCTGTAGTCCATGATTGGCCTCAGGGACTTCTTTATGCCTTCCCTCCGTTTCCTCTTATACGGAAACTCATACAGAAAGCAATTTCGTTGGGTTGCAAAATGATCCTCATTGCTCCCTACTGGCCTCGACAGATATGGTTCCCGTTCCTGCACCGTTAACCTTCTCGAGCAGCCCTGGACTCTGGATCCTATTCCAGACCTGCTGATTCATCAATCAGGCAGGCTGCATCAATCCCTCCAAACACTCCAGCTCACAGCTTGGTTGCTCCACTTCCAACCTTAGCCAGTCTTCCCAGCATTTCCCCGGCCGTCCGTGAGATTATTGTTTCCTCTCTCAAGTCTGCCACTAGAAAGACTTATGCTAGCAAATGGAAACGTTTTTCTTGTTGGGCAGAGGCTAGGAACATGGATCTTTTTTCAGCCCCAGTCCACGAAATCTTGGAGTTCCTAGCAGAACTTTTTCATTCTGGGTCCGCTTCTGCTACAATCAGGGTTCAATTGGCGGCCATGTCTAACTTTCAAGTTGGGTTGTCTAATGTAAACATTATGTCTCATAAGCTATGTAAAGCTTTTCTCAGAGGGACTAATCTCCTTAGGCCCCCAGTGAAAGATCCCCCTCCTCCTTGGGACCTTAATTTGGTACTAACCTCCTTAATTATGCCCCCTTTTGAACCGGCAGCATCCTGCTCCATTAAGTTTCTATCTTGGAAAACTCTTTCTGGTAGCTATTACTTCAGCCAGACGCGTCTCTGAACTTCAGCACTAAGTGTTCGTCCTCCGTACTTAGTTTTTCATAAGGACAGGGTTGCTCTGAGGACTAATCCCTCTTTTCTTCCGAAAGTCTGCTCAGAAAATAATCTAAACCAATCTATAGATCTCCCTGTATTTTTCCCTAACGACACCAGCAAGGCAGAATACAAATTAAACCAATTGGATGTTCATAGATAATTGCGTTTTTACCTGCATAGAACGAAGGATATAAGGAAGTCGGACCAACTTCTCCTTTCCTATGCACAAGGTTTGCAAACAAGGTCTCCCAGTTTCCAAAGTGACCTTATCCAGGTGGTTGTCTCACATTATTACCTTCATCTATCAGTTGAGAAACAAAGAGTTGTCTATCAAACTGAAAGGTCATTCTACTAGGGCTTTGGCCACCTCTGTAGCCTTCCAGTCTAGGTTGCCCATGGACTCTATCTGTGCAGCTGCTACTTGGGCAAAACCCTCATACCTTTATTTCTCATTACAAGTTAGATATGGTCTTCAGGAGCAGAGCTAACTTTGGTTCCACTGTTCTGAAAAGTCTGTTCCAATGAGCCGCCCAGGATTGTAGGTGCTAGGGACCCTGTCCCAACCAGCAAGAACGAAGACGAGATAAACAACTTAACATAAAGAAGTTATGTACCTACCATAACGTTCCATGTTAGTTGTCTTCATATCGCCTTCTTTCTTGCAACCCCCCCCCCCCCGCCATCCCCCTGTTCTATTGGACCGAGAGAAGTTCAGGTTTCACTGGCTGAGTGTTCTCTGGTTTGTTTCCTCTACTGACTTAGTGTGTGACAGGTATGTTCAACCTTTTGTTTGGAGGGGTTCATTCTATAGCTATGGCTGGGGTTAGCTATTTCAAACGAGATCTGGGTAGCATGGGATAAGGGGTAGCATCGAGCCAGTCAACAGCTCTCGAGCTATAGAAGATGGCCGAGTCGGAGCCGAGGATCGGCTCCGATCCCAACCAGCAAGAAAGAAGGCGAGATGAAGACCACTAACATGGAACGTTATGGTACATAACTTCTTTTTATCTTCCAGGCGGGCAGGGTTTTCCTCAGAACTAACCCATCATTTATGCCCAAGGTGGTATCCAGTGTGGCTTTAAACCAATCCATCCATTTACCAACCTTTTTTTCCTAATCCTCAGAATAAAGGGGAAAGGATCCTGCACTCCTTGAACGTGCACAGACAGCTTAGGTTCTACCTTCACAGGACCAAACCGTTCAGAAAATCTGACCAGCTGCTAGTCAGCTTTGCTACAGGGGCAGAGGGCAAGGTCATTTCAAAGCAAACCATCTCCAAATGGATAGCACACTGCATCCATTTCTGCTACAAGCACCATGGAAAACCTACCCCACAGGGGATCAGAACCCATTACACTAGGGCTACCTCGACAGCATTTCACAGGGGAGTCCCTACCAGGGACATCCTGGAAGCTGCAACCTGGAGTTCACTGTACAGCTTCACCAAGCATTACCACTTACCTAGCTTTGTTAAATCCCGAGCTGGATTTGCTACAGCAGTCTTACAAGGCCTGCTAGCCAGCCCTAATACTACTTGACTGCCCTCCACCCTTCCTTAGCTTTGGGAATCAACCCAAGTGTGATGACTGCAACAGTGAAACACGAAGAACAGAGTACAGTTGTGTACAGTTGCCATAAATGTAGATGTTCGAGTGTATTCACTGTTGCAGGCCTGGTTACCCTCCCTCCAGCCCCCTGACTTTTCTATACTTACATATCCTCTTTTTTGGCCATATCTTATGGCAATGGTATTTACTTGTTACTGGAGGTCTTCCACACAGTGTAATTGCTTCCTATTTTGGGGGCTGCTGATATCTGGAGCAAGAAAAACTGATGTAATGGCGTCAGATGCATGTTTTATACCCCTAATGATCTGACGTCATGGAAGAGGCAAACGCATCCTACGCAGAAATCCCAAGGCTCTAGTGTTCGAGACGACTGAGGGCTACCTGCAGGCAGATAACCCAAGTGTGATGACTGCAACAGTGAATACACTCTAACATCTACATTTATGGTAAGTGTACACAACTGTACGTTATGGTAGGTAAACTTTAAACGATTATATTCCTAATTGCATCCTAAATATCTTCCCAGACCATATTCCTAATTGCATCCTCAAATCCCTCCCTAGACCCCATACCTACCTTTCACCTCCCCTCCCCTCGTGCAATGGTAGGAGGGAGTCTGACCCAATTTATAACAGCAGTGGGAGACTGTCACACAGGACTTTTGAGCCTTGCAGATTGTACCTCATGGGTACAGACTGCATTTTTGAAAAAGCCAATGAGAGCATTCTTGTCCCATACCTGATGAAGGTTTTTGTGATCCCATGGAGCTGTTACTAAATTAAACTGGTAATAAAACAAAAGCTCTCAGCACTGCAGATGGAACTCTGGACTTAAAATTATTTTTGTAAGACTTAGTGCTTTTCTCATAACAAATGAATGACTTGCGTTTAAAACTAAAATCATCCATATTAAAAAAAATTGTGATGCATCTGTTCAGTAGCAGTACAAAGTTGATACTCTTAAGATGTCAAGTACTGTGTTACAGAAGCTTTATTCTGTACATGACTTTACTTGACCTTAACAGACTTTGGATTAAGGAAATGTTTTTAATGAAAACGCTAGTGGTAATTGTGAGAAACACTGTGGCATTTATACTAAACTTTCTGTTTATCTTCTTTCTAAAGCTGTTTCCCAGCCACCTCCCCTTAAATTAATATTGACAGTATCTGTTACAAAATACTTTTTTTTTTTAATCATCACATCATGGAGTGTTTAAACAGTGCATTTTCTAAGATAATATTATTATGCTCAAATTATTTGATTTGCGCATTAAATAGTTTTGCTCACATGATATGCTTCAGAACTGACGTGGCTAAATAAATGATTCCTGTAAAAGTGCAGATGATGTTCGTGTTTCACTGTTGCAGTCATCGCATTTGGGTTATCTGCTTGCAGTAGCCCTCAGTCGGCCTGATTTTCAAAGTCTTGGGTCCTTCTTCAGTTGCTGTCTCATCTTCCGTGACGTCAGGTAGTCAGGGGTATAAAGCATGCAGCCGAGCTATTACATCAGTCTTTCTTGCCGTGCGGTGCCCGAAGCAGAAGCAGTTCACAAGTGCCGGTCGTCCTACTTCTGAAATTTTCGTTCTTGAGTTTCAGAACCGAAGTCTTCAACTAAAGCTAAGTACCCCATTGAGGAAACTTTTTCTTGCTCTAAACTGATGTCAGTAAAAGTCAATAATTGTATTTCTTGTGGAAAGCAAATACCTCATAAAGATTTTCATTCGTACTGTATTCTTTGCCTAGGCCCTGACCACGACGTACCTCGCTGTCAGTTTTGTGCCTTATTTAAGCCACAAACTGTTCATCGTGGGTATATTTTCGCTTCTAAATATTTTGGTACTCAGATATGTCTTCAGTAAGCCACCCGACTACCGACATTCCGAAAAAACGCAAAGATAAAGACAGAGACAGGCCGTCTAGGTCCAAAGCTGCCGATGACGCTTCTCCTAAGCTAGTCACCAGTTCGCCGGTACTCAGGCACTTTCGCAGCCCCTGATACCCGCTACTTCAGATTCGCAGGCCTCTACTGAGACCCATTTTGAGTCCAGTGTGCCGCTGTGCAGACACCTGCTTCTGAGGGTGTATTCAGGCCTACCAACTTGCATATTAAGCAGACACCATCTTCTTCAAGGCCTAAAACTCGAACCATGCCTAGGTAACTGACGCCCAGACCACATGGTCAAGCCTCTATGCCTAAAAAACAAATAAGAATGGCTGAAGACCTTATTACTTTAATTAGGGGAAGCCAACCTTCCCCCTCTGAGACCTAGGACTGAATTTGCTTATGATACTTCTGACCATTTTTCTGAAATTTCTGTCTCCTCTGAAGACCAGGATTTACCCTGATCTACCTATGAGGATTCTGATGCAGAGGAGTCTATTCCCTCTGCTTCTCCCCCAGAGGATTTTTCTTTTGGTGAATTTTTCACTGGGAAGGCCAGGATTACTCTGATTCTAAAGAGGCTTAGAGATTTCTTACTCCTGCCCCAACACAGGCCTTTAGCTATCCCTCCTGTGCTGGACATTGTTGATGCATTTTCGGAATCTACCTTGGCCCCTGACTCTTTACTTCCTGCTCCCAGAAAACCTGATGGATATTACAGGGTTCCTGTTTCTCACAAGTTCCTTTTTAAAAGTCCTACTGTGGATCCTGATACCATTTCACAGGGACCCAAGGGCATTAAGGCTACTACTGCCAAAAATCCTATCCCCTCTGATAGAGATTCCAGGGCCCTGAATAGATTGGGTAAGAAGGTATACACCTCTGCAACCTTGGCCATCAGGGCCTTAAATTGCCAGTTTCATGTGTTAAAGTATCAGCAGCATATTATCGGATTGCTTAAACAGAAAATTATGTTGATTCCTGATTGTGCTGAAAATAAGGATTTACAGGATTTAATGCATTCTGCTGAACAGGTTGGAAAACATACTTTGCAGTGTGGTTTTGATTCATTAGGGACATCTTGCAGGATGCTCCCTTAAATCAGGACCACCTCCAACAAAGCAGAAGAAGTTCTTAAAAAGATGAAGGAAAAAGCTAAATCTGTGCAAACTGTTAAAGATTTCTTACAAGTGCAGCCTCCAAGATTTAGTAGGCATTGGCACTCAAAAATTGGTCCTTTCCTGCCTCTTCAGGCCTTATCAGTTCAAACCCAGAACCAGCAGAACAGCCAGGCTTCAGTCCCAGGGCACGTACAGGACTAAGCAGTGGGGGGCTCCCACTTCCAAATCAGGGAGTAGTAAGACTCCCCCTTATGGTAGGCTGTCTCAATGACTTAACTTTAAAACTTCCAAGCACTTCTCAACTGACTTCTCTTTTAGGGGGAAGATTGCTCTGCAAGCAAAAAACTGGGAACTCATTACCCAAGATAAATGGGTTTTAAACAGTTTCCCAAGGATACAGATTTCACTTCCACACGTTACCAACCCCAAACGGATGGCCAGATCTACCCCCAAATCGGTGGGCAGAGGCTCAAAAGCAAGTACTCTTTCTCTTAAGATTAAAGGCTATTTAGACTGTACCAGAAGAAGAAAAGGGACAAGGTTTCTACTCAAGACTTTTCCTGGTACCCAGAAAAGACAACTCATGGGGTCCTATCCTGGCCCTTTCTACCCTAAACACCTTTTTGGTGATTCCAAAATTCAAGATGCTAACTCTTCACCAGTTGCTTCCCATGATAGGCAAAGATGCCTGATTGGCAATACTGGGTTTAAAGGAAGCCTACCTGCACAACCCAATCAAGGAATCTTGCAGAAGATACCTACGCTTCAAAGCATGCTGCATGCACCATCAGTTCTCCGCAGTACCCTTTGGCTTATCTACTGCACCCAGGGTATTCACAAAGTGCCTAGCTCCAGTCATTACATTTTGCAGGCAAAGAAATATTCAAATATACCCATACCTGGACGATTGTCTAATTCAGGCAGAAAGCCAGGACATACTTTTGAATCATCTGGCATTTGAACAAAAGGTGGTAACTTGTCTGGGGTACACCATAAACAAAAAGAAATCACAGATGGTACCCTGTCAAAAATTATATTCCTGGGAGCAAGCTTGAACACAACTTCCCCAGATGGCTTTCCTCACGCCAGAGAAACAAATTCATTTGACAACTTACTTCAAACTAGTGGCCACAAAAACCCTGCTATCTGCAAGGCAAATACTGCAAGCCTTGGGGTTCATGGCCTTGTGCATTCTACTAATTCCATATGCAAGACTGCATATGAGGAAACTACAATGGTATCTAAAAAGCCTGTGGTGTCAACATTCTCAGGATCAAGAAGCAATGATTTCTGTCATACCTTGCCTACAGTTAGAATTCCTTTGGTGGGCAGAGGCCTGCCACCAAAACAAGGGACTACCATTCACTCTACACCCTGCCACCCTAACAAAAGACGCATCAGACTATGCATGGGGGGGGGGGGGGGCTCACCTGGCGAGGAAGTGCATTTAGGGCAAATGGAACCCAAGTCAAATGCACCTGCATATCAATCAAAACAAAATGTTAGCTGTACAGAATGCTCTGACAGCCTTCAAGGACCACATTCTTCCAGAACAACTAATGGTAATGACGGACAGCACCACTGTTATGTGGAACATAAACAAGCAGGGGGGGTGCACATTCTTACCCCCTCTGCAGACTAGCCATGGCATTGTGGAACACAGCCTTGAGCTACCAAGTGCACCTACAAGCTCAATTCCTGCCAGGAAAATTAAATACACTGGCAGACGGACTAAGCAGAAACCTCATGGACCCACATGAGTGGAAACTGGAACCAAGGATTTTCAACATGTTGACAAGCAAATGGGGGAGCCCAGATATAGACCTGTTTGCCTCTCCCCAGAACTACCAGTTGGACAAATTTTGCACAAGGACTCCCCACAAACAAGCCTGGAAAATGAATGCTCTGTCCTTCAGCTGG
Organism: Protopterus annectens; assembly: GCF_019279795.1. Classification (NCBI taxonomy): domain Eukaryota; kingdom Metazoa; phylum Chordata; order Ceratodontiformes; family Protopteridae; genus Protopterus; species Protopterus annectens. The sequence continues at coordinate 1,180,935,344 of NC_056737.1, forward strand.
AAAAACCTATCAGTCTATGCCTTCCCCCCCCCCCCCTCTTCCTCTGCTCTCCAAAGTAGTACTAAAAATCAAACAGGACAAACCAAGGATGATTTTGATTGCTCCAGACAGGCCCCGCCAACACTGGTACCCCCTCCTGCGCAGTGTCACGGTTATCTCCATGGCACCTGCCTCAGACTCCTTCCCTGCTGTCTCAGCAGGAGAACCAGATTCTGCACCCTCAGCTTCTAACACTGAACCTTGCAGCCTGGCTAATTACTTAATCTCTCCTTTACCATTCCTCAGCAAACCTGTGATGGATATCATTTTAGAGGCAAGGAAGGCCTAGCACTAGAAAATCTTATGCTGAAAAAATGGAAAATATTCTGTGCCTGGAACCAATCTCAAGGGATGAGCACAGCAGCGCCCAGTTTACATCAGGTTTTACAATGCTTAACTGAGATGCTTCACAAGGGCCTGTCTTTTTCCTCCGTTAAAATCCACGCCTCAGCCATTTCAGCTCATTATAACACAGAAGCGTCCCTCTTTACTCTCATCCACTACTCGAGCAGTTTCTCAGAGGGGCCAAAAATTTGAGGCCACCCAGGAGAGCTGCAACCCCAGCCTGGAACTTTAACTTTGTCTTGGAGAAACTCACTCTACCTCCTTTCAAGCCATCTGCTACTGCAAACTTAAAATTTCTTTCTTGGAAAAGCTTTCCTTTTAGCAATCACTTCAGCTAGAAGGGTATCTGAATTACAGGCCCTAGGGCGGCCATGGTGGTGCAGCGGTTAGCGTTGCTACCTCAGAGCAAGAGGTTCTCTGGTTCGATTCTCTGCTGGGGTGCCTTCTGTGCGGAGTCTGCATGTCCTCCCTGTGGTCGCGTGGGTTTCCTCCAGGTGCTCCGGTTTCCTCCCACATCCCAAAGACATGCAGTAGGTGGATTGGAGACACTGAATTGGCCCTAGGTGTGAGTTCTGTGTGCCTTCTGTGGAAGGTCGGGCACCGGGCTGGCAACTCGACACTGTCAAAACTCGACTGCCAATCATGAGCGGACAGATGATCCACTGTGGCGACCCCTAACTGGGAAAGCCGAAAGAAGATGTCAGTGGAGCCTTTCATCATCTTTTATGCGGACAGGGTGTCCCTCAGGACCAATCCATCCTTCATGCCCAAGGTGGTATCCAGTGTGGCTCTTAATCATTCCGTTCATTTGCCAACCTTCTTTCCCAATCCACAGAATAAAGGGGAATGGATACTGCATTCCTTAGATGTGCACAGACAGCTTAGATTCTACTTGGACAGGACTAAACCTCAAAGGAAATCTGAACAACTGATGGTGGCATTTGCTGCAGGGGCAGAAGGGAAGGCTGTTTCAAAGCAAACCATTTCTAAATGGATAAACCATTGCATTCATTTATGCTATAAGCACCGTAGAAAACCTATCCCCCAGGGGATCAGACCTCACTCTACCAGGGCTGCATCTACCTCTACAGCCTTTTTCAGAGGCGTCCCTACCTGGGACATCCTAGAAGCTGCTACCTGGAGTTCTGTACATACTTCACCAAGCATTATCATTTGCCAATTTTCTCTAAATCCAGAGCTGGCTTTGCCACTGCAGTCTTGCAGGGCCTTATAGCTGGCCCTAATGCTATCTAAATTCCTCCTCCCAACTAGCTTTGGGAATTTACCCAAATGTAATGACTGCAACAGTGAAACACGAAGAACCTAGTACAGTTGTGTACACTTACCATAAATGTGGATGTTAGAGAGTATTCACTATTGCAGTCCTGGATGTTCATCATGTTTCACTCTTGCAGTCATTACACTTGGGTTATCTGCCGGCAGGCTACCCGCAGTCGACCTGAGTTCCAACGTCTTGGTCCGGCGTCAGTTGCTGTCGCCTCTTCCCTGACATCAGTGCGCCAGGGGTATAAAAGATGCAACCGACGCCATATTCTTCAGTCTTTTCTTGCCGCACGGTGCCCGAAGCAAAAGCAGTTCGCAAGTGCCGGTTGGCAGACTCCTGAGATTTTCAAAATTCAGAACCGAAGTCTTCACTAAAGCTAAGTAACCCGTTGGGGAAACTTTTTCTTGCTCCAGACCGATGTCAGTAAAAGTTAATAATTGTATTTCTTGTGGGAAGCAAATACCTCATAAGGACTTTCACTCTTACTGTATTCCTTGCCTAGGCCCTGACCATGACGTTACTAGCTGTCGGTTTTGTGCTAGATTCAACAAACGCACTATTAAATGTCGGTTTGACTTTGCTTTACATTATTTTGGCCGAAGGTTTAATTACATAATGTCGTCGGAACAACGACCGGAATTTATAAAAACCGTAAAGACAAAGTAAAGGACAGGCATCCGAGGTCCAAAACCGACGACGCAGCCTCTTCTAGGCCAGTTGCCGGTTCTCAGTGAGGCGCTTTCGCAGCCCCTGTCACCCACTACCTCAGAGCCACAGGCTCTGTCCAACAGCCACGTGGAGACACCGAGGCTTGTGGAAACTCAAGGTATTGGGCCTACGGAAACTATTCCCTCAGATGGGTCCGGAGCCGCTGAGCAGGCATCGGCTTCTGAGTGTGTTTTCAGACCTTCACAGCTTACAATTAAGCCCACTACAGCAGCCAAGGCAAAGTTAAAAACACCGTTAAAGACAAAGAAACAAGTACAGCATTCTACTGAACAGTCATCCATGCCAAAGAAACAGATGCTTAAAATGGCCGAAGACATTACTTTAATCAGGGGTTCCCACCCCCCTCCTGACAAAAGGCCTAGGCAAAACACTGACTATGATTCCTCTGACCAGGTTTCTATTTCCTCTGATCCCTCTTCTGACCAGGGATACTCTCTTCCTCCCTATGAGGACTCTGATGCAGAAGAGTCTATACCTTCAGCCTGTCCGCCTGAGGATTATTCTTTTGGGGAAACCCTGCACACCATGAGGAAGCATTTCCATTGAGAGAGCCAGGATTATTCAGAATCCAAGAAAAGGCTCAGAGACTTTCTTTTATTGCCCCAGAACAGGCCCCTGGCTATTCCCCCTGTGCTTGATATTGTTGATTTTGTTTTTTCTGAATCCAGTCTGACTCCTGATTCTTTACCCCCTGCACCAGTCAAGCCAGACAGGTACTACAGAGTCCCTGACTCTCATAAATTTCTTTACAAAAACCCTGCTGCAGATCCAGAAACAATTTCTCAGGGTCCTAAAGGGGGTTAAGGCTTCCACTACTAAAAATCCTGTTACCTTGGATAGAGATTCCAGAGCTCTGGACAGATGAGGGAAACAGTTTACACTTCTGCTACTTTAGCTGTAAGGGTTTAAATTGCCAGTTTCACATGCTTAAATATAAACAGTATCTCATGTCATTGTTAAAGCAGAAAATGGTTTCACTCTCAAAGTCCTGACAGTAAGGAAATGCAGGATTTATTGCATGCAGCTGAAAAGTGGGAAAGCATACTTTACAATGTGGTTTTGATTCATTAGAGGCTTCTTGTAGAGCCGCAGTTACAGGCTCTGTTATTCGAAGGCATGCTTGGTTGAAAGAACAAAGTTTACCTGACCATGTTAAAGTTAAATTATTGGATGCTCCATTACAGCATGATGCTTTGTTTGGTGTTAAGGCAGAAGAGGTGTTAAAGAAAATGGAGGATAAAGCAAAATCAATGCAAACAGTAAAGGATTTCTTACAGGTTCAATCATCCAGGTTTAGCAGAAACTGGCCTTCAAAAAATTGGTTCTTTCCAGTGCCAGACAGGCCACAAAGAGGCAGATACAGACGCCCAAGAGGCAGATCTCAGCCCCAAGGCTCCTACAGACCTAAACAATGGGGTGCGTCAGCCCCCAAAGGAGGGGAAGACAAATCACAACCTTATAGGAAACAGTCCCAATGACTTTCCTTTACAGATGCCAAGCACTTACCTTTTGGCAGCACCCCTAGGGGGGAAAGCTAGCACTTTTCTCAAAAAATTGGCTCATAATCACCCAGGACAAATGGGTACTGAATATTGTTTCTCAAGGTTACAGGTTCCACTTTCACACGCTTCCAAAATCAAGAGGTATGCCAGACCTGCCACAGAACCAATGGGCAGAGGCGCAAAAACAAATTGCTGCTCACATGGACATGGGAACTATTCAGAGTACCACAGCAAGAACAGGGGCAAGGATTTTACTCAAGACTTTTCTTAGTACACAGAAAGGACAAAGCCTGGAGACCAATACTGGACCTGTCTTTTCTAAACACATTTCTGAATGTTCCAAAATTCAGAATGTTAACTCTGCAGCAGCTTCTGCCCATGCTGGGCAAGAAGGCTTGGCTTGTAACTTTGGACCTAAAAGAGACATACCTGCATGTCCCAATCAGACAATCCTGCAGAAGATACCTCAGATTCATAGCTGGCTCAGTGCACTACCAATTCTCTGCACTGCCCTTTGGCTTATCTACTGCGCCCAGGGTCTTCACAAAATGCCTGGCACCAGTAATTGCATTTTGCAGACAGAGGAATTCAAATATATCCTTACTTGAACGACTGCCTTATACAATCAGAGAACAAGGACACTCTACTAAAGCATCTGGCGTTCGTAAAAAGATTATTAATTTGCCTAGGGTACACAGTAAACGAAAAGAAATCAAAACTAGTACTCTCTCAAGAGATAATATTCCTGGGTGCAAGCTTAAATACAACTGCCCAGATGGTTATCTCACGCCAGACAAACAAAGGCAACTAACTTCTTACTTCAAAATGTTGGCAACAAAGACCCACTTATCTGCAAGAAAAATTCTGCAGGCTTTGAGCTTCATGGCATCCTGCATTCTGCTAATTCCATATGCCAGACTGCATATGAGGAAACTTGTAGAAAACAAATACCCAGTAAGACGCCAAAGTCCAACTTAAGCAGGTAGCACAAATGAAGAAAAACGAAGCAAAGTTGGACACTGCTGACAGCTTAAAAAATCTTCTTTATTCTTAAAATCACAAGATAAGCGCTTTCGGGATGACCCTTCTTCAGATAAATAAAATGAATGAGATGGTTCACTTATATACATATAAAAGCCAATCACATTCAGAAATAGCAAGCACATTCAGTGAAAGACACGCCTATTTTTCAAAATAGGCTTAATTGGTATGTAATCATTTAAACCTGGCTTCCTGTTTGCCATTAAGCTAGCAATCCATTTTAGCAGTAATACTAGTGATATCTGCAATATAGTGAGGAAGAACTGGAACATCTTGACCAGTGATAGTACACTGGGGGGCATAGTGGGACCTCAGCCCACTTTTAGGTATAGAAGGAATAAAAACTTAAAGGATCTACTATGCAAGGAACCTTCCGTGCCAAATGTGTCCTATGCTTTACCATACACAATAGGAACGAGTAATTGTGGATTATGTAAAGCTTGTCCCTACATAAATAAAGATACTGTTTTTATACATCCCATTACCCAAAAAGTGTTTCACTTTAAAGGAAGAGCAACCTGCCGTACAACCAACATAGTATATTTAGCAGAATGCTGTCAATGCCAAGGTTTTTATGTGGGTAAGACGAATAGCATGTTCAAAGTAAGGATTCTTCAGCATCTTTCCAGTATTAGGAATAAAGATGAAAGAAATGCGTTATGTAGACATGTGATTTTGTATCCCACACATACATTTAAATTTAGGGTTATTGTAAATGTTAAACCCAGCACTAGGGGGAGCGATATTGTGCTTCAAACAGAAACTGTAGAAACAAAATGGATTGCTAGCTTAATGGCAAACAGGAAGCCAGGTTTAAATGATTACATACCAATTAAGCCTATTTTGAAAAATAGGCGTGTCTTTCACTGAATGTGCTTGCTATTTCTGAATGTGATTGGCTTTTATATGTATATAAGTGAACCATCTCATTCGTTTTATTTATCTGAAGAAGGGTCATCCCGAAAGCGCTTATCTTGTGATTTTAAGAATAAAGAAGATTTTTTAAGCTGTCAGCAGTGTCCAACTTTGCTTGGTTTTTCTTCATATGAGGAAACTTCAATGGTACCTAAAGTGTCTGGACTCAACATTGTCAAAGCCTGGAAGCATTAATTACCCTCATTCCTTGCCGCCAACAGGAGATTCGATGGTGGGCACATGTCTGTCACCTCAGCAAGGGACAGCCATTCACTCTACCCACAGCCAGGCAGTCAACAACAGCAGATGCATCAGATTATGCCTGGGGAACACACATGGCAGGAAAATGTATTCAGGGCACATGGTCCACAAGCCAAATGCATCTACATATCAATCAAAAAGAGATGCTAACTGTTCAGAATGCCCTGACAGCTTTCAAGGATCTACTCCATCCAGGACAACTACTGATGAGGACAGACAATACTACAGTCATGTGGTACATAAACAAGCAGGGAGGCACACATTCCTACCCCCTTTGCAGACAAGCTATGACTTTGTGGGACACAGTATTGACTTATCAAGTACACCTGCAAGCACAATTCCTGCCAGGAAAGAACAATACTCTGGCAGACTAACTAAGCAGAAACCTCACTGATCCCCACGAGTGGAAACTGGATCCACAAGTCTTCAGCATGATAACAAAGGAATGGGGATGCCCAGACATAGATCTATTTGCCTCCTCTCACAACTGCCAACTACAGAAATTCTGCACAAGGACTTATCACGAGCAAGCATGGAAAGTGGATGCTCTTGTCATTCAGCTGTTTACGCCTTTCCTCCTCTGCCTCTCCTCCCCAAGGCACTCCTAAAGGTCAGACGAGAAGCCAAGAATGATTCTGATTAGCCCAGACTGGCCACGCCAGCACTGGTACCCAATCCTAAAAACCTTGTCTCAAGGCCCAGCCTGGACATTACCTCTTAATTCCTCACTTACTGACCCAGCGAAACAATCAAATTCTGCACAGCCAACTCAGAACCCTAAATCTGGCAGCATGGCGGATAATGTAACCATTCAAAGCACACCTCTCTTCTAAAGCAGTGATGAATGTTATTTTGGAGGCCAGGAGGCCCAGTATCAGAAAATCTTATGCAGAAAAATGGAAAAGATTCTGTGCTTGGAACCAGGCACAAGGAATTGACACATCTGTACCAAATATTCCTCAGATTTTACAATACCTAACTGAGATGCTGGACAAAGGCCTATCCTTTTCATCAATTAAAATTCATGCCTCTGCCATTTCAGTTCATTACAATACGGAACGTCGTATTTTTTCCCATCCATTGCTAAGGCCGTATCTCAGAGGGGCCAAAAACATAAGACCTCCAAGGAGAGCTCCAATACCTGCATTGGACCTCAATTATATCTTGGAAAAACTCACACTGCCGCCTTTTGAGCCAGCCAATACAGCTGATATAAAGTATTTATCTTGGAAAACAGCTCTGCTCCTAGTAATAACCTCTGCAAGACGAGTTTGAGTTACAGGAACTCATGGCTGTGAAACCTTTCATCATTTTCCATCCAGACAGGGTTTCTCTAAGGACGAACCCAATATTTATGCCTAAGGTAGTGTCCAGTGTGGCCCTTAACCAAACCATTCATTTGCCTACCTTTTATCCAAACCCACAGAATAAGGGTGAGAGACTTCTGCATTCCTTGGACATGCACAGACAACTACACTTCTACTTGGACAGAACTAAAGCTTTCAGAAAAACCTGAGCAACTTTTAATGGCATATGCTGCAGGACCTCAAGGAAAGCCTATCTCAGAACAGACTATTTCAAAATGGATAGGCCACTGCATTCGTTTCTGCTACTCACAACATGGCAAATCAGTGCCCAAGGGCATTAGGCCTCATTCTACCAGGGCAGCAGCCACTTCAGCAGCCTTTCTCAGAGGAGTACCAACCAAAGACATTTTAGAGGCTTTAACTTGGAGTTCAGTGAACACTTTTACAAAGCACTACCATTTACCTCTCTACTCTAAATCCAGAGCAGGCTTCGCCACTGCAGTTCTGAAAGGCCATATAGCCTCTCCTAAACCTATTTAGGCCCAGCCACCCAACCTCAGCTTTGGGATTCAACCCAAGAGTAATGACTGCAACAGTGAATACACTCTAACATCTACATTTATGGTAAGTGTACACAACTGTACTTTCTTCCTGTTTTTTCACTAGAGTTTAAACTAAGATTTAGCCCAGGCTTTCGTGCAGGTTGTTGATCCTTCCTGTATGGTTATTTGTGGAAAAGAAAAGGCAACTCTTCATTTTCTGAAGAGATTTAAGAGACTGAACCTCCAAAATGAATGTGAAGGAGCAGATTGTTTTGTTTCCACAGATTTCTGACTTAGATTCTCTGAAGAGTGTGGCTTGGCTGGTCCCTTTAAAGGATTCTCTTTTTCTCTTGAAGATATTTCTGAAATGAATTGATTGCTTCACTGGGAAGCAGTCGTTTTTCTCAGTCCCTCAAAAATATTATAATTTGTTCAACTGCAATTGTAATAACCTACCCCAATTCTTTTTGTTCTTCCTGATTTGGAGGATGTTTTGTTGACAGGCAGCCTGCTACCCCCACCCCCAGAAAATAAAACTCCATTATACATACTAAGTCAGTATTTTAAGATGTTCATAGTGTTTCACTGTTGCAGTCATTACACTTGGGTTATCCTGCTGGCAGGCTACCCTCAGTCAGCCTGAATTCCAAAGTCCTGGTCCAGCGTCGGTTGCTGTCGCCTCTTCCCGAACGTCAGTGCGCCAGGGGTATGTAAGATGCAGCCGACGCCATTTTCTTCAGTCTTTCTTGCCGCGCAGTGCCCGAAGCAAAAGCAGTTTGCAAGTGCCGGTTGGCCGACTCCTGAGATTTTCAAAATAGAATTTCAGAACCGAAGTCTTCAATAAAGCTAAGTACCCCGTTGGGGAAAATTTTCTTGCTCCAGACCGATGTCAGTAAAATTAACCATTTTATTTCTTGTGGGAAGCAAAAACCTCACAAGGATTTTCACTCTTACTGTATTCCTTGCCTAGGCCCTGACCACGACATTGCTAGTTGTCGGTTTTGTGCTAGATTCAACCAACGCACTATTAAGCGTCTGTTTGATTTTGCTTTACATTACTTTGGCCGAAGGTTTAACTGCATAATGCCGTTGGAACAACCGATGACTGGAATTCATAAACGCAAAGACAAAAGGACAGGCATCCGAGGTCCAAAACCGACGACAAAGCCTCTTCTAGGCCAGTCGCCAGTTCTCAGTGAGGCGCTTTCGCAGCCCCTGACACCCGCTACCTCAGAGCCACAGGCCGCTTCTGACTCCCACGTGGAGACATCTAGGCCTCTGGAAACTCAGGGTATTGGACCTACGGAAACTATCACCTCACATGGGTTCGGAGCCGCTGAGCAGGCATCGGCTTCTGAGGGTGTTTTCAGACAGACACAGCTTACTATCAAGTCTACTTTTGCAGCCAAGGCAAAGTCTAAAACACCATTAAAGACAAAGAAACAAGTACAGCATTCTCCTGGACAGTCATCCATGCTGGCCGAGGACCTAATTACTTTGATCAGGGGTTCCCATCCCCCTCCCTACAAAAGGCCTAGGCAAGACACTGACTGTGAATCCTCTGACCAGGTTTCGATTTTTTCTTCTGATTCCTCTTCAGAACAGGGATATTCTGTCCCTCCCTATGGAGGACTCTGATGCTGAAGAATCTATCCCTTCAGCCTCTCCTCCTGAAGATTACTCTTTTTTGGGGAAACCCTGCACACCATGGGGGAATATTTCCGTTGGGAGAGCCAGGATGATTCAGAATCCAAGAAAAGGCTCAGAGACATTATTTTACTGCCTCAGCACAGGCCCCTTGCTATCTAGATATTGTTGATGTTTTTTCTGAATCCAATTTGTCTCCTGATTCTTTACCCCTTGCACCAGTCAAGCCAGATAGGTACTACAGGGTCCCAGACTCTCATAAATTTCTTTATAAAAACCCTGCTGCTGACCCAGAAACAATTTCTCAGGGTCCCAAAGGGGTCCAGGCTTCCACTGCAAAAAAACATGTTCCCTCTGATAGGGATTCTAGAGCACTGGATAGATGGGGGAAACAAGTTTACACTTCTGCTACTTTAGCTGTAAGGGCTTTAAACTGCCAGTTTCACATGTTTAAATATCAACAATACCTAATGCCTTTGCTAAAACAGAAAATGCTTACAAGCTCAGAATGTCCTGACAATAAGGAAATGCAGGATTTATTGCATGCAGCTGAACAAGTGGGAAAGCATACTCCAATGTGGTTTTGATTCATTATAGGCTTCTTGCAGAGCCGCAGTTACAAGCTCGGTCATTCGAAGGCATGCTTGGTTAAAAGAACAAAGTTTACCTGATCATGATAAAGCAAAATTATTGGATGCTCCATTACAGCATGGTTTGGTGTTAAGGCAGAAGAGGTGTTAAAGAAAATGGAGGATAAAGCAAAATCTATGCAGACAGTAAAGGATTTCTTACATGTTCAACCACCTAGATTTAGCAGGAACTGGCCTTCTAAAAATTGGTCCTTTCTAGTGTCAGGCCACAAAGAGGCAGATCTCAGCCCCAAGGCTCATACAGACCTAAACAATGGGGTGCTTCAGCCTTCAAAGGCGGAGAAGACAAATCACAACCTTATAGAAAACAGTCCCAATGACTTTCCTCTACAAAAACCAGGCCCTTACCTTTTGACAGCACCCTTGGGGGGAAAACTAGCACTTTTCTCACAAAATTGGCATATGATCACCCAGAACAAATGGGTACTGAATATTGTTTCTCAGGGCTTCAGGTTCCAATTTCACACCCTACCAAGGTCAAAAGGTATGCCAGACCTGTCACAAAACCAATGGGCAGAGGCACAAAAACAAATTTCTGCTTTCATGGACATGAGAGCTATTCAAAAAGTACCACAGCAAGAACAGGGGCAAGGATTTTACTCGAGACTTTTCTTGGTACCCAGAAAGGACAAAGCCTGGAGACCAATACTGGACCTGTCAATTTTAAATACTTTCCTGGATGTTTCAAAATGTTGACACTGCAGCAACTTCTACCCATGCTAGGCAAGAAGGCTTGGCTAGTTGCATTTGACCTCAGAGGCATACCTGCATGTCCCAATCAGACAGTCTTGCAGATGATACCTCAGATTCATAGCTGTCTCAATGCATTACCAATTCTCTGCACTGCCCTTTGGCTTATCTACTGCGCCCAGGGTCTTCACAAAATGCCTGGCACCAGTAATAGCATTTTGCAGACAAAAAGGAATTCAAATATATCCCTACTTGGACGACTGCCTCATTCAAGCAGAGAGCAAGGACATTCTACTAAAGCATCTGGCATTTGTAAAAGAATTACTAATTTGCCTAGGGTACACAGTAAACTAAAAGAAATCAAAACTAGTTCCCTCTCAAGAGGTAATATTTCTGGGTGCAAGCTTAAATACAGCTGCCCAGATGGCTTATCTCACGCCAGACAAGCAAAGGCAACTGACTCATTACTTTCAAATGATGGCAACAAAGACCCAGCTACCTGCAAGAAAAATTCTGCAGGCTTTGGGCTTCATGGCATCTTGCATCCTGCTAATTCCGTATGCAAGACTGCATATGAGGAAGCTACAATAGTACCTAAAAAGTGTTTGGGCTCAACATTGCCACAGCCTGGAAACAATAATAACTCTTATTCCCTGTCTGCAACAGGAGTTTAGATGGTGGGCACTGGCCTGTCACCACAACAAGGAACAGCCTTTCACTTTACCCACAGCCAGGCGGACACTAACAACAGATGCATCGGATTATGCCTGGGGGGCACACATGGCAGGAAAATGTATTCAGGGCACGTAGCCCATGGACCAAATGCATCTTCACATCAATCAAAAAGAGATGCTAGCTGTACAGAATGCCCTGACAGCCTTCAAGGACCTACTATACATCCAGGACAACTATTACTAAAGACGGACAATACTACAGTTATGTGGTACATAAACGAGCAAGGGGGCACACATTCCTACCCCCTCTGCAGGCAAGCCATGACTATGTGGAATACAGCACTGACCTATCAAGTACATCTGCAGGCACAATTCCTGCCAGGAAAGAAAAATACTCTGGCAGATGAACTAAGCAGAAACCTCATGGACCCTCATGAGTGGAAACTAAATCCACAGGTCTTCAGCATGATAACAAGGAAATGGGGATGCCCAGACATAGATCTCTGCCTCCCCTCACAACTACCAACTACAGAGATTCTGCACAAGGACTTACCACTCACAAGCATGGAAAGTGGATGCTCTATCTTTCAGCTGGAAAACCCTAACAGTTTATGCCTTTCCACCACTGCCTCTCCTTCCCAAGGTGCTCCTAAAAGTCAGACAAGAGAAGCCAAAAATGATTTTGATTACTTGTCTCAAGGCCCAGCCTGGACTTTACCTCTAATGCCTCATCTTCTGACTCAACAAAACAATCAGATCCTGCACAGCCAACTCAGAACCTTAAATCTGGCTGCATGGCGGATAATATAGCCACTCAGAACACATCTCTCTCTAAAGCTGTTATGGATGTCATTTTGGAAGTCAGGAGGCCCAGCACCAGGAAATCTTACGCAGAGCAATGGAAGAGATTCTGTGCTTGGAACCAGGCACAAGGACTTAACCACTTGTTCCAAATATTCCTCAGATTTTACAATACCTAACTGAGATGCTGGACAAAGGCCTATCCTTCTCATCAATTAAGATCCATGCCTTTGCCATTTCAGCTCTTTACAATACGGAACCTCCTATTTTCTCTCATTCACTGCTAAGATAGTACATCAGAGGGACAAAAAACATAAGACCCCCAAGGAGAGCACCGATACCTACATGGGACCTCAACTTTGTCTTAGAAAAGCTCACACTACCTCCTTTTGAGACAGCCAATACAGCTGACATAAAATTCTTATGGAAAACTGCTGTGCTTCTAGCAATAACTTCAGCAAGAAGAGTCTCAGAGTTACAGGCATTAATGGCAGTGGAACCTTTTATCATTTTTCATCCGGACAGGGTTTCTCTAAGGACAAACCCAACATTTATGCCAAAGGTAGTATCCAGTGTTGTGGCTCTTAACCAAACCATTCATTTGCCAACATTTTATCCAAATCCCCAGAATAAAGGAGAGAGACTTCTGTACTCTTTGGACATACACAGGCAGCTACGCTTCTACTTGGACAAAACAAAACCTTTCAGAAAAATTGAGCAACTGTTAGTGGCATATGCTGCAGGATCACAAGGAAAGGCTATCTCAAAGCAGACTATTTCAAAATGGATAGGACACTGTATTCGATGTTCGTGTTTCACTGCTGCAGTCATTACACTTGGGTTATCCTGCCGTCAGGCGGTCCCACAGTCGTCCAGAGTTCCAAAGTCTTGGTCTGGCGTCGGATGCCGACGCTTCTTCCCTGACGTTTCTTCCCTGACGTCAGTGCGCCAGGGGTATACAAGATGCAGCAGACGCCATTTTCTTTAGTCTTTCTTGCCGCACGGTGCCCGAAGCAAAAGCAGTTCGCAAGTGCCGGTCGGCCGACTCTTGAGATTTTCAATTCGAATTTCAGAACCAAAGTCTTCAGTAAAGCTAAGTACCTCATTGTGGAAACTTTTTCTTGTCTCAGACCGATGTCAGTAAAAGTTAATAATTGTATTTTTTGTGGGAAGCAAATACCTCATAAGGATTTTCATTGTTACTGTATTCCATGCCTAGGCCCAGACCACGACGTCACTACTTGTTGGTTTTGTGCTAGATTTAACAAACGCACTATTAAATGTCGGTTTGATTTTGCTCGCCATTACTTTGGCCAAAGATTTAATTATACCATACCGTAGGAACAACCGACGACCGGAATACACAAAAACCGCAAAGACAAGGACAGGCATCCGAGGCCCAAAACTGACTATGAAGCCTCTTCTAGGCCAGTCGCCGGTTCGCTGGTTCTCAGTGAGGCACTTTCGCAGCCCCTGACACCTGCTACCCAAGAGCCGCTGGCCGTGACCGACTCCCACGTGGAGTTGCCTAGGCCTCTGGATACTCGAGGTGTTGGGCCTACGGAGACTAACCCTTCAGATGGGTCCGGAGCCGCTGAGCAGGCATCGGCTTCTGAGGGTGTTTTCAGACCTTCACAACTTACCATTGCATCTACAGCCAAGTCTAAAATACATTAAAGACAAAGAAGCAAGTACAGCATTCACCTGGACAGGCCCCCATGCCTAAAAAGCAGATGCTCAAAATGGCCGAAGACTTGATTACTCTGATCAGGGGTACCCATCCCCCTCCTGATTAAAGGCCTAGGCAGGATACAGACTATGATTCCTCAGACCAGGTTTCCATATATTCTGATTCCTCTTCAGACCAGGGATACTCTTTACCCCCCCCCTATGAGGACTCTGATGCCGAAGAATCAATTCCTTCAGCCTCTCCTCCTGAGGATTATTCTTTTGGGGAAACTTTACATACCATGAGGGAGCATTTCCATTGGGAGCGCCAGGATTACTCAGAATCCAAGAAAAGGCTCAGACTTTCTTTTATTGCCACAGCAGAGGCCCCTTGCTATTCTGCCAGTGTTAGATATTGTGGATGATGTGTTCTCTGAATCCAGTTTAAATCCTGATTCTTTGCCCCCTGCTCCAGTCAAGCCAGACAGGTACTACAGAGTCCCTGACTCTCAGAAATTTCTTTATAAAAACCCTGTTGCTGACCCAGAAACTATTTCCCAGGGTCCCAAAGGGGTAAAGGCTTCCACGGCTAAGAATCCAGTTCCCTCTGACAGGGATTCTAGAGCATTAGACAGATGGGGGAAGAAAGTTTACACTTCTGCAACTTTAGCAGTGCGAGCTTTAAATTGCCAGTTTCACATGCTTCAATACCAACAATATTTAATGTCTCTGTTAAAACAGAAAATGATTACAAGTTCAGAATATCCTGACTATAAGGAAATGCAGGATTTATTGCATGCAGCTGAACGCGTGGGAAAACATACTCTGCAATGTGGTTTTGATTCATTAGAGGCTTCTTGTAGGGCAGCAGTTACAGGATCTGTGATTCGAAGGCATGCTTGGTTAAAAGAACAAGGTTTACCAGATCATGTTAAGGCAAAATTATTGGATGATCCTTTACAGCAGGATATTCTATTTGGTGTTAAGTCAGAAGAGGTATTAAAGAAAATGGAGGATAAGGCAAAATCTATGCAAACAGTGAAGGATTTCTTACAGGTACAGCCACCTCGATTTAGCAGAAATTGGCCTTCAAAGAATTGGTCCTTTCCAGTGTCAGACAGACCACAAAGAGGCAGATACAGATGCCCAAGAGGCAGATCTCGGCCCCAAGGCTCTTACAGACCACGTCAGTGGGGTGCTTCAACCCCAAAAGGAGGTGAAGACAAGTCACAACCTTACAGGAAACAGTCCCAATGACTCCCCCCTTCGAATGCCAAGCACTTACCTTTTGGCAGCTCCCTTAGGGGGAAAGCTAGCACTTTTTTCTCAAAATTGGCAAACAACCAAGACAAATGGGTTCTGAATAGTGTGTCTCAAGGTTACAGGTTCCACTTTCACACACTACCAAGGCTAAAAGGAATGCCAGACCTGCCACAAAATCAATGGGCAGAGGCACAAAAACAAATTACAGCCCTCATGGACATGAGAGCTATTCAAAAAGTGCCACAACAGGAACAAGGACAAGGATTTTACTCCAGACTTTTCCTGGTCCGCAGAAAGGACAAAGCCTGGAGACCCATACTAAACCTTTGTACTCTAAATACTTACCTGGATGTTCCGAAATTCAAAATGTTAACACTACAGCAGCTTCTTCCCATGCTGGGCAAGAAGGCTTGGCTTGTTACTTTGGACCTCAAAGAGGCATACCTGCATGTCCCTGTCAAACAAAATTGCAGAAGATACCTCAGATTCAAAGCTGGTTCAATGTATTACCAATTCTCTGCACTGCCCTTTGGCTTATCTACTGCGCCCAGGGTCTTCACAAAGTGCCTGGCACCAGTAATTGCATTTTGCAGACAAAAAGGAATTCAAATATATCCATACCGGGACGACTGCCTTATTCAAGCAGAGAGCAAGGGCATTCTTCTAAAGCATCTGGCGTTTGTAAAAAGGTTGCTAATTTGCCTAGGGTACACAGTAAACGAAAAGAAGTCAAAACTAGTGCCCTCACAAGAGATAATATTCCTGGGTGCCAGCTTAAATACAACGGCCCAGATGGCTTATCTCACGCCAGACAAGTAAAGACAACTGACTCAGTATTTTCAATTGATGGCAACAACGACCCAACTCCCTGCAAGAAAAATTCTGCAGGCCTTGGGATTCATGGCATCCTGCATACTACTATTTCCATATGCTAGACTGCATATGAGGAAATTACAATGGTACCTAAAAAGTGTTTGGACTCAACACTGTCAGTTTGGAATCAGTAATACCATTAATTCCCTGCCTGCAACAGGAGTTTCGATGGTGGGCACAGGCATGTCACCTCAACAAGGGACAGCCTTTCACTCTACCTACAGCCAGGCAGACATTAACAACAGATGCTTCGGATTACGCCTGGGGAGCACACATGGCAGGAAAATGTATTCAGGGCAAGTGGACCGCAGACCAAATGCATCTTCACATCAATCAAAAAGAGATGTTGGCTGTGCAAAATGCCCTAACAGCTTTCAAGGACCTTCTGCATCCAGGACAACACCACAGTTGTGGTACATAAACAAGCAAGGGGGCACTCATTCTTACCCCCTATGCAGACAAGCCATGACCTTCTGGAACACAGCTCTAACCTATCAAGTTCATCTACAAGCACAATTCCTGCCAGGAAAGAAAAATACTCTGGCAGACGACTTAAGCAGAAACATCATGGATCCTCACGAGTGGAAATTAAATCCACAAGTATTCAGCATAACACAAAAATGGGGGTGCCCAGACATAGATCTTTTTGCCTCCCCAATGAATTGCCAACTACAAAATTTCTGCACAAGGACTTATCACACACAAGCATGGAATGTGGATGCCCTGTGGTTCAGCTGGAAAAGCCTAAAAGTTTATGCCTTCCCACCACTGCCTCTCCTTTCAAAGGTACTCCTAAAAGCCAGACAAGAAAAACCACAGATGATCCTGATTGCCTCAGACTTGCCACGCCAGCACTGGTACCCAATCTTAAAGAACTTGGCTCAAGGCCCACCATGGATTTTACCTGAAACTCCGCACCCTCTGACTCAACAAAACAATCAGATCCTGCACAGTCAGCTCAAAACCTTAAACCTGGCTGCATGGCAGATTCATTAGTCAGGCAGACACTTCTCTCTAAAGCTGTTATGGATGTCATTTTGGAGGCCAGGAGGCCTAGCACCAGGAAATCTTACTCAGAAAAGTGGGAGAGATTCTGTGCCTGGAACCAGGCTCAAAGCTTTGAACCTCTTGTCCCAAATATTCCTCAGATACTACAATACTTAACTGAGATGCTGGACAAAGGACTATCCTTCCATTAAGATCCACGCCTCTGCCATCTTGGCCCATTACAACACAGATCCTCCTATTTTCTCTCATCCATTGCTAAAACAGTACCTCAGAGGGGCTAAAAACATAAGACCGCCCCGGAGAGCACCAACACCTACTTGGGACCTCAATTTTATCTTGGAAAAACTATCTTTACCTCCTTTTGAGCCAGCCAATTCAGCAGAATTAAAATGTGTCGTGGAAAACTGCTCTGCTTCTGGCAATAACCTCAGCACGAAGAGTCTCAGAGTTACAGGCACTAAAAGCAGTGGAGCCTTTCATCATTTTTTACCAAGACAGGGTTTCTTTAAGAACAAACCCTTCATTTATGCCTAAGGTGGTATCCAGTGTGGCTCTTAACCAAACTATTCACTTGCCAACTTTTTATCCAAATCCCCAGAATAAAGGGGAGAGACTTCTGCATTCCTTGGACATACACATACAATTACGTTTCTACTTGGACAGAACAGGAGCTTTCAGAAAAAAACTGAGCAATTGTTTGTAGCATATGCTGCAGGATCACAGGGAAAGGCTATTTCAAAGCAGACCATTTCAAAGTGGATAGGACACTGTATCCGGTTCTGCTACACACAGCATGGGAAACCTGTACCTAGTAACATTAGACCACATTCCACCAGGGCAACAGCCACTTCTACTGCCTACCTTAGAGAAGTACCTACCAAAGATATCTTGGAAGCTGCAACTTGGAGTTCAGTGCACACCTTTACCAAGCATTACCACTTGCCTCTTTATTCTAGATCCAGAGCTGGCTTTGCCACTGCAGTGCTGCAGGGCCTCATAGCCACCCCCAAATCCTCTATAGAACCAGCCACCCTGACTCAGCTTTGGGATTCAACCCAAGTGTAATGACTGCAGCAGTGAAACACTATGAACATATTACAGTTTTGTACCTACCATAAATGTAGATGTTCAAGTGTCTTCACTGCTGCAGTCCAGGTTACCCACCCGCCATCCCCTCTTTCTTAGCTGGGACTTATCTATACCTTTCAACCCTATACTTACCTATGTGGTGTATTTGCTGGTAACTGAAGGTTTTGTTTTTACCTTTATTGTATGTTTTAGTAGCAATTTGTATTGCCTACCTATTGGGGGCACCTGACTTCTGGAGCAAGAAAAACTGAAGAAAATGGCGTCGGCTGCATCTTGTATACCCCTGGCGCACTGACGTCTGGGAAGAAGCGACAGCTACCGACGCCAGACCAAGACTTTGGAACTCTGGCCGACTGCGGGACCTCCTGACGGCAGGATAACCCAAGTGTAATGACTGCAGCAGTGAAGACACTCTAACATCTACATTTATGGTAGGTACAAAACTGTGCTTTTCTGCTATGCACAGCATGGCAAGTCAGTGCCGAAGAATATTAGGTCCCATTCTACCAGGGCAGCAGCCACTTCAGCAGCCTTTCTCAGAGGAGTAGCAACCAAGGAAATTTTGGAGGTTGCAGCTTGAGTTCAGTGCACACTTTTATCAAACATTACCACTTACCTCTTTACTCTACTCTAAATCCAGAGCAGGCTTTGCCACTGCAGTTCTGCAGGGCCTCATAGCCACTCCTAATTCTATTTAGACCCAGCCGCCCTACCTCAGCTTTGGGGTTCAACCCAATTGTAATGACTGCAGCAGTGAAACACGATGAACATAGTACAGTTGTGTACCTACCTTAAATGTAGATGTTCGAGTGTATTCACTGTTGCATTCCAGGTTACCCACCCTCCATCCCCCTTTCTTTGCTGGGACTTATCTATACTTCTCTATCCTATACAACCTATGTGGTGTATTTGCTTGTAGATGAAGGTATTGTTTTTATTTTACTGTATGTTTTTATTACCAACATGTATTGCCTACCTTCTTGGGGGCACCTGACATCTGGGGCAAGAAAAACTGAAGAAAATGGCGTCTGCTGCATCTTATATACCCCTGGCACACTGACGTCAGGGAAGAGGCAACAGCAACCGACGCTGAACCAGGACTTTGGAATTCAGGCCGACTGAGGGTAGCCTGCCAGCAGGATAACCCAAGTGTAATGACTGCAACAGTGAATACACTCTAACATCTGCATTTATGGTAGGTACACAACTGTACTTTTTTATGCAGTCATCCCAGATCTGAACCTAAACCTTTTTTCTGATAAATATTTAGTTAATACTGTTCCCGATCCTTCTGACAAGAATGGAAAGGCTTTTGGTAAGTTTGGGGAAAATATATTCTGCAGCACTTGTTTGTAGAATTCTCAGCTGTGAAGCTCATATGTTGAAGTTTAAATGCTTGCCATTTGTTGGAATAGGAGGAATATTTTGGTATCTGTTGACTTTATTAATGAGAATTTGCTTTGTTTAACTTGGTTTCTTTTCTGTCTCAACTTGTCTACCCACTATTTGAAATCTGTGTGATTCTGTTTATGCCACTTCCAGGGCTGCTGCTTCTGGAATTGTTATGAGGAAGTTTGCCTGGTTACATTCACAAACCTCCCAGAGGATGTCAAAAATGAAAATGTGGACTCTTCCTTGGATAGATAGCTAGTTTTTGGACCTTCTGCTGCAGAGGTTATTAAAAGTTGTTATGAGAGGGGAAAGTTGATTCAAGGGGTCTTTCAAATGTTTCTGTCCTCCTCCTCCGAGTTTAACAAGGGACTCTGTGCTCCCTCATCTAATTTCAATAAAAAACAACGTAAGCAAGCACAGCAGTCTGCTGGTAAGAAGAGATTTAAAAAGCAGCAACAGGGAGGTTCCCCAAAAAAAAGCAGGAACCTAAGAACAAAGGACAGTATAAATTTCCCTCCCCCCTTTCTACATGGGCAGTCTCTTAATTATTCCAGAAAGTCTGGACCACCATTTCTGTCTTTGGCAAGATTGTTTCAGAGAGATGGGTTTTAAGAGCAATCAACGATGGCAGTGGGAGTCCGCCATCCTTTTTGGGAGATTCCTCCTCTTCCACCAGACCAAACTTTTCCCTTCTGTCATTCAGCTTATGCTAGCCCAGGGGGGATGTTGGCTCTCAGAAATGCTCTCAACTCCATCAGTCATCTGTGGCCTCTACAAGTGTTTGCAGACAACATCACAATGATGTGGTACACTACTTAGGGGGACCATATCTTGTTGTCTTTGCAGATTAGTCATGGTAACTTGGGATATAGATTTTCAGCATAATCTCACTCTACAGGCATCTGGCATTCAGTCAGAACAAAACTATGTGGGAGACAAGTTGAACAGAACCGGGACAGGTCCTCATAAGTGGAAACTGAATCAGAGCGTTTTCTTATTAGACGATCTGTGGGGAATATCTTGTATATAGATCTTTGTCTCTGCTCTAAACAATCAGTTGGTAAAATTTTGCTGCAAGACTCCTTGCAAGAAGACCTTTAAAACGAACATTTTATCTGTAGAAGGGAATGCTCCAGTATACCTTTTCCTCACATTTCACCAATATTCAGAAGTGTGGCTTTTTCGCATCTGTTGCGGCATCTCATTTTCTGTAACAAAGGGCAGGCTTTCTCACTAGTGTTTTAAGCATGCTGTTTGTGGACACATTCCTTATTGCTCTTTTCTCTCAGTAGTGTAAGCTGCTGTGATGCCCATGCACTGGCCCAGCGATCAAGGAGCCTCAATCCTCACCACTAACACCAGTGAGAGGCGTCCACATAAGGGAGGATAACAAATACACACACAGTAAAGTACAATTTCCCTTACGAGCACACATAGATCACAGTCAGTCTGGGGTTGGTTTTTCCCTTTCTCTCCAGATTCCCAATTAGACTCCCCACTGGCACAGCTGTAGTGTCCAGATCTCGGCCTAGTGGGCAAGCTAAACCCTCCAGAACCCTCTCTGTCCAACCAGTGCTTTGTGTTCCTGCCCAAGTAGCTGACACACGCACACTTTGAGATATGGGTTATATACAAACACACAGACACTCCTGGGGGTGGCTGGCATAAATTCTCCAGCTGTGCCCCCTTTCTGCCCAGTCTAAAAGGTAGTACCAGCTGCCACCACCCACTAATATCAGCTACTAAAAAGGCCCTTAACAAAGGGTGTCCAGTTATTACTGTGCAGTATTATTATCTAAATGGTAAGTGTGACTGAACAGCAAAGCTTATTGGAGTGACTTGGACAGTATCACCATATACATGAAATGTACTCTAGAGCTTAAATTATCTCTACACAAAACAGCCGCAGTTGAAAGGTTTAAAAAATATTTTAATAAACAAAAACACAAGACAATACTTCTTACTACACAGTGCTAGTCAAGAGTTCAGAGATCACAGAGAAATACTTAAAATAATACAGTAGAAAAGTTCTGACATCAGTACAGAATTAAGACTAATCTAACCTTCCTATTTCCTAGCTATATCAAGAGAAAACACAGTTCTAAAATAAACTTGCATATAGAGAATAGGCAATGCTGGTGAGTTGGATGTTCTCAAGACAAATGCAAAATGCTCTCTGATTCTGTCTCTTTAAATTGATAACACCATGCTGCTTCACATTACATTATTAACAGTTTTCTGTTTTCCCAGGCTAACAGAAACTCAGAGGTTAATAGCCCTTTTGATCTTGCAGCTGGTCAGGAACCCAGAGCAATAAAACAAATTATACATGTAAATTCTTGCCATTAACAGTGGCCTCAAAACAATAGGAAGAATTCCTTCATTTAGACATCTCCGCTCCAAGTCTTGACATCAATTACACAATGCTTGACTTATCAGCCTTCCTACAGCAGAGTGCAGTGTTGTTACATTTCTCCAGTTCCACATTTAACAGTATTTTCTCCCATTGAAGGGAACAAGCCTGTGGCTTAGAATTTTGTAGACAATTCTGTCATTTGTAAATATTAATATATCTGGCTAGGCTGGCAGCCTTCACCTATCTTCACAGCTGCTGTAAAATGGCACACTTTTAAGCTAATTCATCAAATCTGTTGCCATAACAGCTGTGGACTTTTGATGTTCTTCGTGTTTCACTGTTGCAGTCATCACACTTATAGGTTCATAGGTTGGTACTGGGCTATCTGCCCAAAGGCATATATTAGCCCAGCCATGTTCTGCGGTATTCACCGCCCCTTTAGTAGTTCCCTAGACCCTTGTACTAGCAGCTAGTACCCTTGGTCCCTATCTAGTAGTGCTATTGGTGTGATCCCCGGTGTGAACTTTGTTACCCATCCACTCATCAAGGTTCCTCTTGAGTGATAGTGAGGGGCTCTGTCTTATGTAGAGCGGGACCCTGATCGGATAACTTGGGTTATCCTGCCAGGAGTAGCTCTCAGTCTGCCCGAATACCAGAGGCTTATTTCTGCATCGGTTGTTGTCACGCCAGGACTGACGTCAGGTAGTCAGTTGTATAAAATCAGGCAGCCAATGCCATTACGTCAGTCTTTCTTGCTGAGGAGCCTGAAGCAGAAGCAGTTTGCACGAGTGCTGGTTGGACACTACCTGAGTTTTCATTTCCAGTTTTGAAGTTGAAGACTTCTAAAGCTAAGTACCCCGTTGGAGATCATTTTTTTTTTTGCTCTAACCGATGTCAGAAAAAGTTAACAGTTGTCTTGCCTGTGGAAAGCAAATACCACACCAAGATTTCCATTCTTACTGAGTCACCTGTTTAGGCCCAGACCACGACGTCCCCCGCTGTCGGATTTGTGCTTTGTTCAGCGCCAGAACTATACATTGTCAGGCCCTTATCGTAGCTAAATACTTTCGCTCTTGATCTCCATATTCCAAAATGGCTTCGGTAAGCCGTCAGACTACCGATCTTCCAAAAAAGCCTAAGGTTAAAGACAAGACTGCCCAGGTCCAAAACTGCCGACGACTCTTCCGTTAAGCTAGTTGCCAGTTTGCTGGTACTCACTGAGGCAATTTGGCAGCCCCTGATACCCTCTTCTATGGATTCGCAGGCCACTACCGAGACCCGTTTGGAGTCCAGTATGCTGCTAGACTCTGACTAAGGATCCTGCGGCTTTCTCTACCTTGGATGGGTCCGGAGCCACTGCGTAGGCACCGGCTTCCGAGGAAGTTCTTTGCATTACCGATACTCAATACAAACCGACTTTCACATTTTCAGTTCTTTCTATAACTACAGAGTTCCTAAGGCCCAGGGTACAAACCACGCCTAAAGAAACCGATGACCCAAGCTCAAGCACCTGCTTCCATGCCTCAGTCTCAAATGCTTAAAATGGCGGAAGACCTTATGCTGATTAGGGAAAGCCAGCCTACCCCTTTTAAAAGAAAGAAACTTGTCCCCAGTAGCCTTATCTGATTAGGAGTCCAACTCTGAGGTTTCGGATTATGAAGACATGCCCTTGCCTGCCTATGAGGATTCAGATGCAGAGGAATCTGTTCCTTCTGCCTCTCCTCCAGAGGATTTTTCTTTTGTTGAAACCCTACATACTTTGATAGAGCATTTCCATTGGGAATGCCAGGATTATCTTCAGACCAAACAGAGACTCGGGGAATTTTTAAATTTACCACAGCACAGACCCTTGGCTATTCCTCCTGTCTTGGATGTTGTGGATGATGATTTCATGGAATGCAGAAAATAAAGAATTACAGGAGCTTATGCATTCTGCAAGCCAAGCACACCTTGCAATGTGGCTTTGACGCCCTGCAAGCGTCTTGCAGAGCAGTAGTCACTGGTTCTGTCCTTAGAAGGCATGCTTGGCTTAAGGAACAGACCTTGCCAGACCATGTCAAATTAAAATTATTGGACGCACCATTGAACAAAGACAATTTGTTTGGCACCAAGGCAGAAGAGGTTTTTAAAAAGATGGAAGAAAAAGCTAAATCTATTCAGACAGTTAAAGACTTTTACAAGTCCAGCCTCCAAGCTTCAGTAGGCATTGCCTTTCCAAGCACTGGTCCTTTCCAGCCCCACCAAGGCCGGCTCAGACTAGATCTAGGGCAAGCAGACCCCCCAGACAGCAGTCCCAGGGAATGCAGAGATCTAAGCAATGGAGTACCTCTACTTCTAAAATAGGGAGTGCTAAGCCACCCCCCCCCCCCCCACCTTTTGGCAAGAATTCACAATAACTTTACAACTCGACCCCTTACCTCTGCCCACCCGCTTGTGCCCCTAGGAGGAAAACTTGCCTCCCATGCAAAAAGCTGGGCCTCCCATCACCAACGACCAATGGGTCCTCAACATAGTGTCCCAGGGGTACAAATTTTACTTCCACACACTGCCAATCCCAAAAGGGTTCCCAGATCTTCCTCCAAACCAGTGGGAAGAGGCCCAAAACCAAGTTCATTCTCTGCTCTCCATGAGGGTAATGCAGCCTGTGCCTGCAGACCAGATAGCCCAAGGTTTCTATTCCAGACTTTTCCTAGTACCCAGAGGGCATCTGGCACCCAATCCTAGCTCTATCAATTCTAAACACCTTCCTGATGATACCAAAATTCAAAATGCTCACCCTCCAGCAGCTTCTTCCTATGCTATCCAAAGATACTTGGTTAGTCACCCTAAACCTAAAAGAGGCCTATGTGCACATCCCGATCAAGGACTTCTGCAAGAAGTATCTACATTTCAGGGCAGGATCTATGCACTATCGGTTCTCTGCACTTCCCTTTAGCTTATCCACTGCTCCAAGAGTTTTCACAAAATGCCTGGCTCCAGCCATTGCTTTTTGCAGACGAAGAAATATTCAAATTTACCCGTACTTGGATGACTTCCTGATTCAGGCAGACAGTCAGGAAAAGCTGTTGCAGCACCTGACCTTTGTAAAGCACCTACTGATCTCACTGGGGTACACTATAAATGAAAAGAAATCCAAACTAGTCTCCAGTCAAAAAATTGTATTCCTGGGAGCAAGCCTGGACACAGCATCCCAGATGGCATTCCTTACTCCAGAAAAACAAGCCTACCTGACAGCCTACTTCCACCCGAACCCAGTGATCTGCAAGGAATATCCTGCAAGCTCTAGGGTTCATGGCCTCCTGCATTCTACTAATTCCGTATGCCAGACTGCATATGAGGAAACTTCAGTGGTACTTAAAAAGCCTTTGTTGTCAACATTCTTAGGACCTGGAAACTATCATACATATGATACCTTGTCTAAGGAAAGATATTCTTTGGTGGGCAGCAGCATGCAACCACAACAAGGGCCTTCCCTTTTCACAACCCCACGTCGCCCAGACCCTAACCAGGTGCATCAGACTATGCCTGGTGTGCACACCTGAGCGGCAGGTGCATTCAGGGCCACTGGAGCCCAAATCAAATACATCTGCACATCAACCAAAAAGAGATGCTAGCTGTTCAGCATGCTCTGACAGCTTGCAGACCCCCTACTGTCTCCAGGGCCTCTCCTAATCAAAACGGACAACACCACGGTGATGTGGTACATCAACATGCAAGGAGGAACTAACACGTACCCATTCTGCAATCTAGCTATGACCCTTTGGCACACAGCTTCAGCCATGCAAATTCACCTGCTAACACACTTCCTGCCAGGCAACCAAAACTCTATGGAAGACAACTTAAGCAGAAATTTCCTAGACCCACACGAGTGGCAATTAAACCGCAACACCTTTAGCCTTGTAACCCAGAAATGGGGTACCCCGAAGGTGGCCCTATTTGCCTTCCACAACCACCACCAGCTCAGCAACTTCTGCACCAGGGAACCTCAGAGCAAGGCCTGGAAAGTGGATGCCCTGTCTTTCCAATGGGTAAACCTCTCGATCTGTGCATTTCCCCCTCTAAGTCTTCTTTCAAGGGTACTACTCAAAATAATGGAAGAAAACCCAAGAGCAGTCATGATTGCCCCAGACTGGCCACACCAACACTATTACCCACTGCTGCACAGTCTGTCACTGTTGCCTCCATGGCACCTCCCTCAGATCCCTACTCTCCTGACCCAGTAGAAGGGAGAATTCTTGCATCCACAATTGCAGACCCTGACCCTGGCAAGT
Organism: Protopterus annectens; assembly: GCF_019279795.1. Taxonomy (NCBI): domain Eukaryota; kingdom Metazoa; phylum Chordata; order Ceratodontiformes; family Protopteridae; genus Protopterus; species Protopterus annectens. The sequence goes on from NC_056737.1 coordinate 1,180,961,692, forward strand.
CTGGCTTATTCCTTGACCTCTCCTCCAGTGGCCAGCCTAAGCAAGCAAGTCCTGGACGTTATACATGAAGCCAGATATTCCAGCACTAGAAAATCCTATGCTGACAAGTGGAAAAGGTATTGCACCTGGATCCAGGCTAAAGGAGCTGAACCAGCACACAGCCCTCCTTGCCTCTTATAGGTTCATAGGTTGGTACTAGGCTATCGGCCCTAGGACCTATACAAGCCTAACCATAACAATTCCCTGGCTATTTCTTCCCACAGTATTTACTTTCCTGGACCCCTGTCTAGCAGGGTGACTGACGTGATCCCAGGGGTGAATTTCCCATCTCCCATCCAATCAGGGTTCCTTTTGAAGAGGGCCAAAGAGGCACTCTGCTTGACATGTATGGGCAGTCTATTCCAGAGTCTGGGGAGTCTCTGGGTCTTAAAAGCATTGCTCCCTACACAGACAAACATCCACACTTGCCATGTCTGGGAATTGAACCCCTACCAAACTACTATATCACACTACAGCATTATGCTGTATCACACTACAGCATTATGCTGTTATAGGACGCACCACGGAGATTACCTAGCTGACCTACTTCACAGGGGCCTAGCCTTCTCTTCTATTAAAATTCATTCCTCTGCCATCTCTGCTCTTTACAGCACAGTCACCTCTCTCTTCTCACTCTGTCATCCAGCAACTTCTTTAGAGGGGCTAACTACTTAAGGCCACCCAGAAGAGCCCCTACCCCTGCTTGGGACCTCAACTTTGTGTTGGAAACTCTCACGCTACTGGGTCTATCAGAATCACAAAAGCTGTCTTTTGCAAATGCATGTTCATTGACGCATAAATGTAGAAGAACGAGAACCGAGAAGGACAAAAACAGCGAAATTGAGAATGCCGAACTGATTTTCTAGGCCGGCAGGGTGATCGTGAGGATGAGGAAATTAATCCTTTTCCCCACTGTAGTGCGGTCTCGGAGTTTATATATTTAAGTTGCGGGGATGTGCAGGGGGGCTTGCCCCCTGCAAAAACGATTGAAAAAGTGTTTTTGGTAAGGTTTGTTCCGTTAGGTTTACCTTACCTGTATGGAGCTGTTACTTCCGGGAATGCGTTCGGCGTTCTCATTTTTGCTGTTCTCATTCTTTGACAATTTGTGTCAATGAATATGTATTCGCGAAAGACAGCTTTCGCGATTATAATATAGGCCCATGCTTACCACCTTTGAGCCTGCAGCTTCAGCAGAGTTAAAATTTCTGTCTTGGAAAACAGCCTTGCTTCTGGCCATCACTTCATCTAAAAGTGTGTCTGAGATGCAAGCACTCATGGCTGTGGAACCTTTCGTTATTTTTTATGCTGACAGGGTCTCCCTCAGGACTAATCCAACTTTCATGCCTAAGGTGGTGTCCACTGTGGCTCTCAGTCTATTAATTTGCCCACTTTTTTCCTTAAGCCTCAAAATAAGGGGGAAAGGATCCTGCACTCTTTAGATGTGCACAGACAGCTCAGATTCTATCTGGATAGGACTAAGCCTTTTAGGAAAGCTGACCAGTTACTAGTCAGCTTTGCAGCAGGGGTGGAGGGCAAGGCCATATCCAAACAAACCATTTCCAAATGGATTGCAAACTGTATCTATTTCTGTTACAAACACCATGGGAAACCACCCCCACAGGGGGTCAGGACACATTCCACTAGGGCTACTTCCACCTCTGCAGCTTTTCTCAGAGGGGTCCCTACCAGGGACATCCTGTAGGCTGCAACATGGAGTTCCGTTCATACCTTCACCAAGCATTACCACTTGCCTATCTTTTCCAAATCCAGGACAGGGTTTGCAACCGCAGTCCTGCAGGGCATACTAGCCAGCCCAAACTATTCTTGACTGCCCCCACCCTTTACTTCAGCTTTGGGAATCAACCCAAGTGTGACGACAACTGCAACAGTGAAACACAAAGAACATAGTACAGTTGTACCATAAATGTAGATGTTAGTGTATTCACTTTTGCAGTCCTGGTTTCCCACCCTCCAGCCCCATTGTCTCTCTCTCTCTCCTTCTCTAATTCTCTTGCTCACCACTTACAGAGATATTTGGTATTTACTTTCTGCTGGTGTAGTTCTTCCGCCATAACCTAGCTCCCTATTTGGGGCAAGAAAAACTGATGTAATAGCATTGGCTGCCTGATTTTATACCACTGACGACTTGAAGTCAGACCTGGAGCAACAGAAACCATCGCAGAAATACTAAGCCTCTGATATTCAGGCTGGCTGGGGGCTACCCCTGGCAGGATAACCCATGTGTGATGACTGCAACAGTGAATACACTCCAACATCTACATTTATGGTAAGTGTACACAACTGTACTTTCCTGTTACTTTTTCAACGTGCAAGAGTCTAAACTTTAAAGTCTTTACATTTGATGTGCCACAGTGGTGCAGTGGCTAACATTGTTACCGCACAAAGAGGTTCAGTTGTCAGCTGGCAGCTAGGGCGCCTTCTGTGTGGAGCCTGCATGTCCCCTGCGTTCGTGTGGATTTTTCCAGGTGATGTTCATCATGCATACAGCTGCAGTCATAACAGATGGGTTCTCCTGCCGTCAGGTGGGTCCTCGGTCGGCCGAATTCCAAAGTCTAGGTCCGGCGTCGGTTGTCGTCGCTTCTTCCCTGATGTCAGTGCGACAGGGGTATAAAGGAACCAGCCGACGCCATTTTCTTCAGTCTTTCTTGCCGCGCGGTGCCCGAAGCAGAAGCAGTTCGCAATTGCCGGTCAGCCAGCTCCTGAAATTACGAAAATTTTGCAACCGAAGTCTTCTTGAAAGCTAAGTACCCCGTTGGGGAAACTTTTCTTGCCTCAGACCGATATTAGACAAAGTTAATAATTGTATTTCATGTGGGAAGCAAATACCACATAAGGATTTCCATTCCCCCTGTATACCTTGTTTAGGCCCAGACCACAACGTCTCGGTCTGTCGCTTTTGTGCTACATTCAACAAACGCACCATTAAGCGTCGGGCAGAGTTTGCCCAGCATTATTTTGGAAAAACATTTAACTATATTATGTCGTCGGATACTCCAACTCCAGTTCTGTCAAAAAAACGCAAAGATAAGGACCGACACGAGGTCCGCGGCCTCTACCGACACCACGCCAAAGCTGACTACACGTGGTCCGGTTCTCAGCGAGGCGCCTACGCAGCCCCTGACTACCGACGACACTTCATTGGCGGTGTCTCCTGTGCCCGAGGTCGCAGGCTCCTCGGCCCACACCCCGACTACAGATACCGAAGCCACTCCTGGCGTTGAAACTCAAAATGTGGACAGGTCTACCTCCACTCAAGTTGTCTTAAGACCACCTTCTTCTTTTTCCATCAAGGCTTTCACTAAGTCTAAAGCAGCCATGCATTCTAAGAGACAAGCTACACAGGGCCCATCTGCAGGCCCCATGCCTAAAAAACAGATGCTTAAAATGGCTGAGGATTTAATTACTCTTATCAGGGGTTCTCAACCCCACGGACAAAGGCCCAGAGTGGAGGAAGAATCCCCCTCCTCTGATCAGGGCTCCATTATTTCAGAGCACTCTGATGATCAGGAACATTCTTACTCCCCTTTTGAAGACTCTGATGCGGAGGAGCCCATTCCTTCTGTATCCCCCCCCCCAGAGGATTACTCATTTGGGGAAACTTTGCATACCTTAAGGGAACACTTCCACTGGGAAGGCCAAGATTATTCAGATTCCAAGAAAAGGCTTAGGGAATTTCTCTTGCTACCTCAGCACAGGCCTCTTGCTATACCTCCTGTCTTGGACATCCTAGATGATGTTTACTCGGAGGCCTGCTTTAACCCAGATTCTCTGCCTCCAGCCCCAGTCAAGCCTGACAGGTACTACAGGGTTCATGACTCGCACCAGTTTCTATACAAAAGCCATGCGGCTGACCCAGAAACCATCTCACAGGGCCCCAAGGGAATTAAGGCCTCCACTGCTAAAAATCCATTACCTTCCGAGAGAGATTCCAGATCCTTAGAAAGGTGGGGAAAAAAGGTATATACCTCGGCTACCTTAACCATGAGGGCCTTAAACTGTCAGTTCCATATGCTAAAATACCAACAGTTTTTGTTATCACAATTGAAAAGTAAAATGTCACAAACTGAACAACCAGACTTGAAGGAGTTGCAGGATTTGATGCATAGTGCAGAACAAGTGGGCAAGCATACCTTACAATGTGGTTTTGATGCTCTAGAGGCCTCATGTAGAGCTCCTGTTACAGGATCAGTCATACGTAGACATGCCTGGCTCAAGGAACAAACCTTGCCTGATCATGTCAAAGCTAAATTACTAGATGCCCCTCTACAAAAGGATGTATTATTTGGTGCTAATGCTGAGGAGGTATTAAGGAAAATGGAGGAAAAGGCTAAATCAATGCAAACTGTGAAAGATTTTCTACAGGTACAACCCCCACGTTTCAGTAGAAATTGGCCTTCCAAAAATTGGTCCTTTCCAGCCACGGGCAGACCCCAAAGAGGTACTTACAGGCCCGAGGGGCAGAGGACAATCCCAAGGATCGTTTAGAGGCAGACAATGGCAAGCTCCTACACAAAGGGGTGGTGAGGATAACTCGCAATCATTCAGAAAGCAAGCCCAATGACTTTCCCCTTTGCATGCCAAGCAAGACTCAAATGGCAGCCCCCTTAGGAGGAAAGCTGGCATTATTTTCAAAAAATTGGCATATTGTCACAAAAGACAAATGGATCCTGGACATTATAAACAGAGGCTACAGATTCTATTTTCACACCCTTCCAAAAATGAGAGGCATGCCAAACCTGCCACACAATCAAAGGGCAGAGGCACAAAGGCAAATTACAGATCTCATAGACATGAAAGCTATTCAAGAGGTACCTACGCACGAACAAGGTCAAGGTTTTTATTCCAGACTATTCTTTGTACCAAGGAAGGGAAAAGATTGGAGACCTATTTTGGACCTATCCATCCTAAACATATTTCTACTTGTACCAAAATTCAAGATGCTCACTCTACAGCAGCTTCTTCCCATGCTGGGCAAGGAGTCTTGGCTGGTAACATTGGACCTCAAGGAGGCATACCTGCATGTCCCAATCAGACAAAATTGCAGAAGATACCTCAGATTTCTTGCAGGTTCAACCCATTATCAATTCTCTGCATTGCCCTTTGGCTTATCTACTGCGCTCAGAGTATTCACGAAATGCTTGGCATCAGTAATTGCCTACTGCAGACTTCAAGGGATACAAATATACCCCTATTTGGACGACTGCCTGATCCAAGCGGACAGCAAGCACATTCTTCTGAAACATCTGGCTTATGTAATAATGTTGTTGAACTCTCTGGGATACACAATCAACAAAAAGAAATCAAGGCTAATACCCTTTCGGAAGATAATTTTCCTGGGTGCCAACTTGGACACAAACACCCAGATGGCCTACCTCACACCAGAGAAGCAGGGGCAACTAACTCAATACTTCAGAGCACTAGCAAATTGCACCAGGCTGACTGCAAGGAAAATCCTGCAGGCTCTGGGATTCATGGCATCTTGCATCTTACTAATCCCATGTGCAAAGCTGCATATGAGGAAACTTCAATGGTACCTGAAAAACCTATAGTCTCAACACAGCCACAGTTTGGAAACAATAATACCAATAATTCCATGTCTTCAAAAGGAATTTCTGTGGTGGGCTGAAGCATGCCAAACAAACAAAGGTCTTCCATTCAGCAAGCCTCAAGCAAATCAAGTCATCACAACAGACGCCTCGGACTACGCCTGGGGGGCGCACATGACAGATCGGTGCATTCAGGGCAAATGGTCCCAAAAAGAAAAGCACCTTCACATCAATCAAAAGGAAATGCTAGCAGTAATAACTGCTATTATAGCTTTCAAAGACCTTCTGCAACCAGGTCAACTATTGATAAGACCGGACAACACCACAGTTATGTGGTACATAAACAAACAGGGAGGAACACATTCATACCCCCTATGCAGACTGGCCATGTCACTTTGGAACATGGCCATGGACTTACAAATCGAACTACAAGCACAGTACTTGCCAGGCAAGGAAAACACGCTAGCAGACAACGTAAGCAGAAATATGACAGATCCACACGAATGGAAGTTGCATCCAAACGTTTTTACAGAAATAATCCAAGCATGGGGAAGGCCAGACATAGATCTCTTTGCCTCCCACAAAAATCACCAATTGACAAAATTCTGCTCAAGGATTTTCCATCCAAAGGCCTGGAGAGTGGACGCTCTCTATCAGTTGGACATCAATGACAGTTTATGCCTTCCCACCTCTTCCTCTGCTGCCCAAAGTTCTATTGAAAACCAGAGCAGACAGACCAAAGATGATTCTCATTGCTCCAGACTGGCCAAGACAACACTGGTACCCACTCCTGAGGAGCCTGACGCATTCCCCACCATGGACCCTGCCTCTAATGCCTCTTCTCCTGACTCAGCACTGCTTCAAAACTCTTCACAGCCAGCTAAAAACACTCAGTCTAGCCGCATGGAAGATTCCTTAGCATCACAACAGACCCTACTCTCCAAGGAGGTGCAGGATGTCGTTTTGGAGGCCAGAAGGCCTTCAACTAGAAAAGCTTACTCCGCAAAATGGAAACGGTTTTGTCTGGAATGAGAAAAAGGGCCAGGATCCTGGAAAACTGAATTTACCTCAAATACTACAGTATCTAGCTGAGCTGCTAAGCAGTGGACTTTCATTCTCCTCCATCAAAATTCATGGCTCAGCCATTTCTGCAGAATACAACAATGATCCACCCTTATTCTCTCACCCTTTCTTAAGACAGTTCCTCAGAGGGGCTAAGAATCTAAGACCACCAAGGAAACAACCAATACCTGCTTGGGATCTCAATTTCATTCTGGAAAAACTGACCTTGCCTCCCTTTGAGCCAGCTGCCTCATCAGATTTGCAATATTTGTCCTGGAAAACAGCTTTCCTTCTGGCTATTACCTCAGCTTGTAGAGTTTCAGAACTACAAGCTCTCATGGCTGTGCAGCCTTTTATCATCTTCCATCAGGACAGAGTTTCCTTACGAACCAACCCTCCTTTATGCCTAAAGTGGTATCCAGGGTAGCTTTGAATCAGGCCATACACTTGCCTACCTTTTATCCTAATCCTCAAAACAAAGGGGAGAGATTACCACATTCCTTGGACATCCACAGACAACTGCGTTATTATTTGGACAGAACAAAGCCTTTCAGGAAATCAGAACAGCTCTTTGTGTCCTATGCTGTAGGAGCTCAAGGAAAGCCAATTTCCAAACAGACAATCTCAAAATGGATAGCCCACTGCATACGCTTTTGCTATTCTTTTCATGGCCAAACTGTACCTACAGGCATCAGATCTCACTCCACAAGGGCCACAGCTACCTCTGCAGCTTTCCTCAGAGGAGTTCCTACCAAAGATATTTTGGAAGCAGCCACTTGGAGTTCTGTGCATACCTTCTCCAAGCACTACTACCTACCATTATACTCCAAAACTAGAGCAGGCTTTGCCACTGCAGTCTTGCAGGGCATCCTGGCTCCTCCTAGTTCCACCTAGTGCCTACCACCCCTTTCTTAGCTTTGGGATTCTACCCATCTGTTATGACTGCAGCTGTATGCACGATTAACATAGTACAGTTTTGTACCTACCATAAATGTAGATGTTCGAGTGCTAATACAGCTGCAGTCCAGGTTTCTCTCCCTCTTTCCCCTCTTGGGACAGGCCTATTGGCTAACATCCTCATACAACCTGATTGGGGTATTCATTTATGGTGTATTTGCTTGCAACTACTGTATTTTGATTATATTGCATTGCTTTATTACACAAATTTATGTATTGCCTTCCTTCTGGGGGCACCTGACATCTGGGGCAAGAAAAACTGAAGAAAATGGCGTCTGTTGGTTCCTTTATACCCCTGTCACACTGACGTCAGGGAAGAAGCGACGACAACCGACGCCAGACCTAGACTTTGGAATTCGGCCGACCGTGGACCCGCCTGACGGCAGGAGAACCCATCTGTTATGACTGCAGCTGGATTAGCACTCGAACATCTACATTTATGGTAGGTACAAAACTGTACTTTCTTGATCATCGTGCATACAGCTGCAGTCATAACAGATGGGTTCTCCTGCCGTCAGGCGGGTCCTCGGTCGGCCGAATTCCAAAGTCTAGGTCTGGCCGGTTGTCGCCGCTTCTGACGTCAGTGCGACAGGGGTATAAAAGAACCAGCCGACGCCATTTTCTTCAGTCTTTCTTGCCGCGCGGTGCCCGAAGCAGAAGCAGTTCGCAAGTGCCAGTCGGCCAGCTCCTGAAATTACGAAAATTTTGCAACCGAAGTCTTCTTGAAAGCTAAGTACCCCGTTGGGGAATTTTTTCTTGCCTCAGACCGATGTCAGACAAAGTTAATAATTGTATTTCATGTGGGAAGCAAATACCGCATAAGGATTTTCATTTCCTCTGTATTCCTTGCTTAGGCCCAGACCACGACGTCTCGGTCTGTCGTTTTTGTGCTACATTCAACAAACGCACCATTAAGCGTTGGGCGGAGTTCGCCCAGCATTATTTTGGCAAAAAATTTAACTATATTATGTCGTCGGATACTCCGACTCCAGTTTTGTCTAAAAAACGCAAAGATAAGGACCGACACACGAGGTCCGTGGCCTCTACCGACACCACGCCAAAGCCGACTACAGGTGGTCTGGTTCTCAGCGAGGCGCCTACGCAGCCCCTGACTACCGACGACACTTCTTTGGCGGTGTCTTCTGTGCCCGAGGTCGCAGGCTCCTCGGCCCACACCTCGACTACAGATACCGAAGCCACTCTTGGTGGTGAATCTCAAAATGTAGACAGGTCTGCCTCCGCTCAAGGTGTCTTCTGGCCTTCCTCTTCTTTTTCCATCAAGGCTTTCACTAAGTCTAAAGCAGCTATGCATTCTAAGAGACAAGCTACACAGGGCCCTTCTCCAGGCCCCATGCCTAAAAAACAGTTGCTTAAAATGGCTGAGGATTTAATTACTCTTATCAGGGGTTCTCAAAACCCCCCCCGGACGAAAGGCCCAGAGTGGAGGAAGAATCCCCCTCCTCTGACCAGGTCTCCGTTATATCAGAGCACTCTGATGAACAGGAACATTCTTACTCCCCTTTTGAAGATTCTGACGCAGAGGAATCCATTCCCTCTATCTCCCCCCCAGAGGATTACTCATTTGGGGAAACCTTGCATACCTTAAGGGAACACTTCCACTGGGAAGGCCAAGAGTACTCAGATTCCAAGAAAAGCTTAGGGATTTTCTCTTGCTACCTCAGCACAGGCCTCTGGCTATACCTCCTGTCTTAGACATACTAGATGATGTGTACTCGGAGGCCTGCCTTAACCTGGATTCTTTACCTCCAGCCGCAGTCAAGCCTGACAGGTACTACCGGGTTCCTGACTCATACCAATTTTTATACAAAAGCCATGCGGCTGACCCAGAAACTATCTCACAGGGCCCCAAGGGAATTAAGGCCTCCACTGCTAAAAATCCATTACCTTCCGAGAGAGATTCCAGATCCTTAGAAAGGTGGGGAAAAAAGGTATATACCTCTGCCACCTTAACCATGAGGGCATTAAACTGCCAGTTCCATATGCTAAAGTACCAACAGTTTCTGTTATCACAATTGAGAAGTAAAATGTCACAACCTGAACAACCAGACTTGAAGGAGTTGCAGGATTTGATGCATAGTGCAGAACAAGTGGGTAAACATACCTTGCGATGTGGTTTTGATGCTCTAGAGGCCTCATGTAGAGCTGCTGTTACAGGATCAGTGATACGTAGACATGCCTGGCTCAAGGAACAAACCTTACCAGATCATGTCAAAGCTAAATTACTAGATGCCCCTCTTCAAAAGGATGTATTATTTGGTGCTAATGCTGAGGAGGTATTAAGGAAAATGGAGGAAAAGGCTAAATCAATGCAAACAGTGAAAGATTTTCTACAGGTACAACCCCCACGTTTCAGTAGAAATTGGCCTTCCAAAAATTGGTCCTTTCCAGCCATGGACAGACCCCAAAGAGGTAGATACAGGCGCCCGAGGGGCAGAGGGCAATCCCAAGGATCGTTTAGAGGCAGACAATGGCAAGCTCCTACACAAAGAGGTGGTGAGGATAGTTTGCAGCCATTCAGAAAGCAAGCCCAATGACTTTCTCCTTTGCATACCAAGCAAGGCTCAAATGGCAGCACCCTTAGGTGGAAAACTGGCATTATTTTCAAATAATTGGCATATTGTCACAAAAGACAAATGGAATCTGTAGCCTCTGTCTATAATGTCCAGTATCCATTTTCACACCCTTCCAAAAATGAGAGGCATGCCAAACCTGCCACACAATCAAAGGGCAGAGGCACAAAGACAAATTTCAGATCTCATGGACATGAGCTATTCAAGAGGTACCTACTCACGAACAAGGTCAAGGTTTTTATTCCAGACTATTCCTGGTACCAAGGAAGGGAAAAGATTGGAGACCTATTTTGGACCTATCCTTCCTAAACAAATTTTTACTCGTACCAAAATTCAAGATGCTCACTTTACAGCAGCTTCTTCCCATGCTGGGCAAGGAGTCTTGGCTGGTAACATTGGACCTCAAGGAGGCATACCTGCATGTCCCAATCAGACAAAATTGCAGAAGATACCTCAGATTTCTTGCAGGTTCAACCCATTATCAATTCTCTGCATTGCCCTTTGGCTTATCTACTGCGCCCAGAGTATTCACGAAATTCCTGGCATCAGTAATTGCCTACTGCAGACTTCAAGGGATACAAATATACCCATATTTGGACGACTGCCTGATCCAAGCGGACAGCAAGCACATACTTCTGAAACATCTGGCTTATGTAATAATGTTGTTGAATTCTCTGGGATACACAGTCAACAAAAAGAAATCAAGGCTAATACCCTCTCAGAAAATAATTTTCCTGGGTGCCAACTTGGACACAAACACCCAGATGGCCTACCTCATGCCAGAGAAGCAGGGGCAACTAACTCAATACTTCAGAACACTAGCAAATTTCACCAGGCTGACTGCAAGGAAAATCCTGCAGGCTCTGGGATTCATGGCATCTTGCATCCTACTAATCCCATGTGCAAAGCTGCATATGAGGAAACTTCAATGGTACCTGAAAAACCTATGGTCTCAACACAGCCACTGTTTGGAAACAATAATACCACTAATTCCATGTCTTCAAAAGGAATTTCTGTGGTGGGCTCAAGAATGCCAAACAAACACAGGTCTCCCATTCTGCAAGCCTCAAGCAAATCAAGTCATCACAACAGACGCCTCGGACTACACCTGGGGGGCGCACATGACAGATCGGTGCATTCAGGGCAAATGGTCCCAAAAAGAAAAGCACCTTCACATCAATCAAAAGGAAATGCTATCAGTAATAAATGCTATTATAGCTTTCAAAGACCTTCTGCAACCAGGTCAACTATTGATAAGGACAGACAACACCACAGTAATGTGGTACATAAACAAACAGGGAGGAACCCATTCATACCCCCTATGCAGGCTGGCCATGTCCTTTGGAACATGGCTCTGGAATTACAAATCGAACTTCAAGCACAGTACTTGCCAGGCAAGGAAAACACGCTGCCAGGCAAGGAAAACACGCTGGCAGACAACCTAAGCAGAAATATGATAGATCCACACGAATGGAAGTTGCATCCTCAAGTTTTTACAGAGATAATTCAAGCATGGGGAAGGCCAGACATAGATCTCTTTGCCTCCCACAAAAATCACCAATTGACAAAATTCTGCTCAAGGATTTTTCATCCAAAGGCCTGGCAAGTGGACGCTCTCTCTTTCAGTTGGACAACAATGACAGTTTATGCCTTCCCACCTCTTCCTCTGCTGCCCAAAGTTCTATTAAAAACCAGAGCAGATAGACCAAAGATGATTCTCATTGCTCCAGACTGGCCAAGACAACACTGGTACCCACTCCTGAGGAGCCTGACGCATTCCCCACCATGGACCCTACCTCTAATGCCTCTTCTTCTGACTCAGCACAGCTTCAAAACTCTTCACAGTCAGCTGAAAACACTCAGTCTAGCCGCATGGAAGATTCCTTAACATCTCAACAGACCCTACTCTCCAAGGAGGTGCAGGATGTCATTTTGGAGGCCAGAAGGCCGTTTACTAGAAAAGCTTACTCCGCAAAATGCAAACGGTTTTGTGCCTGGAATGAGAAAAAGGGCCAGAATCCTGGGAAACTGAATTTACCTCAAATATTACAGTATCTAGCTGAGCTGCTAAGCAGTGGACTTTCATTCTCCTCCATCAAAATCCATGCCTCAGCCATTTCTGCAGAATACAACACTGATCCACCTTTATTCTCTCACCCCCTCTTAAGACAGTTCCTCAGAGGGGCTAAGAATATAAAACCCCCAAGGAAACAACCAATACCTGCTTGGGACCTCAATTTCATTCTAGAAAAGCTGACCTTGCCTCCTTTTGAGCCAGCTGCCTCAACAGATTTGAAATATTTGTCCTGGAAAACAGCTTTCCTTCTGGCTATTACCTCAGCTCGTAGGGTATCGGAACTACAAGCCCTCATGGCTGTGCAGCCTTTTATCATCTTCCATCAGGACAGAGTTTCCTTACGAACCAACCCTCCTTTATGCCAAAAGTGGTATCCAGGGTAGCTTTGAATCAGGCTATACACTTATTTATCCTAATCCTCAAAACAAAGGGGAAGAGATTACTACATTCCTTGGACATCCACAGACAATTGCGTTATTATTTGGACAGAACAAAGCCTTTCAGAAAATCAGAACAGCTGTTTGTGTCCTATGCTTTAGGAGCTCAAGGGAAGCCAATTTCCATCTCAAAATGGATAGCCCACTGCATACGCTTTTGTTACTCTTTTCATGGCAAAACTGTACCTGCAGCTATCAGATCTCACTCCACAAGGGCCACTGCTACCTCTGCAGCTTTCCTCAGAGGAGTTCCTACCAAAGATATTTTGGAAGCAGCCACTTGGAGTTCTGTGCATACCTTTTCCAAGCGCTACCACCTACCATTATACTCCAAAACTAGAGCAGGCTTTGCCACTGCAGTCTTGCAGGGCATCCTGGCTCCTCCTAGTTCCACCTAGTGCCTACCACCCCTTTCTTAGCTTTGGGATTCTACCCATCTGTTATGACTGCAGCTGTATGCACGATGAACATAGTACAGTTTTGTACCTACCATAAATGTAGATGTTCGAGTGCTAATACAGCTGCAGTCCAGGTTTCCCTCCCTCCTTCCCCTCTTGGGGCAGGCCTATTGGCTAACACCTCCTCATACAACCTGATTGGGGTATTCATTTATGGTGTATTTGCTTGCAACTACTGTATTTTGATTATGTGGCATTGCTTTATTATACAAATTTATGTATTGCCTTCCTTCTGGGGGCACCTGACATCAGGGCCAAGAAAAACTGAAGAAAATGGTGTCAGCTGGTTCTTTTATACCCCTGTCGCACTGACGTCAGGGAAGAGGCGACGACAACCGACGCCGGACCTAGACTTTGGAATTCGGCCGACCGAGGACCCGCCTGACGGCAGGAGAATCCATCTGTTATGACTGCAACTGGATTAGCACTCTAACATCTACATTTATGGTAGGTACAAAACTGTACTTTTCTTCCCAAGTTCCAAAAACATACAGTAGGTAGACTGGACACACTAAACTGACCGTAGGTGTTAGTACAAGTGTAAGTATGTGGTATGGCAGAACTGCTGCAGGGCTGGCCACCCTGCAGTATGAACTTTGGCTCTGCTGAAATGATACCCTGACTCCATGTACAAACAAGGGGAAAAAGGGGTTGTGGATGGGTGGATTGGGATGATCAGATGTCCTGTTTATTCAGGGCAGGTTTATTTATTGCAGATCTGTTACTTTGAACCTCAAGTTGAGTGATAAGTTTTTGTGTTCAAGATTGTTTTTATTTAGCGTCCCTGTTAAGTTGGGTTATTTACTCTAGGATAGGATTATCCTTTGCTGTCCACTTGGATGGCCTTTTTCATATGTCCTTTCTTTTCAGGTGAAACAGAGCATATTGGGAGAGTGGGCCCAAGGAAGATGGCCAATGCTAAAAGTTAAAAAAAAAAAAAAAAAAAAAAAAACTGCTTCAGGTTCCTATAGTAAGGCAAACATGCAAAGTTTCTTGGAGAATTGCATGATCCTGATGAATGCACAGAATAAACAACTTCACTCTCTGCCTGACATGGATTCAAGACCTGATTATACCATGTGCCAAACAAGCAAAGGGGAGGACAGATTGCACTAAAGCTAACCGCAAGGGAGAAGGATGCTCTACAAGACACGAGATGTGAAAAACGAAATAAGGACACAAGCTGGGAGAGGTTTAGAATGTCTATAAGCTTATCCAAGGATGTAAAGTGCAGGGAACAGAAGCAGCCCCAGCAGAAGTCTTAAAAGGAAGAACAGGGGTGGCACAGCTCACACATGTGGAGATTGAACATCTCTGGGAATGCTAGGGTTAGCTGCTGAACAAGAGAAGGGCTAAAAAGTTAGACTAGTGGAGAGTTGTATGCATGCACTAAGACATTGAAAAAAAAAAAAAAAACAGCCATGGCTAAAGGGACAAAGTAGAGGAGTGATTTAGAAATGAAAGGGCATATAGGAAATGTCAAGGATAGAAATGAAATATAGGCTCACTACTTGACAGACTGTCAAGGAGCAAAAAGGGGCACACAGAACTTTCTAGTAGGCAGTTCCTACTCATGGATGGAACACAAGGGGTTTAATAAAGGGGCATGGACAAACCATGAGAGGGTATGTTCATTTTATTGCCTCAGGTTTTATTCCAAGTATTAGTTAACCTAAAATGAAGCTCTCAAAACAATGATATATATTTAAATTTATATAATATATACCAGCTATATATGTATATACTTTGTGTGTACATATGAATATGTATATATATATATATATATATATATATATATATATATATATATATGTATATATGTGTGTGTGTGTGTATATATGTATATATTATACACACATGTATATATATATATATATATATATATATATATATATATATATATATGATATATATCTGTGTATATATATATATATATATATATATATATATATATATATATATATATATATATATATATATTTTTATATGGATAGATTTGTAAAATAGGTGTACAACTATGAGCTGACAGGCTACTGATTGAGGGGGGCAGTGCGAAGGTGGGAGGGAAAGATTTGAGTAGGGGCTGCAGCCAAGGAATGGAATATTCAGTTTGGGACAGATGTATGGGAGAGAAGGCTCACCTGATAGATATGGAAGTGGCTCACCTGATAGATATGGAAGTGAAGTAGAAACCAAGGGGCAGAGGGTGAGAAACAAATGTTTGATCACAAGAAACAGGTATACATGTAACGTAATCCGGAGGAAAAAAAATGCACATAAAAGATCATCAGGCTAAGAAGGATGTGGAATTACTGCAGGAAACAAAACAGTCAGAGAAGGAAAGATTAATTCCAGTGTATTCCGAAGGGGAGTTTGACAATGACTGTAGCTCTGCTATTCAAAAAGAACTGCAGGAGTTAATGGAGAAATGCTGAAAAGTGGAGAGGGAGGGTAGTCAATATGGTAAAGGAGGGTTAAAGGTAATGGATGGACCATTGCCAGCATGCATGCACCTGACAAGGGTGAGAGAGACTTGTGTTTGTCGGCATTGTGAAAAATGGTCCAAAACGAGGAAGGAAGACCAAAAAATCAGAGGGGATTTTAATGTTGCCACAGAATTGTAAAAGGGGCAAGCTGTTTGCGGAAGAAGTAATACAGCAGAGATGAGCAAGACTATGGAAAATGCAGGAAATGAGATCAGATAGGCATACAGAGGGGGAATGCTCCCACAGGTAAGAGTACATTTTGACAGAGTAGTCTGGTGCATGCAAGCAGACTTGAGAGGATATTTGGCATGGAAGGTACTGAGGCAAAAGTGCAGAATATAGAATTACAAGAAAGGTTTGATGTTAAGTTGTCAATCTCGCCTTCATTCTTGCTGGATGGGTTCGAAGCCGATCCTCGGCTCCGACTCGGCCAATACTAAAAAGCTCGAGAGCTAATTCCACCGGCTCGAGGCTCCCCTATATCCCACAATGCTAGGCGGTAACTACCCAGATCTCGTTTGCCGCTATAGCTGACGAGGTGCTCTTCTACCGGCTCAGGCAGGTTAGTTTAACTTTTACCTTTTCAGGTACTTCTAAACCCCCTTTTTGTTGTTCACATCTTAGCCCTTTTAGTTTAATTTTAGTTTAATTTAAATTTAGATCTCTCGACCCCTTTTTTGTCGAGTCCTTACCTTTCTCCCCTTATCTTGTAGGCCTTCGGCCCTTCCCTTCCCCCAGTCCTTCAGTGACTAGTTTAGTTTTCTTTTTTGTCAGTAAGGGCTTGTGTGTGTGTGTGTGTGTGTCTGTGGCTTTTTAGCCTTTAGTTTATAGTTTATTGTTAGCTAAATTTAAAATAACTTTTTTATACAGGGTGTGTCTGTGGTGTTTTTTTTTTTCTGTTGTCAGGCACTTTCCCTATAATGTCTAAGGAAAAGGTCTCAGGCTTCAAGAAGTGTGACTCGTGCTGTCAGAAAATGTCTTTGACAGACGGTCACATTTCTTGTGTGTACTGCCTGGGGCCTGTGCACCTGCAGGACTCATGTGCTGTCTGCCATGGTTTCAGCCCTCGAGTCCTGCAGGAGAGCAAGAACAAACTCATTCTAAGGGGTTTGTTAAAGCCTGAAGGCCCCCCGACTCAGTCTAGTTCGGGAAAACCTTCGAAGGCTTCAAAACAGTCGACTCCTGCTCCTGAGTCGACTGTAGTAATGTCGAAGCAGGCTCCGACATCGGCTTCGGCCGGAGCCGATGTTTTTGGGCCTCAAGCTATTACCTCTGCTCCGGCTGGAGCCGAGGCTGTTAAGTCTTCATCGGCTCCGATACTATCGGAGCCACATTCTAAAAAGAGATCGAGATCCCCTTCTATAGGATCTACTCTTACTATTACTTCGGCTCCGGCTGGAGCCGAAGCTAGTAAGTCCCCATCGGCTCCGATACCATTATCGGAGCCATTTCATAGAAAGAGATCCAGGTCCCCCTCAATTGGTTCTGTACACTCGGCACCAGGATCTCCTCTACTTTCAGAGCGGAGTCACAAATCACATTCCTCTCGGTCTTCCAGGTTGTCAGACCATGACTTGCAGAGGGTGGTGAGTAGACTTCTTAAGTCCAAGGCACTGGCCCAAATGCTCCATAGCCCGACTCATCAGTCGTTGGCTATTTCCGTCCCTCATTACATTCCTCCTCCGACTCCTTCGAGTTCGGAGCCAGGGCTTGTTGGAGCCATCACTGTCGGTGCGTCGGATCCGATACCATCTTTTTCGGCTCCGTCGTCTGCTCCGGTCTCCTCTTTGGAGGGATCTCGGCGCCGGGCTTCCCTCGTCGGCTCCGAGGGGGCGAGTGGCATCGGACCCTTGTCCGACCCCGCTCTCCCTCTCGGGGCTTCGGCGCTGGTGAGCTCGGCTCCGACATCGGCTTCGGAGCCGTCTCTGTCGGTGCCGGGAGGGGTCCTTGTCTCTTCGGAGCGAGGGCCTCGGGCCTTGCCTGACAGGGATGCCTTCGAGGTCATGCGGAGCGTGCTAGAACCAGGTTCTGCCCCACAGTCGGCTCCCTCAGCCCCTCCATCTACAGTGCCTGCGGTGATTTCTACTCACCCCCTTGTCTCACACTGCAGAGAACCAACTCCTCAAGATTCCCCATTGGGAATTTCCTCCTCTTCCGAGGTCTCTCCTGACCCTGCAGGAGATTCCCCTTAGAAAGAGGCAGTGCAAGAGGAAGCACATTGACTCCCCTGAGTCTATCACCTCTGACACTGACTTAGAGGAATCTGAAGGGTCCCCTCATTCCCCCTCTGAGGATGTCTCCTTTGCGGACATCCTTGAAATCCTCAAACAGAGGGGGAATTGGCCAGCCCTTAACCCTTCGGAGGATGAGTCAGTGTATCTTGAGGCGTTTGGTTCTCGCCTTTCTACCTCCTGGGTGTCCCCTCCCTTTGACCCCCTTATGGAAGTGGTGGCAAGGAAGGCTTGGACGGCTCCTGACTCAGTGGAACCCACCCCGAGGAGACCATCCAAATTTATCACTGCTCCCTCAGACAAACAGTTTCTATCCAAAGGTGTCCCAGTTGATGCCATGGTGGTGGCTGCGGCCACAAAGAAGGAATTAGCTGATCCTTCTGTTCCTGTCCATCCTCCTAATAAAGAGTCTAGGACCATGGACAGATACGGTGGCGGATGTTTTCGTCAGCGACCTTTTCTATGCGGTCGCTGAACTACTTATGCCACTTCACTCGTCTCCAAAGAGATTTACTCAAGGATATGGGTGAACTGATGAAGGATCCTACAGCTGAGGGGTTCAAAGACACTATGAACTCCCAGTTGGCAACCCTAAGTTCAATTGTGAACTCCTCCATGCGACTGGTTTCATACGCAGCAGATGGAGCGAGTAGATCTGCAGGCACGGGCATTGCCTTACGAAGGCACGTCTGGATGCGACTGTGCAACTTTGCGGACCCTTTCAAGGCTTCCTTCACCAATTCCCCCTTTGACGGATCATCTTTGTGTGGTCCACAGGTGAAGGATACATTGACCAGGTGCGAGGTGGAAGGTAAGACTCTCTCTGCCATAGGAGTCCGTTTTTCCACCCCTTTTAGACCCTATCCCAAAGGTCAGAGGGGAGGGAAGATGTGGTTCCGGAAACAATCTCAGGGAGTCTCATCTGACGCACAAGGCCGATTCTCCTCTAGAGGCAGAGGGGGGAATAATAATAGACGCCGCCCCAGAAGCAGAGGAGGTCCACAAAACCAGGGTAGCAGAGAGGTGTTCTCTGACAAACCCTTTCAGCACCCCTGAGGGGCTGCCCAACTGTCCACCTTCGGAGGCAGTCTGGGGAAGATTATCACTGTACCCAGAAGCCTGGCTTTCCCTAACTCAAGACAAATGGGTACAGTCGATCATATCCGAGGGTTACAAAATTCCCTTTATTCACATTCCAACTCAGCCAAAAAAATCCCTTCCAGATGTTCCACCCGGTCTAAGGGAAAAAGCAGCATTGGACGTCTCAAAGCTGCTATTAAAAAGAGTCATCCAACCAGTCCCAGCAGACCAGCAAGGATCCGGAATCTACTCCAAATTCTTTTTGGTACCAAAAAAAACAGGGGACTGGAGGCCCATTCTAGATCTCAGTCACTTAAACAAGTTTGTCAAGAAAACAAAATTCCGGATGGTCACGCACAGTCCATCCTACCCTTCTTGGGTCAGGACAATTGGATGTGCTCGATAGATCTTCAGGATGCGTACTACCACATCAAAATGAACCGACGCTCCAGGAGATATCTCTGCTTCAGGCTGGGGGCCAGTCACTACCAGTTCAGAGCCCTGCCCTTTGGTCTCACTACAGCCCCCTGAGTGTTCACCAAATGCATGGCAGTGGTCACGGCTCACTTGAGGCGCCAGGGATTCCAGGTATTTCCATATCTGGACGATTGGCTCCTTACGGCCACCACCAGGCATCAGCCTCTACTATCCAGGAATTTCACCATGCAAACCTGTCAAGCTCTGGGCATCTCAATAAATTTCGAAAAATCTGCCTTGTCGCCTTGTCAGCCTATTACTTTCATAGGCGCCAAATTAGATACACAGAGTCTTTCAGCAACACTCACAGAGCAGAGGGTTTTAGACATTCGGAACCAAGTATCCCTTCTGTTGCAATTGGTCAAAGTCAAAGCCAGATTAGTGTTAAAGGTACTAGGACTCATGGCAGCAGCTATTCCCCTTCTCCCCTTAGCTCGCTTTTACATGAGGATCCTCCAGTGGATGCTCTTTACCCAATGGTCCTTTCAACGACTCCCAATGTCCCATATCATACTGATAACTCAAGTATGCAAGAATCCTCTATCTTGGTGGGTCACGTCACCTCAACTTCTCCAAGGAAGACCCTTCACTCTCCCCCCTCCAGTTGCCACGTTGACAACAGATGCCTCCCTGATCGGGTGGGGGGGGCATTATCAGGGCAGGACAGTCCAGGGCACGTGGCAACCCTTCGAGTGCCACTTGCACATAAATGTCCTAGAGATGAGAGCAGTGCTTTTAGCGTTGCAAGCCTTTCACGACTCTCTTCCCAAAGGGACTATTGCAATCCAAGTGGACAACATGTCCGTGGTGTGGTACATCAACAAACAAGGCGGAACCAGATCATACCCTTTGTCGAGAAGCACTCAGACTTTGGCAATGGGCGATCTCTTCTCAACGTTTTCTGACAGCGATGCATATCCCCGGGAAATCCAACGTCATTGCAGACAGGTTGAGCAGAGCAATTCTCATGCCACACGAGTGGTCTCTAAAGACATCAGTTCTAGAAGAGGTATTTCTAAGATGGGGCCATCCTTGCTGCAGTCTTTTTGCTACTCCCCAAAACAGCAAGTGTCAAGACTTCTTCACGCTCTTCCCGTTACCAGGCCTTCCCACCAGAGATGCTCTAGTCCACGATTAGCCCCGGGGACTTCTGTATGCCTTTCCCCCCTTTCCACTTATACCTCAACTAATTCAGAAAGCCATCACCTTGAGAGTGACTATGATCCTCATTGCCCCTTACTGGTCTCGACAGATATGGTTCCCCTTTCTTCATCGTTACCTTTTGGAGCAGCCTTGGCATCTGGACCCAGTACCAGATCTCATTACCCATCAGTCGGGTCAGCTGCACCAATCTCTGTCTTCCCTAAACCTCACAGCATGGTTTCTCCAATTCCTACCTTAGCCAGGCTTCCCTCAATATCTCGCTCGGTCCGAGATATATTGATAGCCTCTCATAAATCCTCTACCCGGAAGATTTATACTAGTAAATGGAAACGTTTTTCCCTTTGGGCATCTTCGAAAAACATTGATCCTTTTACTGCACCTATCCAGTCCATTTTAGACTTCCTGGCGGAACTATTTCATTTAGGATCTTCTGCATCAACTATTAGAGTTCAGTTGGCTGCCATTTCAAATTTTCATGTGGGTGTTTCAGAATCCAGCATTATGGCTCTCAAACTTTGTAAGGCCTTCTTAAGAGGTATATTTCTTCTCAAACCTCCGATCAAAGACCCTCCGCCTCAATGGGATTTAAACTTGGTTCTGGCGTCTTTAATTCTTCCCCCTTTCGAACCAGCGGCTTCATGTTCTCTGAAATTGCTTTCCTGGAAGACACTTTTTCTGGTAGCTATAACTTCAGCGAAAAGAGTATCAGAACTCCAAGCCCTCTGCAGTCGTCCTCCTTACCTAGTTTTTCACAAAGACAGAGTATCTCTCCGGACGAACCCATCCTTTTTACCAGAAATCTCTTCTCAAATTAACCTAAACCAGATTATTGATCTCCCCGTTTTTTTCCCCAACTATTCAAATAGATCAGAGCAAAATCTGCATTTTTTGGATGTTCATCGCCAACTGAGATATTACTTAGACAGAACTAAACAACTCAGGAAATCTGATCAATTGTTTCTGTCATATGCAGAAGGAAGACTGGGCCTTCCAGTTACCAAAGTATCTCTGTCTAGATGGCTCACTTCTACAATTACTTTCATCTATGAGATCAGACATCAAAAATTACCCTCAAGACCTAGAGCTCATTCAACCAGGGCATTAGCTACATCCATAGCCTTTCAGGACAGATTGCCAATAGACTCAATCTGTGCAGCAGCCACATGGGCCTCTCCTCATACATTCATTTCACATTACAAATTGGACATGGTTTCCAGAAGCCGTGCCAATTTTGGTTCCACTGTTCTCAAGAGTCTGTTCCGATAGGCCACCCGGGATAAGGTGCTAGGGACGCGGTCCTATCCAGCAAGAATGAAGGCGAGATTGACAACTTAACATTAAGAAGTTATGTACCTACCATAACGTTCCATGTTAGTTGTCTTCTTCTCGCCTTCTTTCTTGCGTCCTTCCCCCAAGCCTGGACAGACCGACCGGAATTCTTTGTGTTTCTTCTTCTGAAATTTGTTACTCCATTTTTGAAGAATAATATTGCTTGGTATAGCTACCAAACGAGATCTGAGTAGTTACCGCCTAGCATTGTGGGATATAGGGGAGCCTCGAGCCGGTGGAATTAGCTCTCGAGCTTTTTAGTATTGGCCGAGTCGGATCCTCGGCTCCGAACCCATCCAGCAAGAAAGAAGGCGAGAAGAAGACAACTAACATGGAACGTTATGGTAGGTACATAACTTTTTATTTTGGACCATGCATCAGTAATTCTGACAATTTGCATGGATGGGATGGGTACAGGTTAGCTTTAAGTGGACAGACCAACAGAAAAGGGAAAGTGAGGCAGTCGAGGACAATGAAATGGACAGTAAAAGACAAAGAAGCACTGCTGGGATGGTATGAAAGCAGCGACTGGCGTGTGGTTAGAGAGACGAAAGAAGGAAATAATGAAACAAAACATTGCAGGAATCCAGGATGACGTATGACGGAGTGAAGAAGACCGAGGGTAGAGAAAGCCAAGGTGAGCCATGCTGGAGAGCAGAATCTGCTTCAGCAATGATAGCGGAGGAGTTGCACTGGAGAGATTGTTGGTGGGGAAGTACAAGGCAAGTTAGAAAAGTATAAATGCAGACAAAAATAGGGAGATACGCAGAATGAAAGGGGAGAAGGAAGAAGTAGAGGTGGTGATCAAGAAATCTGAGTGTTTTACAGAGCATCATGAAAACATTTACACAGAATAATGAAGAGGATGACGAGCAGGACTGAGGAAACTCTGGGAAGAGAGCAAAACTGGGTCAGCTTCAGAAAGAAATGCAAAACTGTGGATATTACCAAAGAGGAGGGTAAAGATGCCCATAGGTGGAGAGGGGCACCGGTGTTAGGCTCTGAGTGAAGAGTATAACCGAATACCGGAATTGGGGGAGATCTCAGGTAATGAGACACGCAAGGGTAATATTATCACGAAGATGAAATTGTGACAGAAAAGTAGTAGAAAGCTGTCTGATAATTTCCTTGATCAATGCAGTGGTAAAGATGCTGGACAGTCTCCTACCACTACATTACAAGAATGTCATAATGGTTTCATAACAAAAAAAAAGACTGAACAAAATTGGGGGAAACTAGTAGAGTTCATATGCAGGGAAGAAAAAAATATGTAGGCAAGTAGGGGATTGCACTTTTTGACTTATTTAAAGGCTTTGGCACTATAAAATGGAAGTTTGTATGTGAAGTGCTAGAGAGAGAGAGGGAGACAACATCATAAGGTGTGGGCATTATAAAGTAGATGAGGATTTAGGTAGGATAGGGAAGATGGAGGTGCCCTTTATCACCCAGCCTGTTTACACTGATGAGACAAGGGCTAGCAGTTTGGGTAAGGGGCAAATTGGATGAGTTGAGGCTGACGTGGGAGATGTACAAATTCTTGGTATATGTTGATGACAGTTTCATTGAAGCAGCCCTGCCAGTACTGGACCCAGTCTGAGACCTTTCAGACACTTTCAGGCCTGCATTGTAATGAGAAAGGTACTGATAGGAGGGGGAAGGAAAGGGGAGAGGATGGATGGGGAGATGAGAGACCGAATTTCCAAACTACTCGTAGCTGTACGTTGGTTTCACTGTACAAGGAGACTGTGGAGAGAGACCTTAAGGAATGAAGTAAAAACAGCTGGCGAGAGGAGGGAGGGGACTTTCACAATGCTGGGCAGAGCGAATGCAGTCGCAGTGGTTATGCTTCTGGTAATGTTGGATATTTTCAGGAAAAATCCGATAGACTTCGCACACAGACTCCAAAACCTGAAGGAAGAGAGAAATGTGCAGGAAGTAGAAGAGGGAGGATAAAACAAAATTAACTAAGGACTGGCAGAAAGAAGGATGGGGAGTGCTAAGGGCTGCTACATTTACCCACATATGCCCTGACCTGTAACATAATGTACTGGCTAGAGTTACAGAAAGAGTAAGTCAGAGTTTGGAGAGAAAGCATACAAAACAAATGTGAAAGCAGTTAAAGAGCTGCAAAATTATCTTGGGAGAAGGTGGAAAATAGTTATAAAAATACTGGAAAAGCTCTCTCAGACTGTCACATATTGAAGTGAGGGAAACGTTTGATCTGATGTCAGTCTTCATTCTTTCTTGACCAGTGGGTCTTTGTTCCAATCCTCAGAACTGGCTCGGCTGTTATACAGCTCACACCAACCAAAAACTCTCTAGCTAAGACTCTACCCACAGTGCCTTTCTCTCCATTACCTCCGATCTCTTTTGCCGCTCTGATAGCAAGATGCATCAGCCGATACTGTCCCGCCAAGTCAAATTTTAATGATTTAAACTCTTTCTCCCCTTTTTCTATTATTAAAACTTTTCTTCTTCTTACCCTTTGACTTATTGTTTTTCTCTACCCTTAATACTTCATGGAATCTTTGCCATTGTTGGTAACCCCCCCCCCCTTTTTTTTTTCTGCCAGTCTTTGTATTCATCTCCATCACTGGTAGAAATTTCTTCTATCTTTGACTGCAGGTGTCCGTGTGTGTGTCTGCATGTGACACTGCGTGTGTGTGTGTGACCGTGTGTGTGTGACCTTGACCCGGTTCGCAAATTCTTTTATTATTGTCAAGTTGGTGGAAAAACAAAAGGGCACATCTGGTTTTAAACAGTGCCAGAACTGCAGGTGAAAGATGCCCAGTTCGGATGGGCATCTTTCTTGCATATATGGTTTGGGTATGACCCATTTGGGTCAAGACTGTGTGATCTGCCAGGCTTTTAGTAACAGTGCCTTGGTAGAGAGAGGTAATTAATATTAAAAGGAATGCTAAAATCACCCTTTGAAGAAACGTTGTCCCAGTCAGATTCTTCCTCCTGTAAATCAGATCACACCAAAAAAAGAGGAGTAACTCCGTGCCAGTTTCCCCAACGGCACCAGTGGCTAAGAAACACAAGTCCTCGGTTCCATCTGTCTCCTCGGAACCGAAGACTAAGATTCCAAAGTTAACAGAGCTAGACTCTTCGGCACCAGCTACTATTTCCATGACACCATCGGCGTCGCCACCGGTTTCTTTAGTTTCTCTGTTGATGCCGACTTCTCCAGCTGCACCTCAGCAAACTGTGCCACCCCTTCAGTGCCAAAGTCTGAAGTCGTGCATGTTCCCAAGACAAGGTATTCCCCTTCCATGGACCCCTTTGTGGGTCAGCTACCCAGTCCTTTTTTGGAAAGACCAGAATCTCCCTCGAGGGTTGTCTGTTCGATCTTCCAGAAGTCTCTCTGAGGTAGACATTGAGGTTGGTGGATAAGATTTTAGCGGCCATGGGTCTTTTGCCCGTTCTCAGACCTCTCTCCCTGCTGGAATTTGGGTATTTTCTCCCAGGACTCCTCCAGACTTTCCTCCTCTGACCTCCTTTGGGGGCTTAGAGCCCACCACTTCGATTTCCCCGAGTTCCAACTGTCGTGGTGCTGTTAAGCACTCCCTCTTCGTTTCCAGGGACTGGTCTGACATCTTTGATTCCCTCGTAACTGATAGATTCCCGGAGCTGTAGCTCAGCTGTCTGTTCAAGTGTTTCGGATCTGCTTCTGGTTTTTATTAGGAGTTGTTCTTAACTCTGGGAGCACTGACAGTTGCGGGCTCTACGCTGGCTCTTGCTACGGAGGGTGGTCTCTCGGAGTGGGGTGTGACTTCACTTCTAAGGCTGTCTTTCTCTGTTCCACCCTCCCATCTCTCTTCAGGGGGACCTGCCTTCCAAGTCATGGAGAAGGTATTAGCCTCTGCGAGCTCCCAGCTGGCCCCTTCTGTATTGGAATATCATATGTCAGTGCCTTCTGTTCCAGAGTTGCCACCATCCTCCACATCAGGGTGGCAAGCACCGAAGCTGCAGCTTACCCCTGTACAGGGCCCCTCTTCTGAGTCTTCCTTAGAGATTCCCACTGAGGAACCACCCTGAAAGAAGATGTGCAAGAGGAAGCACTTACCCTGAAGAGTCTGTCACTGAAAACATGGACTTCGATGATGGGGAGAGCTCAACCCAGTCACCCCCTGAAGATGTCTCCTTTGGAGACATCCTGGAGATTTTCAGACAGAAGGGTAACTGGCAACTCAAATACTTGACCTTTGGGGAATCTGTGTACTTGCAAGCCTTTGGTGCTCACCCATCTACCTCCTAGGTGACCCCACCCTCAGAACATCTCATTAAATTGATCGGGCAGCAGGAGTGGAAGGCCTCTGATTTCAAAGAGCCCATTCCCCGGAGACCAGACAAAAGTCTTATCAGCCCCTGAAGATCACCAATATTGGGCCAAGGGTTTACAGTAGATGCCATGGTGGTGGCGCAATGGCCACCAAGAAGGAACTTGCCTATGAGAGTCTCACTGTCCACCCACCTGAGAGTCTAGGACGATGGACAGATTTGGAAAATGGCTCTATGCTTCATCGACAGTCATCCTAAGGTCCTTGAATTTCATGGCACATTTTACTAGACTCCAGAGGGATCTGATTAAGGAGTTATAGGATACCCTCACTGGAGCAGTGTCTGAAGGGGTGAAGGATAAAGGTGATTTTCAGCTGGCCATCCTGGAGTCTGTATTGAACTCGTCCATGTGGCTCATCGCACATGCAGCTAAAGGGACGACCAGAGTGGTGGGTTCAGGCATTGCCATAAGGTGTCATGCCTGGATTCGTTTGTGTGAGTTTGCAGAACCTTTCAACTCTTCCTTCGTCAATGCTCCCTTTGACGGCCCAAAAGTCAGACATAACTGGCCAGGTGCAAAAAAGATGGAAAGACCCTTTCTGCTGTGGGCATTTGTTTCTCTACTGCTGAGCATCCTTCTCCAGGAATTGGAGGAGTGGATAGATGTGGTTCAAGAAGTCCCAAGGGCCTTTCCAGGACACATGTGGAGGTAACTTCTTTTGGGGCAGAGGGAGGAGCTCTAATGAAGACGCCGACCCCATAGCAGAGGTGGTCCACGAAATCAGGTCTCCAGAGACTCCTCTGGGCAACCCTACCTGCACTTCTGAAAGAAGGCCCTATTTTTTACTTATGGAAACAGTCTGGGGAGGACTTTCGCTGCACTTGACAGCCTGGCGACAAATAACTTCAGATACTTGGGTGCAACAGGTCATTATCAGAGGTTACCATGTCCCCTTTATTCTTTTCCCAAGATCACAAAGAAGAATCCCCGATGTTCCACCTAGTCAGAGGGACCAAGTGACCTTGGAGGTTCAAAAGCTGCTAGAAGAGAGAGTCGTCCGAGAAGTCCAACCAGACCAGATAGGATCCGGATTTTATTCAACTTTCTTTTTAGTGCCAAAAAAGACAGGGGACTGAAGACCAATTTTGGACCTCAGTCTTCTGAACAAGTTTGTTCAGCAAACAAAATTCCAGATGGTGGCATTTCAGTCTATACTTCCCTTTTTAGAGGAAAGCAGTTATGTCTGACCCAGAGACTCCCCATACTCTGGAATAGACTGCCCATATATGTCAAGCAGAGCGCCTCCTTGGCCCTCTTCAAAAGGAACCTTGACGATTGGATGGGAGATAGGAAATTCACCCCCGGGGATCATGTCAGTCGCCCTGCTAGACAGGGGTCCAAGGAAGTAAATATTGTGGGAAGAAATATCCAGGGAATTGTTCTGGCTAGGCTTGTATAGGCCCTAGGGCGATAGCCTAGTTCCAACCTATTAAAACAATTGGATGTGCTCTATAGACCTTCAAGATGCATATTACCACATAAAAATGGACAAACGCTCCAGGAGGTATCTCTGCTTTTGGCTAGGAACCAGTCATTTCCAGTTTAGAGTGCTGCCCTTTGGTCTCACCACAGCCCCCATGGTGTTCACCAAGTGTATGGCAGCAGTCACAGCTCATGTGAGACTACACAGATACCGGGTGTTTCCTTACATAGATGACTGGCTCCTCACCACCCCCATCAGGCATCTACTGCTTCAAGCCACAGCTACTAAAGTCCCAGAAGGTAGCCATGTTGGAAAGTCTAGTAGCATAGGTTCCAAACTGGGGAGTAATGTTTGACAGCAGATAGAACCCATCATGCAGACGTATCGCCTTTGTTGGTAAACAGACTGGAATCCATGCTGTGAATTTCCCTGAACCTGTAGCACTAAATGGCACTGGATTATTTGGAGAGGTAAGTCCTAAAGTTTGGTATAATTACTGTATGCTCCATGCCTTTGAGGAATTGTTAAATTTGTTTAGAATAATAGCAGGCATAGTTTGTTGTCCTTGATTTTTTGGCTGTATAATTTCTGTAAATTCCTTAAGTAACCTGGCCAAGGCAGGGATGTAATCCTGGAACCGAACAAGGAAGGGCAGGGGATGGGATTTTATTAGCAGAGAAAAGTGCTCATGGTCTGTAACGCACTTCTTTTGTCTTTCTTTAGGCTATAATGTTTCACTTCTTTATGATCTTGAAAGTGTCCCAAAGAATAAGGATGAGATTGTCCATCAGGCAGGCATGCTGAAGCGGAACTGTTTTGCTTCTGTCTTTGAGAAGTACTTTAAATTTCAGGAAGAAGGCAAGGAGGGTGAGAGGAGGGCTGTCATTCACTACAGAGATGACGAGACCATGTAAGTAATCTTGTCTGGCAGTCTTCACAGAGCAGGTACTAATATGTGAAGTAGAAACTGGAAGAGATGTTAAATGTATGAGCCTCACTAAATCATTTTCCTCACTTCAGGAACAGCAGCCGAGCTGTGATGGGCACTAGGTATTAATGTCATAACATGTTAATTACAGATGTAGAAACCACATGTGTTGGAACACAAAAACTAGAACTCCACAAACCTTAGGAAATGGAAAAACATATGTGTGGGGTTGCAAGATGCTACAGCATTCTTGGTTACATATACTGAATCCAGAGTGACACAGCCATGAGACATGACAGACACACTGCAAGGAAGTATCTGTCTTCATAATCATGTAGTGTGTGCCAGGTGCAAACCTCAAATTACAAATCCATGCAAACTTTTGCATATCCTCTGTTTTGCTTGCTTTGAGGATTTCTAGTTTTTGTTCCGTTTCTCTTTCTCCAAGATGTCCAATATGGACAGTGGCATCCAAAGACAGCAGTTCACTGGCTCTACAGCCACAGCTGGACCCTTTCTGTCTCTGCTGGGTCACATATTCAGGTGGAAAATGAGACTACGTCTGATTGTGAAGGAGGGGCCAACCTCCAGAGGCTGGGGCAATAAAAAGACCACTGTTTACCTGTCTTTTTACTACCTTTATTTGATACAATGGCTAAGTAAAAATTTAATTTGTTTTTAGTTTTGCAAGCATAATATTTACTGCCTAAAAAAGAATGGAACTGCTTAGTTAGTGGAGTGCATGCATTAATTGGAGTGCTTCAATTCTCAGTACTAAATTTTGAGTCTTGTATTGGTCTTGGGTGCACACCTGTGCTGCTGCACGTCTTGGGTGCACACCTGTGCTGCTGCACGTCTTGGGTGCACACCTGTGCTATCCCATTTCTCAGTACTGAGTCTTGTGACCTGTGCTTTTTGTCAGGTGCAGGCAAGGAATATCCTACTTCTCAGCACTGAGTGTCTATTCCCATTGTTTGTGCCCCAAGTGTACACCTGGGCTATCTCATTTATCAGTACTGAATCTTGAGGCTTTTTCTTTTTCAGAGAAGTTAAAATAAAAATATAACACAGTACACTCAGAGGAGTAAATGCCTCTCCACACAAGAAATGTGTATAAAAAATAATGAATAATAAGCCAGCGAAAGAGGCAACCATGCAGCAAACACAGAGACTGTCAGCAATAAACTCAGCTTGTTACTTTAATGGTGTACACAGGTAAGCGCTTTCACATTCGCTTCGTCAGACGAAAAAACACCACCTCTAAAAGCCACACCTTATATAGTCAACAGCTGACTATGATGTAATATACTAAATGAAAAAAGTTAAAATTCTGTATGGCATATATATATATATATATATATATATATATATATATATATATATATATATATATATATACACAAAATGCAGAGACAGATTTATTAAAATCACAAATATGTAAACTCATAACATCAAAACACGATTCAAATGCTGACAAATATGTCTATGATATTAATTCATGTATATAAAGAAGTACATGTGAAACTTATTAAAATCCGCAGGAATACGAACTTTCTGCATCAGAGTATAATGCCAAGTGCAAACACAGTCTTTGTGTGTCTATACTGGTAATACACATTATAAAAATAACATAAAATTTAGCATGAAAAATTTTTACATAACATTAATACAACAAACACTATCTTCGGGATTTCAGTATGGGTTTGAGGGAGGCCCTCGCATTAAGCCCCCTACCCCTATCAGCTCTAAGCCTTAATTTCCAGTTGACTTCCTTTTTCTCAGTACCATTCCTGATATCACCTTGTCTGATAATGGGTGTAACTACATCAATAACCATGAAACTAAAAATATGCTCATCCCCTAGGGCCGTGGCATGTTTAGCTAAAACGTTGTTAATGTAATTCAACTTAATGGTGTAAAGATGTTCCCTGATTCTGGTACGAAATATTCTGTTGGTCTTACCAATATAGGAGGAGGAACATAAGTTGCACACAGCTAAGTAAACAATGTGTGAAGTGCTACAGTTCGCAGTTATTCTGAATCTGTATTCCCTGCCAGTGTCTGGATGGATAAAGCTACAAAAATTACATTTTCCACAAGGAGTGGTGCCCGTACTAACACTGGAAGCACCTCCATGTATAGACTGACATAATATTCTTAAATTAGGTTTATTCTTAAACCTGAAAGCTGGTCTTTCACCAACAATGTTCCTAAGGTCACTGTTGGTAGTAAGAATCTTCCAATGGTTAATAATAATATCAAAGATGGCCCCATTGAGAGTAGTGAAATACATCGGTATTCTGACACCAGAAGATTCATCCCTTGTTCTTCTAATGGGTACTACGTTGTCAGAAAAATACGGAGCAGCTCTACCCTCTCTAATGTAGTCAAGATCTACAAGGCCTCTATCTATTTCTACTTTATTGTAGCCTCTACCTAAAAGTCTATCTTTAAAGGCAGCTAATTCATGTTGATAGCCTATATCTATGGCATTTAATCGAGAAATTCTCATTCCTTGCCCTCTTATGATGTTCTTAAAGATATAAGGTGGGTGCATACTACACCTATGTAAGAGAGTATTCCTATGGAATGTTTTCCGAAAAACTCCAGTGTTGACAGAGACATCCATAACCTTTTCTACAAAAACATCCAGATATTCAATGTAAGTATTAGAATATTTGAGTGTAAACTTAAGGTGACCTGTCATAACATTCATGTCACATACAAATGATCCTAGGTCATCAACTTTGCCATTCCAAATCAGGAAGATGTCATCTACAAAACGACGGTAGAATAACACGTTTCTTAAACCTATCAGTAGGGAACAAACAATTCTCTTCCCAGAGAGCCAAAACCATGTTGGCGTAGCTATCGGCACAAGAAGTGCCCATAGCTACGCCATCACACTGGATGTAAAACTCTTGTTCATAAATGAAAACATTGTTTTCCAGAATGACTTCCAAAAAGAGGCATACAAGATCAATATGTTTACTGTCATAACTACTATGTTTAATCAAATAATTCTTAACTGACAACACCTGACTCATTCGGAATAACAGTAAATAAAGTTTGTACATCAAGGGTAACAAATAACATATCCAAGTTCATTGTATGTGTATTAGTAAAGCTATAGAAATCTAATAGAAATTGTTTAGTGTCTTTGAGAACAATGATGATTTTATCTAAAAGTGGTCGAAGAATCTTCTCGACATATATAGAGAAAGGTTCAGTGCACCACCCCTTACCAGAGACAATAGGTCTCATTACAAATCATTTTGTAATCAATAGACATCAGAATAAGACTAAAAAAATAAATGTTTCTGTTAAAGATAGGATAGCCATTAGCAGATTACAAAATGATTCCACTATAGCCATAAGACCCACAGATAAAGGTGGCCCTGTGGTAGTTATGGACCAAGAAGGCTATCGAGAAGCCATGGTCAGAATGTTGAGTGATGCCAAATATGATGTAAAGATAAAGTTGATGAAATTAGTTGCAAGATATCTATAATGATAGAAGATCTGGTCAGACGTTTTGACATTACTAGTGATTTAGGTAGGTTTTTGAAGTAGAGTATCCTATGGTCCCCATTATACAGGGCCTACCTAAAATTCATAAAGACAGTTTGAATCCCCCTATGAGACCTATTGTCTCTGGTAAGGGTTAGTGCACTGAACCTTTCTCTATATGTTGAGAAGATTCTTCGACCACTTTTAGATAAAATCATCATTGTTCTCAAAGACACTAAACAATTTCTATTAGATTTGTATAGCTTTACTAATACACATACAATGAATCTGGATATGTTATTTGTACAATCTTTATTTACTGATATTCCGAATGAGTCAGGTGTTGAGTCAGTTAAGAATTATTTGATTAAACATAGTAGTTATGACAGTAAACATATTGATCTTATACGTCTTTTTTTGGAAGTCATTCTGGAAAACAATGATATTATGTAGTCCAATCTCGCCTACATTCTTACCCGTGGGTTCGGAGCCGAATATCGGCTCCGACTTGGCCAAACTTTTCTAGCTTTCTATTGCCTGGGCTAAGATGGTATCCCATGCTGCATTGCTGTATGTCCCCAGATCTCGTTTGCCGCTCGTGTAGCTCGGACGTGGTCTCGCTCTTGGCTGTGGCTAAGTACCTTTTTTCTTCTTCTTGAGAGAGTTTTTTACAAACAAAAACCTGTTTTAGTAGCTATTGCTAGTTTGGTGTTTTTTGTGCAAATTTCTGTGTGTGTGTGTGATTGTTTCTGTGGTATCCCACTAGCTGTTCCAACGGGCTAGGCCCGTTTTCAGTTAGAGGACCTAGTCTGTCCCCTTGCTTCCCTGTGTTCTAACTTCTGGTCTAAAACCGTTTAATTTAGAGGTTTTAGTCCTAATCCCATTTTGTGTGTGTGTCAGAGGAATGTTTGTTAGTGGTACTGTTTTTTCCAGTCTGTTCCGTACCTGTGAATTTTTGTCTTGGTGATTATTGGTATTTCCTTAAGATGTCTAAAGATTCTAAGGAGCACAAGCCCTCGGGCTTCAAGAAATGCTCAAAGTGTGGCTATATTGTCTGGGAGCGTTCCATTTGCAGGAGTCTTGCAGCTTCTGTCATGCATTTAGTCCCAGGGTGCTTCAGAAAAGAAAGAATAAGTTAATTCTGAAGGGACTTCTGAAACCCTCCTTCGAAGAGGGTCTGGAATCTGCTTCCAGCTCTAAAGCTAAAACCACAAAATCAAAAAAGAGGTCTCCGGCTCCTTCAGTCTCCTCGGAGCCACCGGAGAAAGTAGCTAAATCAGCTTCGATATCCTCTGCTCCACTGTCCTCGGGGCCGCAGGAAGTCTCAGTGATGATGGAACCGGCGTTGGCTCCAGTGATATTGGAGCCTCTTCAGAGCCAGTCGCCTAGTATTAGGCAAGTATCACCTGAGTGAGATCTCGATCTCCCTCCCTGTCCTCCAAATCCTCCAGGACTTTATTGGATGTGGACGTCGATAGAGTGGTGCAGAGACTCCTTCAGTTACCGGTTTTGGCAAAATTGTTCTCGGCTCCGTCCCAGTCTGCTCCGGAGCCCATCCTGCAATCTACTTCGATACTTCCTCCTCCGAGTGCATCCCAGCCTTCGGAGCCAGAGTGCTCGGCTCCGTGTGATGTTTCCGGGTCGGTTCCGATGGCCCCTCCTGGCTTATCGGTGCAGTCAGCTCCGACCCTGTCTGTGCCATCCACGGGATTCAGGACTCTGGATTCTTCAGTCGGACCGGAGGGGAGAGGCTTCGGGACATCTCTCTGTTCCTAGTGTCACTCTCGGTGCTTCGGCGCGGGGAAGCCAGACTCCTGTCATGGCTTCGGAGGCTGGTTGCTCTTCTTGAGGCCATGCGGAGTGCGCTGGCCAGATCGTCAGTGACATCATGCGGGTCTGTCATTCTGTCCCCTACCACTCCGGTGCGGGTCTCTGATCACCTATCTGTAGACAGCGGAGCCCCAAGGCCTCAAGGGTACCCCCATGAGTGGTCCCCATGTTTCTGAGGGCCCCTCAAAGTGCTTACCTGAGGAGCCCCCTAGAAAGAACGTGCAAGAGGAAGCACATAGACTCCCAGGATGAGTCTCTCACCTCAGATACTGACCTCGAGGAATTGGAGGGGTCCCCTAAGTGATCCTCTGAGGAAGTTTCTTTCTCTGACATCCTAGAGATATTGAAATAAAGAGGTGACTGGCCGTCCAAAGCCCCCTCGGAGGAGTCTGTCTTCCTGAAGGCCTTCGGTGCTCAGCCCTCCACCTCCTAGGTGTCCCACCCTTCAACGAGCTCCTGGATTTGATTTGTCGAAAGGTGTGGGAGACCCCTGACTCTGTGGAACCAGTCCCCAGGAGACCCAATAAATTTCTGTCTGCTCCCCCCGGGTAAGGATTTTCTGTCCAAGGAAGTCCCTGTGAATGCCATGGTGGTGGCAGCGGCCATTCAGAAGGAATTAGCCGAGACTTCTTCCACCGTCCATCCTCCTAACAAGGAGTCTAGGACCATGGACCAGTACAGGACGTGTACCCTCTCTTCAGCGACCTTTACCTTACGTTCACTGAATTATTTATCTCACTTTGCATGGCTCCAGAGAGATCTCCTCAAGGAGCTTGGAGATGCTCTCACAGGTAACGTTTCTGAGGCGGTGGCCCAGACGGTTAATGCCCAGATGTCTACCCTCAATTCCATCGTTAACTCCTCCATGAGGCTGATTTCATATGCAGCCGAGGGAGCGAGTAGGGCAGCAAGCTCAGGAAGTCATCCTTAGGAGGCAGGCCTGGATGCGCCTTTGTCATTTCGCGGAGGCTTTCAAGTCTTCATTCACCGACGCCCCCTTTGATGGTTCCTCTTTGTTCGGAACCAAGGTGAAAGACATCCTTACCAGGTGCAAGCAGGAGGGGAAAACTCTGCTATAGGGGTCTGTTTTTCCCTTCCCTCTAGGCCTTATCCCAAGGCCCAAAGGGGCGGAAAAATGTGGTTCAAGAAATCAGAGATTTTTTTCCCGGTGCACAAGGTGAGCCCCTCTCCAGAGGCAGAGGAGAGGGGGGTTATCCAGGAAGATGCCGCCCTAGTGGCAGAGGAGGCCCCCGCAACTCGTGAGACCGCGATTCCTTTCACGGTTCTCCCTACCATCGCTCCTGATGGGAGGCCCGACTGTGTGTTTCTGGAGCCAGTCGGGGATCGAATATCGTTATACCCGGAGGCCTGGCAAAACATCACCCAGGACCAATGGAGTTTACGAATAATTTCCGGAGGTTATGTCATTCCCTTTTCGTCAGAACCCCCCCCCCCCTCCAGTCAGGAAAATCCTGGATGTTCCACCCAGTCAAAAGGATTACGTAGCTTCAGAGGTTTCAAAGCTGCTAGAAAAAGGAGCCATCCAACATGTTTTTTTATTGCATAACCAACGCAGCTTAGTTCTGTTGGTTCCCATCCTGCATTCTGTGCTCATTAAATGGAGGCGTATGCTATTAAATGTTAGTATTTCAGCTCTGGGGTGCTGTGTCTAGTCGCATTTACCAGTCGTTCGAGGGCTTTCTTCTAATACCAGTCTGTAGTGTAATTATCCCCTACCATCTAACGACTGCTTATATTAAACGCCGACTCTACAACACTCGCACAGACTCGTGCAAAGCTGGCGCAATTCCTTAGAGCCCCATATCACCATATAACTCACTAGCATCCCTGGATTTGCATCTTAGCACAATAGAACAAGCTTTTTGACATCTATATCCTAGTGAATATCACCCTATTTTAGCTCCTATACCCCCT
Source organism: Protopterus annectens (assembly GCF_019279795.1). Classification (NCBI taxonomy): domain Eukaryota; kingdom Metazoa; phylum Chordata; order Ceratodontiformes; family Protopteridae; genus Protopterus; species Protopterus annectens. The sequence goes on from NC_056737.1 coordinate 1,180,997,618, forward strand.
ATTTTAACAACTAGCTACTGCATACTGTAAACGCCACCTCTACAATACTCGCACGGACTCATGCGAAGTTGGCGCCTTTCTTTAGAGCCACATATTTCACTCCATAACACACCAGCATTCTAGGTTTGCATCTTAACACATTAAAACTATAATTTTGGACTAATCGCTATTTACTATTGAATACCTCCTTATTTTAGCTCTACTTAAGTGATTCGTGTGCGGTCCTGAAGCACGCTACTAAGGAATATACTTTCATATGACTCACTAGGGGCTGAATACCTTGGCTATTATCCTCAAAGGCATAATTTCAAGGGAAAAGGGTATACCTCTAGAACTGGTCTGAATAATCAGTATTCCTGACGGACTCAGACCGCTAACAGAAAATGCCGGCCCTGCTGTACCTGCACTAGCACATGGGCTTGGCGTTGCATATAGATACTGTTTAATCTTAATAGCGCACCCAGAAACGGATTACAGATAATTCACTGAATAAGGATACCTTTTATTCTAATTGTTAGTGTATTTTGTGACTGCTACATCGTAGTATGGATAGGGCTGCCTCTTAGGCTGAATCCACCTTGGTACTCACCAAAGGAAGGTTCTAATGAAAAAGTTTTGAACTAAGCAAGTAAATAGTGGCATTACACACTAGCGACCATTACTTTGAACATTGAAATAAGCCGACTGAACGGAAAGATAGTGTCTACATCTGTATTACTCACTAGCGACCATCTATTAGGACTTTAGAATTAGCTGCTGTACTGAATGGTAGTGTTTATCACAGCTAACATATCTACTATTAGATTTCCTACCTGTAAATTTACCATGGTGCTAAGTGCATTAGTTCTTTAGGTAACTACACCTCTCGATCCCAATGCTGACGCTTGTTTTATACAATTTGTAATGCTATACATTCTGTCTTTAAAGCAACACATATTCTAAAAGTATGTTGTACGCTGCCTTTGTTTCAACATTGTAATAGTTTTTTTTTAACAGGGTTTCTTAAGGATAATTATCCTTGCTTAAATTGCATATTTTCTTTAGTAGTCTGTTTGCTGCCTAGAGTTTTTTTGTAAAAATATCAACTGTTTAAACTTTGTTCGACAGCTACTAATTACTGTACAGCAATGCATTACTTGTAAAGTATTTTTCTACACTGCCTATTTGGTATCTGTAATATGTCCTTTTCCTCTTTGCCTCACCTCTTCACTTTCTCTCTAGCTTCCCTGCTTAACACAGACAATATCTTCAACTTACTGGAAGTGGTTAAGAAGCCAAATACTTCTGCCAAGGTCCTACAAAAAAGCCTACCCCCTGAAAGAATTACCTCTACAGCTTCAAGGAAAACCTTGCCAAAGTATGTCTGTATACACGTGAGAAGTGTTTAACTTCAAATCCATTTCCACAAACCCTACCAGGTGGTTAGAACTCTCTGCAACACATACACTGCAGCAACCACCCTTTCCTTTCTCTACACCTACTTATCTAGCGTTTTCTGCCCTTCCTAAGGCCATGACAAGACCACAGTTCATAGACTTCCCAGCCTCTGGCTCTGAAAGGTACCTTGCTGTACTTACAACGTTTGGCCACTAGAGGGCAGTCGGTATCCAGCTACTATCCCCTGCCTTACTATCGGCTCCAAATGCACCGCCCACAGCTTTCTGTTCACTTTTACTTGCTACTCCCCCCCCCCCCCCCACAACCATATGCAGCTTTTTGTACTCTTCGCCTATATTCTCTCTCTGTGCACACTGGCCTAATTGCCCAACTATCTATACAGCTGATTGTTCCCAACCTGACACTCACTCACCTTTCTTGGCTGTTCCCGCTCCGTTCGCCCTGCGGGCTCACTCCGCTCCCCTACCCTGCCCCCAATTCCCACCCGCCCCCAGTGGTCCTACATTTATTCCCCCTCCTGCTTAATCCCTCCCACTCCCCCAACCAATCCTCTTACTCTTCTCCCCCCACCCCTTCCTCCAATCCACCTGACTCTCATTGCCACTCCCCCTACCCAGCAAATATCACTTTACACTCTTCTTCTCTTTCATCTCCAGCTAACATGCCTTTCCTCCCTCCTTCAATCCTTATCTCCTTATTACCCTTCCTTCTACTACCTCTTTACCATGCAACCTCCTATACTGATTGTTACTTACTCCCTTCCCCTATTCCTCCTCACAACATCCTTACATCCCACTACTTACTCCCTTCCCCTATTCCTCCTCACAACATCCTTACATCCCACTATCACAATATCTCAGCCTCTTTAGATCCCTCCCAGCCTATCCTTCTCCTAAAAAATAAAACTGTTCCCAAACTCTACTAATGACTACAAACCCAATCTTAAACTCTACCAGACTCCTCTACCCAAATCCAAGCATAATAAACTTATTCCCCACACCTCTTTCCTTAACATAGCCAGCAACATCCACCCCAATCCTGGTCCCAACTCCTCTCCAACATACCTCCCTAGCTCCAACAACAAATCCCCAAATAAAAACCTCAAATTCCTCACCATCAATGCCCAAAGCCTACTAAATAAAATAACCCTCCTCCATGCCTGGCTCAGTCATAACCAACCAGACATAATAGCCATCTCTGAAACCTGGCCAAAACCTCATATAAGTGACTTTGAATTCCTTCCCCCCAGATTTCACTCTCTCCGATCCGACCTCCCAAGTAAAAGAGGTGGTGGTGTAGCTTTAATCTACTCCAACCACTTGTCCATCATTCCATATCCCTTCTTTCTCAAATGCTGAACTTGTCATTGGCCTACTAAAACTAAACATCCATAAAAGCATCTGTATCATCTCCTTCTACATTCCTCCTGGTAGCAACACCAATACCCTAGAAGACATTCTTTCCTGGACCTCCTCCAATATTAAGCTAGAAATCTACATCCTAGGAGACGTAAATATTGGCTGGGGAAAAATCAACAACCCTAATCCCACATCAACAATTAACCTATTCACCTTTACTCAACTTACCAACTCCATAGCTAGACCTAATAAAACCAACCCTCCTGGCTCCATACTTGACTAGATCCTAGTATCTCATCCTAACAAAATCATAAAATCAGGAGTCATTCCCGACTCTCTAGGAGACCACCTCCCTGCCTTCACCATTCGAGCTGCTCCCTCTTCCTCACACTTCCATCAATACATTCATACTCGCAACCTAACTAACTTTAACCCCACTACTTTCACTGATTCCCTTAAGCTAACTAACTGGAACCCCCTAAAAATACTACCTCTAGACAAAGCCATTGACTACTTTAATTCAGCATTCTTAACAGTCCTCAACTCCCTAGCTCCAATAAGAAATAAAAGCGTTAAAACTAAAACCTCTCAATGGCTCACCAAAGACACAAAAAAACATTATGCTACAAAGGGATAAAACCTGGAAAATCTACCTCCGCAGTAAACAACCTGAAACATTACTAAAATATAAATAGTTGAGAAACCTAGCCAAAAAAACAAGTAGACAAAAAGTCTTACTACGTCAAACTACAAGAAAATCATGCTAAAAATCCCAAACATTTCTGGAACTCTAATTCCCTCCTCGGGCCTGGAACAAAAACAACCCCTGTCCTGACACCAGCAAATCTGACTCAGAAATTGCCGCACTATTCAATACCTTCTTCACCTCTTCCATAGCGGAGTTTACTAAGACCTTTACCAATAATAACTCTCCTCCCGTCCCTCCCCTTCCCACCCTAATTTTGAACTTAAACCCGTCTCCACCAATCTAATAAAGAAACTCCTTTACAAACTAAAGCCTTGCTCCAATGCCCCTGACAGCATTCCATCCTCCTTCTTAAAAATAGATTCAGATGCTATTGCTCTGCCTATCAGCATCCTGATCAATAGATCTCTACTTGAATCTTACGTTCCCAAACTATGGCAAACTGCATATATTCTTCCACTCCACAAGGGTGGCAAAAATTATAATGTCTCCCAACTTCCGCCCCATAGCCATCCTCTCCCCTATCTCCAAAATTCTTGAAAAATGTATCCACCTACAGCTCTTACCATTCCTTACCAAATACCAGCTACTCTCCCCTACCCAACACGCCTTCTGCCCAGGACACAGTACTAACTCCGCCTTTCTCTCCTTCTTACATTCTGTCAATTCAGGCCGTGACTCCAGTAATTTGGTATCTTCTGTCCTGCTGGACCTATCCAAAGCTTTTGATACCATCTCCCATACCCACCTTCTAAATCATCTCTCTAATCTTAACCTTTCCCAAAAAACCCTTTCTTGGTTCTCCAGCTATCTTTCAAACAGATCCCAAGCAGTGAAATGGGGCCAAGCCACGTCCTCTTTCATTCCTACTCCCACTGGAGTACCACACGGTTCCATACTAGGCCCTTTGCTATTCAATATCTTACGACTTCCATAAAGTCATTCCTAACTCCAAAATTGTACAATACGCCAACGATTCCACTTTGATTTGCTGCGCCACTAACCTAGCAGAGCTCCAATCTCTGACTCAAAATGCCTTCTCTACCACTGAAAACTGAATGCTCCTAAATCATCTCTCTCTTAATGTCAATAAAACCAAGATCCTTCTATTCTCCCCCTCTAAATCATCCCCTCTTGATGTAAACTCTGTTCATATTACCAGCCTTAACAACTCCCCAGCAGAGATCGTACCCTCTGCCAAACTTCTCGGTGTCACTGTTGACAATCAGCTAAACTCCCATATCCAGTTAAACATCAAAAAAACTCACATAAAACTTGGCCTACTTTACAGAAACAACCACTTCCTCTCTCCTTCCTCCAGACTAACTCTCTCCTCTACCTATCTCCTTCCCTCTCTCATGTATGGCTCTCCCCTGCTCACTAACGTTATCTTCCACACTTACCTCCAGACTGGAAATATGCTACGACACAATTTCCAGATTTGCCACCAGTGCCAAATTCTCCTCTCACCATTGCATTCCCTTCACTCCTTAAACTGGCTTGAACTACCCAACCTACTAGACTTCACCAATTAACCACAGTCCACAAATTATTATTCCAACCCTCATACTGCCCCGCACTATTCAACACACTGCAACCATATTCCCCCCTCAGACCTCTTAGATCTTCTCACCAAAACCTGATCACCATTCATAAACCTAAGCGCCCAGCTGGCCAGCTTCTGTTATCCTTTACCCTAGCAAAAAATGGAATGCTCTGCTCTCCTTTCTAAGGACCTGCTACAACCACAATAGCTTCAAATCTCAACTTCATTCCTACTTCTACCTAAATAGGAAATGCAACTGCACTCTTCCACCCTTACCTCTCAAACTCTCCTCCCCCTTCACTCCTGGCTAACCTCTCACTTCCTAACCTCACTCTCAATTACTAATTTGTACTCATAACTAAATATTACTTCTAGCTATTATACTGTATTCTCATTTATCTCTTGAACTAAATTGTAATTGTATTGATTATTTCTTGGAGAATGAACCATACTGTATGTATTTTTTACTATCTTTGAAAAATGTGTATCTAAATAAACTTTGTTCTGTGGAGTTTTTCTCCCCGGGCCTCCACTGAAAATGGGCCCCCTAGCCCACTGGACCTCCCCGGTAATCAAACTGAATAAATAAATGTCCCCTCAGACCAGATCGGATTAGGGACTTACTCAAGATTCTTTTTGGTGCCAAAAAGAATAGGGGACCTGAGACCCATATTGGATCTCAGCCAATTGAACAACCATGTACAAAAGTCCAAGTTTCGAATGGTCACATTGCAGTCGATTCTCCCATTGTTGGGAAAAGTATGGATGTGCTCCATCGACCTCAAGGATGCTTACTACCATATCAAAATGGACAGGGCATCCAGGAGTCACCTACGCTTCTGGCTGGGAGCCAGTCATTTTCAGTTTCGAGCTCTACACTTTGGTCTCACCACAGCCCCCAGGGTGTTCACCAAATGTATAGTGGTGGTGACGGCTCACTTGAGACATCAAGGATTCCAGGTGTTTCCTTATCGGGACGACTGGCTCCTCACTGCCACCACCAGGCATCTACTAATTCAGACCAGGGACGCCACCATAACTCTGTCAACAGTTGGGCATAACATTGAACTGGGAAAAATCTGCCTTGTTGCCCTCACAGCGTGTCACTTTTATAGGTGCAGAACTAGACACCGTCCTCATGCGGGCGTTTCTACCACAGAAAAGAATCAGAGTCCTACAGCAACAAGTTTGCGCCCTGCTCCCTCTGAGAAGAGCGAAGGCAAGATGGGCTCTCCAACTCCTGGGGATTATGGCTGCGACAATTATGTTAGTCCCTCTAGCAAGGTTACGTATGAGTGGTCTCTCCAACGGCTTCCACTTTCTCACCCTATTCTACTCACGGACAGTTGCAAACAGGATCTCAGTTGGTGGCTTTGCACCAACAATCTGGACACGGGAAAACCCTTCGTTCCACTGCCCCCAATTGCCACAGTGACCACAGATGCCTCCCAGATGGGGTGGGGGGGGGCATTATCTAGGCAGGACAGTCCAAGGCACGTGGCAAGAGCACGAGATACATTTGCATATCAGCGTACTGGAGATGAGAGCTGTGCTACTTGCGTTGCAGGCACTTCAGAGCTTTCTCCCTCTCGGGACTATTGCAGTCCACTCGGACAATATGTCAGTGGTGTGGTATCTGAACAAGCTGGGAGGAACCAAGTCATATCCCCTATGCAGAGAGGCCATGCGAGTGTGGCAGTGGGCCGTGTCTTGCCACCAGAAAACGTTGGGAACACGCATTCCGGGGAAGTCCAACGTGATCGCAGACAGGCTAAGTAGAGCTATTCTGATGCCTTACGAGTGGTCCCTGAACCATCAAGTTGCGGAACAGATCTTCTGCAGATGAGGTCAGCCTTGCTGCAACCTTTTTGCCAACCCTCTCAATGCCAAATGCAGCAGCTACTTCACGTTGATCCCCCCTCAGGGAGAGTCGCCCAGGGACGCTTTAGTCCACGATTGGCCCTCCGGTCTACTATATGCTTTTCCTCAGCTTCCCTTGCTGTCAAAGGTGATTCAGAAAGCACAATCCTTGGGAAGCAGAATGATTCTGATTGCCCCACACTGGCCTCGTCCGGTTAGGTTCCCCTTTCTCCATTCCTACATCTTGGACACGCCTTGGATTCTGGACCCGCAACCAGACTTACTGACACATGTCAGGGCAGCTCCATCCCTCTCTGTGGACCCTCTGGTTGACAGCCTGGCTACTCCACTTCCGTCATTAGTTAGGCTTCATCATTTTTCGCCAGAGGTAGTTCATATTTTATCTTCCTCTCATAAGCCCTCTACTAGGAAGATTTATTCCAACAAATGGAAGAGATTTTCGATCTGGGCTCATACCCAAGGGATTGACCCTTACACGGCTCCAGTTTCATCTGTTTTGGAGTTCTTGTCTATGCTTTTTCGCCAGTGCTCAGCGTCCGCCACCATAAAAGTCCAATTGGAGGCGATTTTCTAACTTTCATGTCGCTAATGAGCCTAGTCTGATGCCTCACAGACTCTGTAAGGCTTTCCTGAAGGGCACTCTGTTACTCCATCCTCCTGTATCGGAACCTGTCATGCCTTGGGATTTAAACTTTGTTCTACAGGCTCTTACTTCATCACCCTTTTAACCTGCAGCTACTTGTGATTTAAATTTCTTGACCTTTTTAGTAGCCATCATATCAGCCAGACGTGTTTCAGAGATTCAAGCTCTATCAATAAAACCCCCATACTTGATTTTTCATAAGGACAGGGTTTCTCTCAGGCCGAACCCTTCCTTTCTTCCCAAAGTGGCATCTATCTGTAATCTTAATCAATCTTTTGAGTTGCCAGTGTTTTTTCCCCATTTCTCAAACCAGGCAGAATTTAAATTTCATCAATTGGATGTACACAGGCAATTACGTTTTTATCTGCACAGATCCAAAGACCTCAGAAAATCTGATCAGTTGTTTGTTTCCTTTTCGGAAAACAGAATTGGGTCTCCTGTCTCCAAAGTCACGCTGTCCAGGTGGATATCCAGTTGCATCTCTTTCATTTATTACTCAGGGGTAAAGAACTACCGTTCCCGGTGAAGGCTCATTCTACTCGGTCTGTATCTACATCTACAGCCCATCAGGCCAGATTGTCTATGGATGATATTTGTGCTGCGGCTACTTGGGCATCTCCTCACACCTTTGTTCATAGGTTCATAGGTTTATACTAGGCTATCTGCCCTAAGGCATTTATAAGCCTAGCCCAAATTATTGTGGCTTACGCCACCCCTTATATGAAAAAATACTGTGCCCATTAGTTTGTTGTGCCTCTGTCCAGCAGTGACCCAGAGATGATTCCCGGGGTAAACATACGATCTCCCATCCACAGGTCTAGATTTCTCTTGAACAGAGTCAGCGAGGTGCTCTGCCTCACATGGACCGGGATTTTATTCCACAGCATAGGGAGTCTCTGAGTGATAAATCTATCCCTCCAGCACGCCCTATTTATATCCGTGCTAAGGTTTAAGTCGCTTGCTCTAGTGGTTTTGGTGGATTTGGATTTTTTGAGGTGGAGCATGTCCATTAATTCCGGGTTGGACATGGCCTTGTATGTCAGGCACATGTCACCTCTGAGCAGACGGTATGCGACTGAATAGAGCTGGAGTTTCTTCAATCTGGCAGCATATGACAGATTTTGGAGTCCCTTTATCCTTTTGGTGAGGAACTTTTGGGGTCTCTCCAATTGCTGCAGATGTCGGGTGAGATACATCCCGAATGGGGCATTGTACTCGATCATTGGTCTGATAAGTGAAGAGTACAGGGGAACAATGACCTCACTAGATCTGGATGTGAATCCCTTCATGATCAGGTGGGCAATGTAGAAGGTCTTTCTAACCACTTTAGCAATGTGAGTGTCAAAAGAAAGGCCACTGTCAACCTGGGTCCCCAGGTCCCTGATAACCTCTTCTGTGCTTAGTGGATTGCTACCTATATGGTAGCTTGGGGTTACCTTGTTTTTCCCGAAGGGTATGACTATACATTTTTGGCGTTTAACTTCAGGCCATGGCTCTGGCACCAGCTATCTGTTTCCGTGAGTCCCTTCTGAAGGATATCAGTGTCCGATGCACTTTCCACTATGGCCCAGTTTGCAGTCATCTGCAAACTTTGTCAGCCAAAGTCCTCCCATGTTGGCCTGTACTTCTGAGAAGTAGATGCCAAACAATAGGGGCCAAGGACCGAGCCCTGTGGGACACCACTTGTGACCGGCTTGGAGTCTGACACAGCGCCAGCAACTCTAACCCTGTGGGTTCTGTCCTTAAGCCAGTTTGCAACCCATCTTGTGACATATGGGTTTACATTTAAGCTGGTAAGTTTTTCTACAATACCCGAGTGGGGTATTGTGTCGAAAGCCTTTGCAAGGTCAAGGTAGGCTGTATGGACTGCCTTTCCCTCATCAATGGCCTTGGTGACTATTTCAAGAAGTCGACCAAGTTCAAAAGGCATGATCTTCCCTTGACAAAGCCAAACTGGGTCGGGTCCAATGTCTGCAAGTCCCCTATATCTTTGTTTATGAGCTCCATTATGATCCTCTCCATAGCTTTGCAGACTAGACTTGTTAAGCTTATGGGGCGGTAATTACCAGGGTCCGTAGAGGCGCCACCTTTGTGGAGTGGGACCACAGTTGCCGTCACGCCACTCCTTGGGCACGTATCCTGTGGTAAGGCTGAGATTAAACAGCTGCCTTATGTGCGGGTTTAATTCCTCATTTAGCTCGTGTAGCACACAGCCGGGACACCATCCGGTCCCATTGATGCTGTGTTTTTAGCTTTAGAGAGAGCAGCTTTCACCTGCGCATTTGAGATGTCCGGGAGGCTACACTCGGCTGGGATAGTTATCTCTCCTTTAGGGGAGAGGGGTGAAGTTTGCACTGAACCTGTCTGCCAGTATGTTGGCAATGTCTGTGGGTTCAGTGATTTTGTATCATTTTGGACTAATTCTGAGCATATCTGTGAGTTTCCACCCAGGTTCCTAACATAGCTGAAAAAGGCCTTATGATTGTCCTTTGAATCCATGGCAATTTTTCTCTCAAAATTGGCCTTAGTTGATTTTATGAGTGCTCGTATTTTTTACTAATAATGATCAGGGGTGACTTCCTTTTATGGATTTTGTTCTATCATGTAATAGCTTTCTCCTCTTATTGTAAAGTTTGTTAATGGCTGGGGTCCACCAGACTGGACGCTTGCCCTTTGTGGAAAGAGTCTTGGTTTTATTTGGGATTGCCTGATCCATGCAGTCCTGGAGGTGTTCATAGAAGGCATTTGTAAGGGCTTCCGCAGCTTGGGTTGTGGTTTCCTCTGACTCAGGGGCCTTGAAGGATACCACACCAGTCTTGAGTAGTGTGAAGTTTGCTTTAGAGAAGTTCTTCACTATGGTCTTTTTGTTTGGGGTGGGGCGGATGTGGATTTCCAGTGAGATTAGTTTATGATCAGATCTCACCAATGAGGGATATACTTCCGTGTGGAGCATTTTGTCCCCATGTTTGTGACAATGAGATCTAGTATATTTTCTCCTCTCGTGGGAACAGTGACTAGCTGTTCCATGGCATTTGAATTTATGAACTCCAGGAACCGTTGGGCTAGAAAGTTAGGGCTTGAGTAATGTTCCCAGTCTATATTCGGGTAGTTGAAGTCACCCAATATGATGGTGTTTGGAGATACATTTATACCCTCCAGTGTCTTCAGGAAGGCTGTGTGGGGTTCCTGAGTTTGAGAGGGTGGCCTGTAGCATGCTACAATTTGTAGAGCAGTTTTGCCTATTGTTAGTTGCACCTGGATGGTTTCCGAAGCTTCATGCGTTGCCACCAACCTGGAGGTGTGAGTATCCTTTATGAATATGGATACACCTCCTCCTTTTGTGGAGTGGTCCGGGTTTTGGGGCCGGAACGCATGATATGAGGTAAAACCTAATAGTGCCGGGGTGCTCTCAGGAGCCTTGAACCAGGTTTCAGTTACAGCACAGACATCGATGTTCTCCATACTGAGAAGGGCCTCGAGTGCGTGCATTTTGAGATTTAGACTTCTGGCATTGAGCAGCATTACCCTCAATTTCTTCCCATTTTTGTTTTCTAGGGTGGTAGGTTTAGAATTTGAGCCTTGCCTAAAAAAGGCACTATGGGGGTGGCAAGAGCCTTAGCCAATATTTGGAATCCCAGGGGTGACAGGTGCAAGCCGTCCCTTGCGAAGCAGCGTGGCTTGTCAAGCATGTCATCCCAGGCAGACAGACACTGGATCCCCTTTGAATGACACCAGACATTAAGCCAATTGTTAAAGCTGATCATCTTGTCTCTATATTGTGGCATCATTCTTGGTGAAGGAAGGATACTGCTCAGGGTTATGGTCATACCTGCCTGGGCTACATAATCAGAGAGCTCCTCTGTCTCTTTTCATGCAGTCCAGGGAGGTACGTCTCAGGTCGTTCACACCAGCATGGACAATGACTGTGTCATATTTGTACTTGCTGTGGAGTGACCCGAGTGCTTGTGTTATGTGGCGGATTCTAGCCCGATAGGCAGCTTACTGTGACCCTCTCCTTGTTCAGCCTGGTGAGTGGGACGTCAGTGTGTCTGACTATGGAGTCACCTATGACAAGTATGTTTGGTGTTGTATTTGGCCTTAAGGGCTGTGACTGCTTTGCACACTGCTTTTGTGGTTTATGTGTTGCTTGTGGGGTGTCTTGAGGTAGCAGTTGTTTGGGTGTCTGCTTTGGAGGCCTCTGCTGTTTAGGTAAATTTTACTCAGAGCCTCCGAGTATGTCTTTGTGTGTTTATGTGTTTGATTCAGTGGAGTGGTAGCATTATGCGAGGCTGGTTTTGTGGTGTGTGTAGTTGCCTTCTCCTCCTGTCTGGTCTTGCCAGTCCTGAGTTGAGAGAGCTCAGCCTCCAGTTTGGCTAAATAGCTGCATCTCTCGCAAGTATTTGTGTTATGTGGGAGGAGGAGAGGGTTGTCTGTGTACATGAGGCAGTTATAACATTGCCTCAAGATTCCCAGATTCACCAGCTGGACCGGAGAGGAGATTGACAACTGACCTTTGGACATGCTAGAATAATATTGGGAAATCCTTAATTGAAAACAAGGGCCAGTGGGGAGTGAGGGTGTAGTGCTTTTAATTTTTAGTGCTGACTTATATAATTGCTTTAGTGAGCAAGTGCCAGGTAACTTGAGTGCAATGTGATACAAGTAACTAAATGCAAAACGACAAACAGTAACTTTCTTTCAAGTGAAACAAGGAAATAAGTACAGTAAGCAATGCAGATATCACTAGTGATCCACAGAAGCTGAGAAGTTGCGTATTAGGTGAATTAGCTTCCAGGAAATAACAAGCAAACAAACAACAAGTATATAAACAAAGCTAGATTCAGTAGGCCTGGATCTAGTCTATGCTAGAGCAAACAAGGTGAACCAATTTCAGTAAGATACAGTTCAAATATTCAGGCACTATAAACCTTTAACCAGAAAATTCCCAGCTCAGAAGGGCAGAGTCCAGCCTCTTCTCCCACAAGAGTGCAGTCCACGAACCTTCTTAATGTAAAATAACTGGCCTGAAGCCCAAGTGCCTAAACCAGAACTAATACACTTGGACACTGGGCTCTCAATCAGCAGTTCCCAACTTAGAAGGATGAAAGCTACCTGTCCTGCCACCACAGTGCTTGCCACAAACCTTCCTAACGTAAAACAACTGGTCTGAAGCCCAAGTGCTTAATCCAAAAGACTTGAATGATAGCTACACTTTAATCAAGTTACAACCAAGCAGTAATAAATACCATTGAATACTTTAGAGAATGTCTGGATTAGTGCTCAAGTTACACAAACAAAGCTAGATCCAGCAGGCCCGAATCCAGTCTATGCCACAGCAAACAAGGCGCACCAACTTCAGTAAGAAACAGTTCAGATATGCATGCACTATAAGCCTTTAACCAGAAATTCCCAGCTCAGAAGGGCAGAGTCCAGCCTCTCCTCCCACAAGAGTGCAGACCACGAACCCTCTTAATGTAAAATAACTGGCTTGAAAGCCCAAGTGCTTAAACCAGAATTAATACACTTTTAGAATAACAGACACTGAGCCCTCAATCAGCAGTTCTCAACCTAGAAGGATGTAATCTACCTGTTCTGCCACAACAGTGCAGACCACAAACCTCTCAGTGCAAAACAACTAACTGGTCCGAAGCCCAAGTGTTTAAACCAAAAGGCTTAGAATGAGTTACACCAAGCAGTAATAAATACAATTGAGTATTTTAAGATGATGCAAAAGTAAAAAGAAGTAGGTAAAAACACAAGTACAGTAAAAGCAGATGAAATTTTTTTTTTTTTTTTTTTTTTTTCTGAACAAGTGCTGAGATCAAAGAAACAGATTTGAGTGCTGAAACTAGAAAACTGGCTAGTTACAAGAAAAAAAAAAAAAGCTAGAAGGCTTCCCTCAAACACAGAAGGGCTTGGGGGCTCAGAAGCCTACAAATAGTCTGTACCACTTAACAAGAAAGGCAGGAAATAAGCTTAATTTTTTTTTTTTTTTTTCTATTTCCCAGATGCTCTCTTTGAAGTTGGACGTGGTATCTAGGGGCAGGACTTCCTTTGGTTCCACAGTGCTCAGGAGTATTTTCCACTAAGCTTCCCAGGATTTAGGTGCTGGGGATGGTGTCCCACGGGTAAGAATGTAGGCGAGATTGGACTACATAACATCAAGAAGTTATGTACTCACCATAACGTTCGATGTATGTAGTCCATCTCGCCTCGCATTCTTACTTACCCCCCCTCCTTCCCCCTTTCTGGAGGATCTGGAGGTTAGGACTGTTTTCAGAGCTCCCTTCACTCTTGGTTTGTTCTTTCTTTCCTTGGGTGTTGTTATGCATGGAGAATGAGTGCTGGTGTTTGCAGCAAACTAGATCTGGGGATATAGAGCAATGCAGCATGGGATACCATCTTAGCCCAGCCAATAGAAAGACTTCGAGCTAGAAAAGTTTGGCCGAGTCGGAGCCACGGGTAAGAATGTGAGGCGAGATGGACTACATACATCGAACATTATGGTGAGTACATAACTTCTTGTTTTCATTTATGAACAAAAGTTTTACATCCAGCGTGATGGTGTAGCTATGGGCACTTCTTGTGCCGATAGTTACGCCAACATGGTTTTGGCTCCCTGGGAAGAGAATTTTGTTCCCTACTGATAGGTTTAAGAAACATGTTATTCTACCGTCGTTTTGTAGATGACGTCTTCCTGATTTGAAATGGCAAGGTTGATGACCTAGAATCATTTGTATGTGATATGAATGTTATGACAGGTTACCTTAAGTTTACACTCAAATATTCTAATACTTACATTGAATATCTGGGTGTTTTTGTAGAAAAGGTTATGGATGTCTCTGTCAACACTGGAGTTTTTCAGAAAACATGCCATAGAAATGCTCTCTTACATAGATGTAGTATGCACCCACCTTATATATTTAAGAACATCATAAGAGGGCAGGGAATGAGAATTTCTCGATTAAATGCCACAGATATAGGCTATCAACATGAATTAGCTGCCTTTAAAGTTAGACTTTTAGTTAGAGGCTACAATAAAGTAGAAATAGAGGCCTTTTGAATCTTGAGTACATTAGAGAGAGTAGAGCTGCCCCGTATTTTTCTGACAACGTAGCACCCATTAGAAGAACAAGGGTTGAACCTCCAGGTGTCAGAATACCTATATATTTCACTGACAATGGGGCCATCTTTGATATTATTAATAACCATTGGAAGATACTACCAACAGTGATCTTAGGAACATTGTTGGTGAAAGACCAGTTTTCAGGTTTAAGAATAAACCTAATTTAAGAAGAATATTATGTCAGTCTGTACATGGAGGTGCTTCCAGTGTTAGTATGGGCACCACTCCTTGTGGAAAATGTAATTTTTGTAGCTTTATCCATCCAGACACTGGCAGGGAATACAGATTCAGAATAACTGCGAACTGTAGTACTTCACACGTTGTTTACTTAGCTGTGTAATTTATGTTCCTTCTTCTATATTGGTAAGACCAATAGAATATTTCGTACCAGAATCAGAGAACATCTTTACCATTAAGGTGAAATACATTAACAACGCTTTAGCTAAACATGTCATGGCCCTAGAGGATGAGCATATTTTTAGTTTCATGGTTATTGATGTAGTTACACCCATTATCAGACAAGGTGATATCAGGAATGGTACTGAGAAAAAGGAAGTCGACTGGAAATTAAGGCTTAGAGCCGATAGGGGTAGGGGGCTTAATGAGAGGGCCTCCCTCAAACCCATACTGAAATCCCGAAGATAGTGTTTGTTGTCACTGATTTAACATTTTTTGTCACTTTTAGATTGATATGGATTTTTATGATACCTTATGTCCTTTTTTCATTAATGTTATGTAAAAAATTTTCATGCTAAATTTTATGTTATTTTTATAATGTATATTACCAGTATAGACATGCAAGACTTGGCATTATATGATGGCCTAAAGTTTGTATTCCTGTGATTTTAATAAGTTTCACATGTACTTCTTTATATACATGAATTAATATCATAGACATATTTGTCAGCATTTGAATCGTGTTTTGATGTTATGAGTTTACATATTTGTGATTTTAATAAGTCTGTCTCTGCATTTTGTGTATATATATATATATGTATATATATATATATATATATATGTATATATATATATATATATATATATATATATATATATATGCCATACAGAATTTTAACTTTTTACATTTAGTATATTACATCATAGTCAGCTGTTGACTATATAAGGTGTGGCTTTTAGAGGTGGTGTTTTTTGGTCTGACGAAGCGAATGTGAAAGCGCGTACCTGTGTACACCATTAAAGTAACAAGCTGAGTTTATCGCTGACAGTCTCTGTGTTTGCTGCATGGTTGCCTCTTTCGCTGGCTTATTATTCGTTATTTTTTCAGAGAAGTATTTATTGCCATTCACACACCACACCCATGTGCAAAAATGGCAAAAAAAAGGAGTTGCAGATGGATGAACATTGACCTTAGTGCTGCATACTAACCACTTGTGCTTGTCCTTACAACTGACCTTAGTGCTGCATACTGACCACTCGAGCTTGTCCTTACAACTGACCTTAGTGCTGCATACTAACCACCCGAGCTTGTCCTTACAACTGACCTTAGTGCTGCATACTGACCACTCAAGCTTGTCCTTACAACTGACCTTAGGGCTGCATACTAACCACCCGAGCTTGTCCTTACAACTGACCTTAGTGCTGCATACTAACCACCCGAGCTTGTCCTTACAACTGACCTTAGTGCTGCATACTGACCACTCGAGCTTGTTCTTACAACTGACCTTAGTGCTGCATCCTAACCACTTGTGCTTGTCCTTGCAAATGACCTTCATGCTGAATACTAACCACTCGAGCTTGTCCTTACAACTGACCTTAGTGCTGCATACTAGCCACTCGAGCTTGTCCTTACAACTGACCTTAGTGCTGCATACTAACCACTCGAGCTTGTCCTTACAGCTGACCTTAGTGCTGCATACTAACCACTCGAGCTTGTCCTTACAGCTGACCTTAGTGCTGCATACTAACCACTCGAGCTTGTCCTTACAACTGACCTTAGTGCTGCATACTAACCACCCGAGCTTGTCCTTACAACTGACCTTAGTGCTGCATACTAACCACCCGAGCTTGTCCTTACAACTGACCTTAGTACTGTATACTAACCACTCGAGCTTGTCCTTACAATTGACCTTAGTGCTGCATACTAACCACCCGAGCTTGTCCTTACAACTGACCTTAGTGCTGCATACTAACCACCCGAGCTTGTCCTTACAACTGACCTTAGTACTGTATACTAACCACCCGAGCTTGTCCTTACAACTGTTGAATGACTGAATCTTGTGGGTGTCATAAATGAGCACCTCTGCTGTATGGTTTACTGTTAACATGTTTGTTGAAAAAACAATATGCCCAACATATTTATATGAAACTAACAAAGTGTAAAAACCAAAACCATTTAAAAGTTCACAAGATATTTAAACATTACTAAAAGAACAAATTTTAACCTTTATCTATTTATGAACATAATTAGAAACTTACTGTCTAGGGACACCATACAGCATTAACCCCAAACTCCACTTACCTACGTAATAAAAATAAACACTTTTGCAGATTTTTCTTGGAGTTGCATTCTGTAGAAGAATGCCATCCAAGTCAAGTACCACATTGCATAAAATGCATAAAAAGTATTTACTGGACCCTGTTGTGCCCTAGTTTTAATGATACATATCGTATAGCAGTCTTTCTGTAAGATGAATGGCAGCACCTCAGTAGATATGTGGTGCAGCTTTTGATTTTATCTTCTAGCTATTGCTTGGTTAATAACATTACTTTGTTTTATTTTAGTTGCTTATCATAGTCCAGCAAAACCGTCCATGATAACACTGTTTTTTGTAGCACTCCTGGTAAAAGTTTCTTCAGATAAGCTTTCAAAGTCTTCTAATTTGGATATGACCTAAAATATGATCCAAACTTCCCCTAAGCTCTTGTTGATGTCTCCAGCTCCTAAACTTTCATATAGGTAACATCAGACCTACTCTGTATGGTACATAAGAGTTTGTGCTGAAACCTCTTTGCATTGGTCATATAACTGTGGTAATCGACAATCCCATGGAGATTAATCTCTGTCTAGCCCTCACTGCCATCCATCTTATAATTTCCTTTTTCTGTAATGTCTTCACTTCATCTAAGGGCTTTATAAGCCCTGCTAGTCCACCCTTTCACAGGGGTTCTCCTCCCACCTGTAGCATGATGGATGTGGCCATTAGAGGACTTGCTTTTGAAGGTCAGTTATTCTGGCTAGCTGTAGTTGCCCAGCCCTTTGTATTCCAGTCTCAACATGCCCTATATTGTGTAATTATACGAGACCTGTGCACAAGTACCTCTCTTGCCTGACCACCAATGTTGCTCCTCAGAGATTTTTCACTTGTGCCCATCTTCACCCTTGCAGTCCAGCTTACAGTGGCAGTTGTGCCCATCTTCACCCTTGCAGTCCAGCTTACTATACACAGTTCCTGTAAGAGCAGCTTCAACCAAGTTTGTAACTCTTGTTCACTGAAAGACTTTGGCACCATTAACTGCTGCACACTCATACAAGTGGGTCCTTTCTTCTTCCATAAATTCCTCACAGTGTATTTTCATAAATTCTGTCAGTTGTGATTAATATGGTAACTGTCTGCTGTGTCATCAGCCAAGGATCTTGTATGCTTAAACCTCCCACTTTTTGTGATGTATCTTATCAGGATACATTTTCTGTCATCCTAGATAAAGTTCCACATTAAATTCTTAACAGATCTCAAAACATTTATTGGGGCAGTCACTGAAAAAACATGAAAAATGGGCAGTAAAAGTACAGAAAGATGTAGAGCCTGTGCTGTTTTGTCCAGTTACAACCGTATTGGTGTCCATCTCCTGAAACTACTTAAACAGAAAATGATGTTAATCTCTGACTGTGTGGTAAATAAAGATTTGCAGGATTTATTACATTCAGCTGAACAAGTTGGAAAACCTACTTTGCAGTGTGGTTGGTTTTGATTCCTTGAAGGCCGCTTGCAGGGATGCTGTAACCAGATCTGTGCTAAGAAGGTATGCTTGGCTCAAAGAGCAAACTCTGCCTGACCATGTTAATGCAAAATTTGTTGGATGCTTCATTATGACAGGACCGTCTCTTTGGTAATAAGGCTGAAGAAGTGTTAAAAAAGATGGAAGATAAAGCTAAATCTATGCAAACTGTGAAAGATTTCTTACAAGTGCAACCTCCAAGATTTAGTAGGCACTGGCCTACTAAGAACTGGTCCTTTCCAGTCCCTTTGAGAGCCGCTCAAATCAAATCCAGACATTCCAAAGGCTCCAGGTTGCAGTCACAAGGAACGTTTAGTACAAAACAATGGGGTGCCACCACCTCCAAATCTGGAAACAACAAGGCACCTCCCTATGGTAAACGGTCTCCATGACTTCCCTCTACAGTCACCAAGCACTTTTAGCCACCCCTTAGGGGGGAAAACTGGCAATTCATGCACAAAACTGGCAACTTATTTTCCAGGACAAATGGGTTTTAAATATAGTATCCCAGAAATACAGATTTCATTTCCACACGTTGCCAATCCCAAGCGGATGGCCAGATCTGTCCCCAAATCAGTGGGCAGAGGCCCAGAAACAAGTTCTGTCCCTCATGAACATTGGAGCTATTCAACCAGTATCAGAAGAGGAAAAGGGACAAGGTTTTTATTCAAGATTCTTCCTGGTACCCAGAAAAGACAAATCAGGGCGTCCAATTCTAGACTTATCCACTCTCAACACATTTCTGGACATTCCAAAATTCAAAATGCTGACTCTTCAACAGTTTACTACCTATGCTAGGCAAAGATGCCTGGTTGGTAACTCTAGACTTAAAAGAGGCTTACCTGCATATCCCAATCAGGGAATCTTGCAGAAGATACCTCTGCTTCAAAGCAGGCTACTTGCATTACCAGTTCTCTGCACTGCCCTTTGGCTTATCTATAGCGCCCAGGATCTTCACAAAGTGTCTGGCTCCAGTAATTGCATTTTGCAGGAAAGAAATATTCAAATATATCCATACCTGAACGATTGTCTAATTCAGGCAGAAAACAGGGACATTCTTCAAAAGCATCTGGCGTTTGTAAAAAGGGATCTAACTTATCTAGGGTACACCATAAACGAAAAGAAATCACAACTGGTACCCTCTCAAAAAATTTCATTCCTGGGTGCAAGCTTGAATACAACTGCCCAGATAGCTTACCTTAAGCCAGAAAAGCAAATTCAATTGGTGACTTAACAGGTGGCCACACAAATCCTGCTATCTGCAAGACAAATTCTGCAAGCCTTGGCCTCCTGCATTCTTCTAATTCCATATGCAAGACTGCATATGAGGAAACTTCAGTGGTACTTAAGTTTATGAAGTCAACATTGTCACAGCCTGGAAACAATGATTCCTATTATACCTTGCCTGCAACTAGAGTTCCTATGGTGGGCAGAGGCCTGCCACCAAAACAAGGGCCTGCCATTCACTTTACCCCCTACCGCCCAAACCCTAACTACAGACGCATCAGACTATGCTTGGGGGAGGGCTCATCTGGCAGGAAAGTGCATTCAGGGCAAATGGAGCCCAATTCAAATGCACCTACATATCAATCAGAAAGAGATGCTATCTGTACAGAATGCTCTGACAGCCTTCAAGGACTTACCTTCATCCATGGCAACTACTGATAAAGACAGACAACAACACAGTTAAGTGGTACATAAACAAGCAGGGGAGGGTACACATTCCTACCCCTTTTGCAGACTAGCCATGGCTTTGTGGAACACGACCTTGACTTATCAAATACAACTACAAGCTCAATTCCTGCCAGGAAGGCTAAATACACTGGCAGACGAACTAAGCAGAAATCTTATGGACCCACACGAATGGAAACTGGAACCACAAGTTTTCAACAAGTTGACACGCAAATGGGGGAGCCCAGACATAGATCTTTTTGCCTCACCCCAAAACTATCAGTTGGACAAATTCTGCACAAGAATTCGTCACAAAAAAGCTTGTAAAGTGGATGCTCCATCATTCAGCAGGAAAGGTCCATCAGTCTATGCTTTTCCCCCTTCTGCCTCTGCTCTCCAAAGTTCTACTAAACGTCAGACAGGACAAACCCAAAATGATTCTGATTGCTCCAGACTGGTCTCGCCAGCACTGGTACCCACTCCTGCGCAATATGTCTCACACCTTCCTCTGTGGCACCTGCCTCAGACACCTTACCTACTGTCTCAGCAGAACTACCACATTCTGCACACTCTGCTCCAAACTTTGAACCTTGCAGCATGGCTAATCAACTAGTTTCACCCTTGGCATCCCTCGGCAAACCTGTGATGGATGTCATTTTGGAGGCTAGAAGGCCTAGTACTAGAAAATCTTATGCTGACAAATGGAAAAGATTCTGTGCCTGGAACCAATCACAAGGAATAAGCACAGCAATGCCCAATATTCCTCAGATTCTGCAATACTTAAATGAGATGCTTCACAAGGGCCTATCTTTTTCTTCCATAAAAATCCATGCCTCTGCCATTTCAGCTCATTACAACACAGAGCCTCCCCTCTTCTCTCATCTTCTGCTAAAGCAGCATCTCAGAGGGGCCAAAAATGTAAGACCTCCCAGGAGAGTGCCAACTCCTGCATGGGACCTTTTGTTTTGGAAAAACTCAATCTTCCTCCTTTTGAGCCAGCTGCTACTGCAGATCTAAAAATTCTCTCTTGCAAAACAGCTTTCCTTTTAGCAGTCACCTCAGCTAGAAGGATTTCAGAACTACAGGCTCTTGTAGCAGTGGAGCCTTTCATTATTTTTCATCTGGACAGGGTGGCTGTCGGGACCAATCCATCTTTCATGCCTAAGGTGGTATCCAGTGTAGCTCTTAATCAGACCATTCATCTGCCAACTTTCTTTCCCAATCCACAGAACAAGGGTGAGCGGATTCTGCATTTATTGGATGTACACAGACAACTTAGATTCTACTTAAACAGGACAAAATCTCTAAGAAAAACTGAACAACTATTGGTGGCATTTGCTGCAGGGGCAGAAGGAAAGGCCATTTCAAAGCAGACTGTTTCCAAATGGATAAGCCATTGTATTTGTTTCTTCTATATGCACCATGGTAAACCTATCCCCAAGGGGATCCGATCTCTTTGCACCAGGGCTGCATCTACATCTGCAGCCTTTCTTAGAGGGGTTCCTACCAGAGAAATTCTAAAGGCTGCAGGGCTTTATAGCTTCTCCTAATGCTGTATAAATCCATCCTCCCAACCATAGCTTTGAGATTCTACCCAAATGTAATGACTGCAACAGTGAAACACGAAGAACATAGTACAGTTGTGTACACTTACCATAAATGTAGATGTTCGAGTATATTCACTGTTGCAGTCCTGGTTACCCACCCTCCAGCCCCCTGTTTTTCTCTTACTGTACCTCTTCTTTCTTTTACTATGCTTAAAAGCCTTTTTGGTGTATTTGCTTTTGTTTGGAGGTATATTTTGTGTTTTAAATTATATACATATATATATTTTGCTCCCCATTTGGGGGGCAGCTGACATCTGAGGCAAGAAAAACTGATGTAATGGCGTCGGCTGCATGTTTTATACCCCTGACGACCTGACGTCATGGAAGAAGGGACAGCAACCGACACAGGACCCAAGACTTTGTTAATCAGGCCGACTGAGGGCAACTTGCCAGCATATTACCCAAATGTAATGACTGCAACAGTGGATACACTCTAACATCTACATTTATGGTCAGTGTACACAACTGTACTTTCTGCAGATTCTACTCAAAGCTGAGATGAGAGCTCTGTGAAGGGGAGGGGCCAACATTCTGTCATATCCTGTGCTTCAGCTGCTACCTCCATTCATGGATTACTTTATGGGGCTCTCTCTTAAGGGGAGGGGCCAACATTCTGTCGTATCCTTTGCTTCAGCTGCTACCTCCATTCATGGATTACTTTATGGGGCTCTCTCTTAAGGGGAGGGGGCAACATTTTGTCATATCCTTTGCTTCAGCTGCTACCTCCATTCATGGATTACTTTATGGGGCTCTCTCTTAAGGGGAGGGGCCAACATTCTGTCATATCCTGTGCTTCAGCTGCTACCTCCATTCATGGATTACTTTATGGGGCTCTCTCTTAAGGGGAGGGGCCAACATTCTGTCGTATCCTTTGCTTCAGCTGCTACCTCCATTCATGGATTACTTTATGGGGCTCTCTCTTAAGGGGAGGGGGCAACATTTTGTCATATCCTTTGCTTCAGCTGCTACCTCCATTCATGGATTACTTTATGGGGCTCTCTCTTAAGGGGAGGGGCCAACATTCTGTCATATCCTGTGCTTCAGCTGCTACCTCCATTCATGGATTACTTTATGGGGCTCTCTCTTAAGGGGAGGGGCCAACATTCTGTCATATCCTTTGCTTCAGCTGCTACCTCCATTCATGGATTACTTTATGGGGCTCTCTCTTAAGGGAGGGGCCAACATTCTGTCATATCCTGTGCTTCAGCTGCTACCTCCATTCATGGATTACTTTATGGGGCTCTCTCTTAAGGGGAGGGGCCAACATTCTGTCATATCCTGTGCTTCAGCTGCTACCTCCATTCATGGATTACTTTATGGGGCTCTCTTAAGGGAGGGGCCAACATTCTGTCATATCCTGTGCTTCAGCTGCTACCTCCATTCATGGATTACTTTATGGGGCTCTCTCTTAAGGGGAGGGGGCAACATTCTGTCATATCCTTTGCTTCAGCTGCTACCTCCATTCATGGATTACTTTATGGGGCTCTCTCTTAAGGGAGGGGCCAACATTCTGTCATATCCTGTGCTTCAGCTGCTACCTCCATTCATGGATTACTTTATGGGGCTCTCTCTTAAGGGGAGGGGCCAACATTCTGTCATATCCTTTGCTTCAGCTGCTACCTCCATTCATGGATTACTTTATGGGGCTCTCTCTTAAGGGGAGGGGGCAACATTCTGTCATATCCTTTGCTTCAGCTGCTACCTCCATTCATGGATTACTTTATGGGGCTCTCTCTTAAGGGGAGGGGCCAACATTCTGTCGTATCCTTTGCTTCAGCTGCTACCTCCATTCATGGATTACTTTATGGGGCTCTCTCTTAAGGGGAGGGGGCAACATTCTGTCATATCCTGTGCTTCAGCTGCTACCTCCATTCATGGATTACTTTATGGGGCTCTCTCTTAAGGGGAGGGGCCAACATTCTGTCATATCCTGTGCTTCAGCTGCTACCTCCATTCATGGATTACTTTATGGGGCTCTCTCTTAAGGGGAGGGGCCAACATTCTGTCGTATCCTGTGCTTCAGCTGCTACCTCCATTCATGGATTACTTTATGGGGCTCTCTTAAGGGAGGGCCAACATTCTGTCATATCCTGTGCTTCAGCTGCTACCTCCATTCATGGATTACTTTATGGGGCTCTCTCTTAAGGGGAGGGGCCAACATTCTGTCATATCCTGTGCTTCAGCTGCTACCTCCATTCATGGATTACTTTATGGGGCTCTCTTAAGGAGGGGCAACATTCTGTCATATCCTGTGCTTCAGCTGCTACCTCCATTCATGGATTACTTTATGGGGCTCTCTCTTAAGGGAGGGGCCAACATTCTGTCATATCCTGTGCTTCAGCTGCTACCTCCATTCATGGATTACTTTATGGGGCTCTCTTAAGGGGAGGGGCCAACATTCTGTCATATCCTGTGCTTCAGCTGCTACCTCCATTCATGGATTACTTTATGGGGCTCTCTCTTAAGGGGAGGGGGCAACATTCTGTCATATCCTTTGCTTCAGCTGCTACCTCCATTCATGGATTACTTTATGGGGCTCTCTCTTAAGGGGAGGGGGCAACATTCTGTCATATCCTTTGCTTCAGCTGCTACCTCCATTCATGGATTACTTTATGGGGCTCTCTCTTAAGGGGAGGGGGCAACATTCTGTCATATCCTTTGCTTCAGCTGCTACCTCCATTCATGGATTACTTTATGGGGCTCTCTTAAGGGGAGGGGGCAACATTCTGTCATATCCTTTGCTTCAGCTGCTACCTCCATTCATGGATTACTTTATGGGGCTCTCTCTTAAGGGGAGGGGGCAACATTCTGTCGTATCCTTTGCTTCAGCTGCTACCTTTATTCATGTGTTACTTTACTGGGCTCTCTTCACATTCATGGATTGCTTTACTGGGCTCTCTTCACATTCATGCGTTACTTTACTGGGCTCTCTTCACATTCACAAATTACTTTACTGGGCTGTCTTCACATTCATGCGTTACTTTACTGGGCTCTCTTCACATTCATGGATTACTTTACTGGGCTCCAGTGGCGGCTGGTGACTTCAAAGCAAAGGGGGGCTGCAGGAGACAGCTGAATGGGTGGGGTCAATGGGAAGGGGTGTGACCAACTAGAAAGGGGAGGAGCTATGCTCAAAACCACAAAAACTAACTAAATACACTGCCCTGGGTGCCAAACCGTCATTATGAAAGTCCAATCAAGACAAAATGAAGTGTAGAAGAATAAAAATATTTCAAGTGCATTGGCTGCATGACAGCTTACTTAATATCTAGATAGAAACAAAAAGGTTGTGAGGCATGAAAAAATAAATTACTTTTTAAATACATTAATGGAATGCCAGTCAAAATCAAGTGTAAGAAAAACAAGCAGCACTCAACTCAAACCACTTCTTGCACTGCAGTTCTAATTATAATTTATATTCAGCTTTATTAAAGTACCAAGTAACATGCTGAAAGTAGAAATCTTTGATGCCCAAACTTGTAAAAATGCTTCTTATCCAAAAAATGACCTGCTGCCTGACAACTATCTACTTGTTTCACGGGGAAAACATGATCAAAGTAAAAAATGAAAAGCAAGCAAGAAATAAGCTCAAGATACATTGCTTAAAGGGATTACTCTACAGGTTATGGACCCCACGATTAGCATTTTGTTTTGTTTACGGGTAAAGCCTGCAGAGAAGACTGGAAGTCCCCAAGTGTAATGAGCTTCTTAAAATAATGTAATCCTGTCCTTTATTACAAATACTGTCATATGCATTTCAATACCCAAGGCTTATACATTATCTAGTTAAGTATTCTCTACATGGCAACAGAAAGGCTTTCAATGTTGGCAATTCTTTAACAGTATGCTTATTAAAGCTTACTTGCATCTTATGATCTCAGCCAAGCTTACCTGATGGTCATTAAAGTATTGCTACTTAAACACAGAGCAACAGGCACTTTGAGTAATAAGCATAAATCAACAGTACAAAAAAATGATAGAAACCAGACCATTCTGCAAAAATCAAGGACAGATGAAAAGCCACTCTAGTACTTGTGTCTACCTTGGATCGGGGGGATACTCTGCACATTTACACTGCATAACTACTCCTTGCCTTGCTTCGACACATCCAGAGTCACTACATGGGGGAGTGGGGTACAACAAGTATGTCACAATTTGAAATGTCTCTGGCTGACTGTGATGGCCCTGACACATTTGTCATACCTCTCAACCTCAGAGCAAGAAATCTGGACAAAGCCATACAAAGAAGTGGGACAAAGGCCCAAAAATAAGGACAATTTTTAAATATTGCTCTTATAAACTTAGAAAGATAATTAAAAAGATAATAGAATAGTAGACCTTGCATTAGTATGAATTTTCTGAAGCGTATGAAATCTGAAACTCAAATGTCTGACATTATCATCTAACTTCAATCTTTAATGATTTGCCACTAATTTGCCAGAAAACTACAATTGTATGAAAAACGGACGAAAAATGTGATGCAAAAATATAAAATAGCCACACAATGCAGCTGGGAACCTGTCAAAGAAGGGACACTTTTTTTAATATTAGTACTGACATGGTGTAATACAGGGCTCTGTACTGAGACTTCTCCTGTTCAGAACCTACTTCTGTGAAGTCAAGGCTAATGTAGTTGGCCTTTGGCTGACTAAGTTTGCTGATGTCTGCAAGTTGGGGGCAGTCATTGAATCCCCCAATACACAGAGCAAATCTAAGCAATAAAAGAGTAATGCATGGTCTCTGAGCAGTATTTTTCCACTCCCCTTACTGTGATGCAAGATATTTACATTTTTTTTGATAGACTGTATGCTGAACTGTATGCATGCAGCTATTGGCCGAAATAAAAATATTTAATTTTTATTTATCTTTAATGTCCCTCTAGTTTCTGGGAGTTACAGCTTTGGAATATGTTTGCAATGTGGAAAAACCATGAAAGAAACAATTTAAAAAAACTAGAAAACTGGAAATGGCTATAACTGTAGGCATAGTGACTCCAGTTAAACGAACCCCCAAATCAAAAGCTAGAATCAAAGACCTCTGTGAAGTAACTGTTTCAGCTTTTACTGTGACTTTTATGACAGTGCTTGGATTCATTTTAAACTTAGAACACCAAAGCGTAGTTACAGAGGTCAGTAATCATAATGTAATAATCCCTGGCACATCAAAATGAATGGGCTATGCAATACATTGTTCATTCATGAATCTTATACCCTTTCCGGGTAGAGAATATTTCACTGAATATGAGGTGTACTACTGTGTACACAAATTATGATCCAAATTCTACAGTGAGAAAAATGGCTATATTCATTACTAAACAGTCTGAAAATTAAAAGAAAATTTGCAAATGGACACTGTAACAGCATTTCAAATATTTAGCAGGTGTACCATTTACTCTTTGACTGAAACACGAATAAAATGATAAATGACTATGTCATAGCAACTCTAGTAAAATATCATATAGGAGGCAACAGATAAAATGAAATGCATTGTAAAATGGAAATGTGGGTAAACAGTTATAAAGGCATTTAGTTTCCCCATCAACAGAATGACTTTCAACAGTATAACAAGACCATGTGCAATGCATTTAAAACTATTGATGTAAGATGATTGCTGAATGTTGGTCTAGAATCTTGTATGTTAATTTCAAAGCTTGTTTTGCCATTTCATTTACTGTTTTATTCAATACATAAAAAGCAATTATTTATATAGTTTGTGTGATAAAGTGACATATAATGAATCAGTGTGGCAAGATTAGCATTTGAACAATGTCAACATAATACACTAGCTTATGTGGCTACTTTTTATGCAGTGCCATCATGAAAGAACACATAAGCAAAAGGTAAACCTAAACAAATGTAGAAGGAACCTTTATTCATAGATTCATAGTTTAATACTAAGCCAAGTGCCCTTGCGAGCCATTTTAAGCCTAGCCAATTATCCCTTGTGAGACTCAAACCCTACACCTTATGTTTGTAAGGCAAACACCTTAGCCATTAAGCCACTCTCCCAACCCAAACAGCCATGCAGGTCTCGAACCCAGGACCCTATACACCATAGGCCCAGTAGTTATCCACCAAGCCATCACAGAAGTTATTTAAGAAAACTTCCCAAAAACTACTATAGTCTGTTTTCCTTTATAGTGTCAGAGTATGAAAGGTATGGGCCTTAAAGCTTTTTCCCCCCATAATGTAACTTATTTGGTGATAAGAGTGCAGCCTCCACTGTGATTAAATATAACTTACCTGTACCCTGACCATTCTGTTTTAATACAGCATTTTAAAAGAGGCATTATATCATTGTATAGTTGTGCTCATAAAATAATTGGTCTCTGTAGGGATCCATCACTGAAGATGTCTGCACGATACAGTGCATAAGCGTATGCCCATGAAAATGGTGATGTAGACTTATGACATTCTTTTACAGAGTACTTTGTGCCACTAGTAATATGGCCAAAGCAATTTGCATCAGTGGTCAATTTTGAAGCTTTAACGTATCAGTGGGAGAAGTACATTTCTTTTGGTGGGTGTGCCATTCTGGACGATACTGAATACAGGTACAGATATTTTTCTTTTCTTAATTTTCTTTGAAAGCTTGCAGCCAGTATCCAACTGGAGGAAAGCACAAATATATTAATTGTGGTTTAGAATGGTGTTTTTTCTGTAGGTAATTAAGTTATACACTCTTCTTGTAATTCTGATTTCCACTTTTATATATTAGTAACATGCCATAGACAAAGTCTAATTTCCAAGAAAGTCCATTGTGCTACAAGAGGTAAAATCTGCTCTGAAATGTAGATCAGTGTAACTACAGGTAATGAAACTGAAATCCCCCTAGTTTTACTGCTGCAATTCATTTGAAAAGCCAGCTGCGTGCCCTGCAAATTAAATTAATTAACAATTAGCTGAACCCACAGGTAGCTTCTTGTAATTCTGAAATGTGCCTTGTCTATGCACTCAAATACTGCTGAACACATTCCACATCTCTTCTGCCCCACATTGGCACCAAGTGCACTTTCACAGTGTATTTCTAATACAACTTTAAGTTCACGTACATGCATGTGTCAAGTACTTTGCAAACCCCACCCATGGAGTTGCTGTACTCCACTAAGATGGATTATAAATGAGCTCTGATTATGCAGTGGTATTTTAAAATGATAAGACATTTCTTTTCAAAATAATGTCATTGTATAATCACAACACACCATGGTAGAGACATGAGCAATTCATACTTTTATTCACAGTGGCGGGATCTAGCTTAATCACTCATGCTACACCCATATAATCAAACACCACTCTGTACTGTAGGCAAAATATAAAAAAATATATGAATTATGCAATAAAATTATGTTAACATTCAAAAATAGGCTGATTGGACAAGCCAGTCAATGTGTTCATTGTAAATTCAGCATTCCCCAGAGGAAGACATTCTGTTTTTGGCATTGCTATCAAAGAATTAAAAAAAAAGTCTACCAAATTAATACAATATATTAAAAATGAAAAAAAAAAGAAACTCACAATTTTGATGCTGGAAGTGTTTCTACAAGAAGCTCTCAGACATACCTCTTGCTGCCAAAACCACACCTCTTTCATTATTTATTGACTTAATTCCTCAATAATATGCAACTTTGAAAAGAACAGACCAAAACTATGAAGAAAATATCTTCAACAAAAATCTAAGCACACATATTGTACATGACTCTGTACAAAAGATCCCATAGCCAAGTCATTAAAAAAATGGAAGCAACAGCAATGTACTGTGTAGTCATAGAGCATGCCCAGTACATATCTTGGATGCTCCAGACTATCAGAAACCAGTGGAAGACCACTAAAATCCTTTTGCACAGTGACATTATTAATAAAAGTTACAAATTATTTTCCTTAAATAATATCATTGCATAATACAGCCACACTTCACAGTGCCTCAGCTTTTAAACCCATAAAGCAAACCTCATTCATATATTTAATTTATACATACCACCAGTACCAAGAAGAAAACTCTCTGTACTCTTCTCACTCTGCTAACACCCAGCACAGCTAATGAAGTACTATAGCCTTAGGCCGCCAAGAATTAAATAAATCAACTTCAAGACTTCACTTGATTCACGAATCACCAATGCACTACTCCACAACCGAAACTGGCTGTAACTGTTTGCTTCTCGCTCTTTTCCCAGCACATAAAGCCTGGAAAGAGAGCGACCACCAATCAGCAGCCATTTAGCCCAAGCACGTCATGTACGTGCCTGCGGACGTGGCAGTCCGAACCCCTTCCAATTCTATGCGGTTTAGAACCGCATAGACTGCTGGACATCATACTGATGCCTTAATTCGCTCTCCGGACTGCAGCAGAAAGAAAAAAAAAGTCTTTTTTTAAATCTGCCGCAACCCGAAGTGTTCAAAGTGCGCATGCACGTACTCGCCAAGTCAGTTGAGTCGGCAGCAGAGAAACAAGATGAGTAAGTCAGTCAACAAGTAGTTTAAACTGAGACATTCATTAAAAAAAATAAACTAAAAAGTAAATTTTCTGTTTTTTTGCTGAGGGGATTGCAGTCCGATGCCACGAGCCGCCCCTGCTGGGCTCTCTTCACATTCATGCGTTACTTTACTGGGCTCTCTTCACATTCATGCGTTACTTTACTGGGCTCTCTTCACATTCATGCGTTACTTTACTGGGCTCTCTTCACATTCATGTGTTACTTTACTGGGCTCTCTTCACATTCACAGATTACTTTACTGGGCTCTCTTCACATTCATGCGTTACTTTAATGGGCTCTCTTCACATTCATGCGTTACTTTACTGGGCTCTCTTCACATTCATGTGTTAATTTACTGGGCTCTCTTCACATTCATGGATTTACTTTACTGGGCTCTCTTCACATTCATGGATTACTTTACTGGGCTCTCTTCACATTCATGGATTACTTTACTGGGCTCTCTTCACATTCACGTGTTACTTTACTGGGCTCTCTTCACATTCACGCGTTACTTTACTGGGCTCTCTTCACATTCACGCGTTACTTTACTGGGCTCTCTTCACATTCACGCGTTACTTTACTGGGCTCTCTTCACATTCACGCGTTACTTTACTGGGCTCTCTTCACATTCACGCGTTACTTTACTGGGCTCTCTTCACATTCACGCGTTACTTTACTGGGCTCTCTTCACATTCATGCGTTACTTTACTGGGCTCTTCATTTTCCTTATCTTGAGATGTTCTCATGATACTGTGCAATTTAAGGAGTTTTTTCGCTATAAAGTGTCTTGGTTGACAAGGGTGGTGGCCTTGTTAAAAAACAAAATCCTGTTACATTTGACTCTGTATTTGTCTTAGGGAGTATACGACCTCTTGTGAAACTGACTGTTCTTTTGGTTGTACTTTTAATGTCGGTGGTAGTGATGTCAAGGGTGAATTGAAGGATTTCATCGTATAATTGTATAAGGCTCACCCTTTTGAAGTTCAAGCTTTGTGACATTGGTAGCAAGTTTGATGATTTTGAATCGATGTCAGAAGTGTATGGTCCAGTGTAACTGGAGAAGGGCAGTAGGAGAGTGGTACGGGGAAAGGCTATATTCACAAGGAACAGATCCATTTTGGCCTCTAGTGGGTTTGCTAACTATTTGCTCGAGTGAATCCGTATATGTTGAATCTGGAAATCTGTGGGCATGCCCTAGCTGCCTAGAACTATGTAGGAATTTTCTCTTAAACTTCCAGGAATATAACCTTATCTGGAGGTGTGTGTTGGTGTGTCGGTGTAATGCTGGAAGTTTTTTGTGCTATATGAATCTGAAGTTATAGGGGCTCAGTTTGTGGGTATCTGGGTATTAATCTAAACGAGATGTGGTCCTTGACCTAATTTTGGATCTAAAGGCATTCAGTCTAAAGCTAACTGTTAAATGTTTAAAACCTAGAGGTAGTGCCCACTGTTGAACCATCTACAGTTAAATTTAAGAAAGTCTGCATTCCAGCCATCCCCAAATACATGTGCAACAGCCTATGAAAAGATGGTTCTGCGTTGTTAAAAGATGACATTTATTTCAAAAAGGGAAGAGAATTTAACAGCATTTCTGCAGGAAGTGTTTATAATTGTCCAAAGTAGTGAGGATATTTTCATTCTGAATTTGAGATCTGGTGATATTTGATGCGTCACCCCAACCCCATGTAGAAAACAAAAGTCTGGAAATACGTGGTGATTAAGATGGCGACAGTTAACTGCACTGAATACACAGAAATGTGCACCACCGTACTGTACCAGCGTAGATACAGCTGTATCCCATAGGAACAAGTGTAGAGCATAGAGCACATCCTAGAAACAAACACGCACGCTGTGCCGTTTAGGAACAAGTGTAAACTAGGTATAAATCCCTATGTCACAAGATGGGTTGCCAACTGGCTCACTGACAGAACCCACACTGTGAAAGTAGCAGACTCCAAATCCGACTTCAGACCAGTGACAAGTTGAGTACCACAGGGTTCAGTCCTGGGTCATCTCCTGTTTGGTATCTACTTCTCTGAAGTGCAAGCTAACACAGAAGGTTTTTGGCCTACGAAGTTCGCAGATGACTGCAAACTGGGAGCTATAATCGAAACTCCTAACAATGTGGACATCTTACAAAAGGGCCTCACTGAGACAGATGCCTGGTGTCAAAGCCATGGCCTCAAGCTCAATGCCAAAAAGTGCATTGCCATCCCCTTTGGTAAAAACTCTGTACCCATGAACTACAACATAGGTGGTAGTATACTTAACACCGAAAGTGTGATAAGAGACCTTGGGACACAGGTGGACCGTAGTGTCTCCTTTGATAATCACATCACCCCAGTAGTCAGGAAATCCTTCTATGTGGCACACCTCATCACAAAAGGTTTCTCATCCAGAAAAAGAGGGCATTGTTCCCCTCTACTCATCACTCATTAGACCCATTATATAGAGTACAGCGCCCCTTTTGGTGTGTACCTCACAAGACATCTAGAACAAATGGAAAGGCTGCAGAAATCCCGCACAAAGAGGATTACCGTCCTCAAACAGATGCCCTACACAGACCGTCTCAAACTCCAGCTTTACTCCATCACATATCGCCTACTCAGAGGTGATCTCTGCCTAACATACAAAGCTATGTCAAACCCAGAGCTGTCGGACATGCTCCACATAAAGAAATCCCAATCCCTCCGAGCTACACGCTCTAGGGACCTAAACCTTGTCACCACAATAAACAGAAAATGCCGGAGGGATAGATTCCTTTCCCAGAGACTTCCCATACTCTGGAATAAACTACCTATCTATATCAAACAAAGCTCCTCATTAGCACTCTTCAAGAAAAGTCTTGATGATTGGATGGGAAATAGGAAATTCACCCCAGGGATCACTTCTATGGCTCTGCTTGACAGTGGCACAGGAAAATAATTTTCTTGGGTGGCAAAAGCCAGGGTACCTTTTTGGCTGGGCTTGTATAGGCCCCAGGGCCAATAGCCTAGTACCTACCTATGAACCTATAAACCTATTAATGACCTGAATAATAAAAGGAAAATAATTTCCACCAAAAACAAGAAGAGTTATTTCCAGAGTGTTAACTCTCTTCACTGATGTAAACAAGCAACTCAGGAGCGTAATAAAATCCACCAAAGCCAAATTTGAGGCTAAAATAGCTACCCAAGCCAAATACAATCACAAGGTATTTTTAGTTAGGTTTGTAATCTCAAAGCATAGTGCCGCAGTGTGTTAATCTGATTGTGAATAATGTTACCTACATAAAGACTGAAAATATAGCTAATTTACTGCTCCATTAAATTTAGCTTTAACTTTATCCTCTGTCTACCCATTAGGATATACCTGAAACTGGCTCACCTATAGCTGTCATACCAAGACCAAGTCTTAAAGGTGCTATCAAAAGCTAAAAATATTGGTTTAATGGGTCCTGACAGTATCCCTAGATGCATCTTAAATAGCTTGAAACCTGATTTAACCATGCCCTTAACACTGTTCAGTCTCAACCTCATTACAGGGTTTGTACCAAGCAAATGGAGAACTACAGTCATACCCTTGCATAAGGGAGGATCTTCCACAAACCCAGGCAGTTACAGACCCATATGTCTGCCCAGCCTCGTATGCAAGGCCATGGAAAAACTTTTCATGGAATTAATCAGTCAGTACATAGGGAACCTCCAAACACTAGACCCACCTCAGTTTGTATTCATCAAGGGCAGGTCATGCTTACTCAACATGGTGAATTTTTATTTGAGAAGCTCACCAAAGCAATGGCTGAAGGCAAAATGGTGCACACCACATAACTCAACCTTGCCAAAGCTTTTGACCCAATTCCCCATTCAGGTACAGTAGAAAAGCTAAATAAACTGGGAATAAACCTGTCTCATCTTTGGTTTGCCATCTGGCTCACCGATGGGACACAGGTAATCAAAACGGAAGTTACCTCCACAAAAGAGACCAGTCACCAGTGGAGTTCCCCCAGGGCTCTGTGCTGAGGCCGCTCCTGTTTGGCATCTCCTTTTCTGAAGTAAAAGTCAATACCAAAGGGTTCTAGCTGACTGCAGATGACTGCAAGCTTGGCGCAGTCATTGAATCCCCAAATTACTTAGCTGTCCTGCAGGGACGTTTGTCTGAAATAAATAACTGGTTTCAAAGTTATGGTCTGAAACTAAAGGGCAAAAAATGCATTAGTGTGTCCTTTAGGAAGTCCTCTACCGCATTAACAGTATGCTAAATGCATTAGTGTGCCCTATGGGAAGTCATCTACTGCATTGACAGTATGCCAAATGCATTAGTGTGTCCTTTAGGAAGTCATCTACCGCATTGACAGCATGCCAAATGCATTGGTGTGTCCTTTGGGAAGTCCTCTACTGCATTGACAGTATGCCATATGCATTAGTGTGTCCTTTAGGAAGTCATCTACCGCATTGACAGTATGCTAAATGCATTAGTGTGTCCTTTGAGAAGTCTCGCATTGACAGTATGCCAAATGCATTAGTGTGTCCTTTGGGAAGTCATCTACCTCATTGACAGTATGCCAAATGCATTAGTGTGTCCTTTGGGAAGTCATCTACCACACTGACAGTATGCCCCTAAGAGCTGACCCAGTTCAGATTTGAGAACAGTATGCCCCTAAGAGTTGACCCAGTTGTTTGGATTTGGGAACATATGTGGATAGTGACCTAACTTTTGATCAGCATGTGTCTGGTGTTGTAAGTCCATCTGTATTGCAC
Source organism: Protopterus annectens (assembly GCF_019279795.1). Taxonomy (NCBI): domain Eukaryota; kingdom Metazoa; phylum Chordata; order Ceratodontiformes; family Protopteridae; genus Protopterus; species Protopterus annectens. Next base: position 1,181,032,720 of record NC_056737.1, read on the forward strand.
AGCTTATAAACAAAAGGATTGTCTAGATCTAGGGATGCCATTTTCCCCCTTTATTCAGCCATCATTAGGCCAGTCATTGAATATAATGCCCCCCTTTGGCATGTCTGTGCAGGCATATGCTTCAGCTGGAATGCTCACAGAAGTGCATTACTAAAGGGGGATACAAGGTCTAAACGTCCTATATGGACCACCTCAAAGTCCTGTCACTATGCTCTTTGTCCTACAGGCTAAGAGGTGGCCTTGGTCTGGCATACAAGGCATCCTTCAACCCATTACTGATGTATTTATTACACATCAGCAAGTCAAATGGCATCAGAAATATACGGTCTAGGGATGTTATCTTTGGTTTGGAGGGTCAGGTATATTTCACAGAGAGGATACTGCTGCTATGGAACAGACTGTTCTATGTTTAGCCAGAACGAAATTTCTCCCAAACAGCTAGTCGTCGAAAACTATCCATATAAACTGTTTTATCACAGTCACATCATCATAAAGAAAATCAACGAACACGCATAGTTGACCAACATACACAAAACAGAAGGTAGTACGCACTTGCCAGTATGCCAAGGATAAGGAAATCTGCCCTTTCTCCAATGTAGTACAATCTCTGAGTTGGTACATATAATTAGTGTGGGCTGTGCCCCACACACCCCCCGCTAATTATGTATGCTAACTCTGAAATCTCACTACAGAATGGAAAGGGCAGATTTCCGTATCCGTAGTGTACTAACTTCCCTTTTGTGTATGTTGGCCAACTATGCATATTTGTTTATTTTCTTTATGATGATGTGACTGTTCAATAAAATGGAGTTGTGATGGTTTGTGTTTGATGACTAGCTGTTCGGGGGAAATTTCATTCGATGAGTAAACCGACCAGGAATACACTCCCCATTCACATAAAGTTCATCCCTGTCCATTTTCAAGTGCAAGTTAGATCTGTGGATGGGAAACAGAAAATTTACCCCATGACTTCCCCCTGTCCTACTAATGGACAGATGCAGCTCCTAAATTCTTATCGCATGCAAATTAACTGTGGTATGATCCCATTTTTTCTCATTAGGGGTAATGTATAATTATCGACTGGGATACGAGTAAGACTAATCTATAACCAAATGGGATAGATTATTTTGAACACAAAAAGGGAAGTGAGCTAGGCTTAAAATGGCCGACAAGGGCAGCTAGCCTACTACTACCTACGAACCTGTGATCTATATTGTCATTGCGACAGTGGGTAAGGGTGTCAGTATTGATCACAGCTGCAAAGGTGAAGCCTCAAACGTTAGTAGATAGTATCACAGGATGGTGTTAGATCCTAGAGGTAAATGTTTCTTTAATTAGCTGCTATTGAAGCAATAATTGATACAAAGTTATTTAAAGACCTGGTAGTTAATAATCACGAAAAGAAGTTGAAATGTTTCTTTAATTAGCTGCTGTTGAAGCGATAATGGATACAAAGTTATTTAACGAGCTGGTAGTTAATGATCACAAGCAGCAGCAGGTTTGCATATTTTAAGGTACATAAACTGACAAAGAATCCATCAGGCAGGCCCATCGCCTTGGCAAAAGGCTCATTAAGGCAAGGATTTTCTTGCTCAACATTTATTGCATTTGTTAAGTTTGGAAGACTAGACTGTAAAAATATTACCAAATTCTTGCAGTATTTGGAGAATATACCTGTGTCTGACATCCATCAGTATTGGATCGGATACAAGGCCTAAACAATGTCCTGCATGTCCAGACTGACCTGTCACTATAATATCCTACAGACTGCTAAGAGGTGACCTGTCTGACATAAATCCATAAATATTGGATCGGAGGATGTTTTCTATTGCACATCAGCAAATCAAGTGGCATCACAGATACTTGGTCTATAGATCTAAACCTCTTTTGCAACATCAGTAGAATGGTTTGGTGGTACAGGTATGTCTCGCAGAGGGTACTGCTGCTGTGGAACAGACTCCCCATCCACATAAAACAAAGTTCATCCCTGTCCGTATTCAAGTGCAACTTGGAGCTATGGATGAGAAACAGAAAATTTACTTCAGGACTGTCCCCTGTACTACTGATGGGCAGAGGTAGGTTATAAATGCTTTATCTCGTGCTTGGGTCCCGCAAATTTTCTGTGGTATGATCCCAGTTATACTCTGTTATAAACCGTGGGATAAGTAATGCCAATTTGTAGCCAAATGGAATAGGTTAGTTCTAGCACAAAAAGGGAAATTGGGCTTAAATAGCGCGCAAGGGCCGCTAGCCTGGTACTTACAGTTCACAGCTACATTATGGGCTTAAATAGCCCGCAAGGGCCACTAGCCTGGTACTTACCTATACAGTTCACAGCTACCTTAATTGTTGGCTTATCTGCAAACCAAATCTAATCGATTTAAAGGAATGCGTACAATATTTAAATTAGAACAAATGGGGGAATCAAATTTAGAACTAATTTCCCTCTTTAAACTATTCCCTTTATTGATGTCAGTTTCCAAGTCATTGGCTGGAACCCTTACTAGTACTTTTTACAGGAAATAGTTTCATAAAAACATATTGTTCTAGGCATCTAGCAATCATCAAAACGTGTAGTAAACAATATAACAAAGTCTCAGTTTCTCAAATTGAAGAGAATGTGCTAGAAAGCAACAGACTGTAGTAACTGTTCTGAAGAACTAAACCACAGGTTCACACACTGAAGAACTAAACCACAGGTTCACACACTGAAGAACTAAACCACAGGTTCCCACACTGAAGAACTAAGCCACAGGTTCACACACTGAAGAACTAAACCACAGGTTCCCACACTGAAAAACTAAACCACAGGTTCCCACACTGAAGAACTAAACCACAGGTTCCCACACTGAAGAACTAAGCCACAGGTTCACACACTGAAGAACTAAACCACAGGTTCACACACTGAAGAACTAAACCACAGGTTCCCACACTGAAGAACTAAACCACAGGTTCCCACACTGAAGAACTAAACCACAGGTTCCCACACTGAAGAACTAAACCACAGGTTCCCACACTGAAGAACTAAACCACAGGTTCCCACACTGAAGAACTAAACCACAGGTTCCCACACTGAAGAACTAAGCCACAGGTTCCCACACTGAAGAACTAAGCCACAGGTTCACATACTGAAGAACAAAACCACAGGTTCCCACACTGAAGAACTAAGCCACAGGTTCCCACACTGAAGAACTAAACCACAGGTTCCCACACTGAAGAACTAAACCACAGGTTCCCACACTGAAGAACTAAGCCACAGGTTCCCACACTGAAGAACTAAGCCACAGGTTCCCACACTGAAGAACTAAGCCACAGGTTCCCACACTGAAGAACTAAGCCACAGGTTCCCACACTGAAGACCTAAGCCACAGGTTCCCACACTGAAGACCTAAGCCACAGGTTCCCACACTGAAGACCTAAGCCACAGGTTCCCACACTGAAGACCTAAACCACAGGTTCCCACACTGAAGACCTAAACCACAGGTTCCCACACTGAAGAACTAAGCCACAGGTTCCCACACTGAAGAACTAAGCCACAGGTTCCCACACTGAAGAACTAAGCCACAGGTTCCCACACTGAAGAACTAAGCCACAGGTTCCCACACTGAAGAACTAAGCCACAGGTTTCCACACTAAAGAACTAAGCCACAGGTTCCCACACTGAAGAACTAAGCCACAGGTTCCCACACTGAAGAACTAAGCCACAGGTTCCCACACTGAAGAACTAAGCCACAGGTTCCCACACTGAAGAACTAAACCACAGGTTCCCACAATGAAGATGTGGCCTAAAAACTGTTCAGTCCGACAGAAACTGGATCATTGGCTGAACAGGACCACACACCGTTTTGCTGGAAGATCAGAAGGCTGCGTGCTGTAATCCCACTCCAAGTGCTTGGATTTTGTTCCACTGCTGCCATACAGCATAAGGGGGTCACTGGAAGTCGGACTGTACCATCCTTTGGATCAGACATAAGACCGGCGTCCCATCTGCTTGAATTTGTGGTAGCTCAGGTGGATGTAAAAGCTCCCGTGACATGTACTGGCAAGAACAAGAGCATTATCCTGATACTCTGACAAAAATTCCTGCAGCCAGTATGAATAGCACGTCGGGTCTCCCCTGAAAAGAGGTCACTGGCCTAGTGTGTCCAGCCTAGTCAATAAATGCTAGATGGACCAATGGACAGAAGGAAAACACTTAAAATGTATAAAAGTGGTTATTTGACAGCCTTTTGATATTCACCAGTAAATGTTTACATCCAAGGCATTTGCATTGGCATACACTATTGGTTTTGCTGTTTAATGATTACCACAACATATAAAGATGGATATCTGGTCAAAACTTTCTGGAGGAGTGGTTTAATTTTACTTTTACATAGAAATGCCATTAACTGAGGGAAATTTTGTAAGTTTGCAAACTTTTTTTGTTTTAATTCCAGTTTATTTGCAAATAATAAAATTGATTCATATTTAGAATGTATTTTATTTATTTAACATTTGTTTACCGAGAAAGTCCAACTGAGACGGCCCATTTTCAGCAGAGGCCCAAGGAGAAATGTTCCACTAACATGTCTTTAGAATGTGGGAGGAAACCGGATCACCCGGAGGAGACCCACACAAATGCTTGGAGAACATGCTGACTTGATGTCCTTTTTCACCAGTAAGGAAACTGAACCTTTGGGGTTTGAGCTTTATACGTTTATTAAATGTCTTTCAGATGTGATGGTTTGGTAACTTGTCCTACGACTTTAAATACTAAAATAGATTCTGTGACATCAATTTTGAGATGCTGTAAATGTGTAAAAAAAACGGTGATTAGTCAGATTGTACTGAAGAAGGTACTGGGGAGTTGAAGTCTACAAATAGATGTGCTTTGCACAGGGCACCTAGAAGAAAAGACAAGGTGATGTGTATGTAGCAGCTGTACACTGGGAGTCTGCATCTATCAAGAGCTAGACTGGATGTGCACACCTTTTAATCGGACAACAGTAATTGTGTTCATATGAAATGGCATTGCTTGGCTCAGTGCTGACTGCCTTTTGTTTATCTAGGTATGTTGAGGCGAAGAAGGACCGTGTCACTGTGGTGTTTAGTACCGTGTTCAAGGACGATGATGATGTCATCATTGGAAAAGTTTTCATGCAGGTAAACCAAATTGTCTTTATGTTGTACTAAATCTACTACAGAAAGTTTTAGCATGAATCATAACTGGATTTGCAATGCAGCATTATTCAGAAACTTTTCACAACTTGCGTAGTTCTCACAGTCCTGTTGACATGATTATTCTGCTTGGAGTTCCGGCAGTACCAAGTTTTTGTAAGATAGTCTTGCCCCACACATTTCTTAAACAGTTCATTAGCATCACCTTTGCTTAATTTTATTTAACTTCCTTGAAGCTTTTCGTGTGCAGTGCATAATAACTGATTTGGTATGCTGTGTACTGTTGATGTTCTTCATATCACATTGCTGCAGTCCTAACACTTGGGTAGTCCGCTGTCCCAGTCGGCCCGAATACCAAAGTATAAGGCTGACGTCGGTCAAGGCGCATTTGTCTGACATCAGGACGTCAGGGTACAAATGCGCATGACCGACGTCATATCCTCTGTCTTTTTTGCCGCATGGTCCGATGCAGAAGCAGTATTGCGAGTGCAGGTTGGCGTTCTGAAATTTTCTGAAGTCGGAGTTTCAGACCGAATCAAAGTTGGCTAAGTACCCGTTGGGGAATATTTTGGTTTTTCTTGCCTCAGTATTTAACCGGATGTCAGAAAAAGTGAATAACTGTATTTCTTGTGGGAAACAGATACCTCATAGAGATTACCATACCTTGTGTATACCTTGCTTAGGGCCTGAGCACGACGTTGTTGGCTGTCGCTCTTGTGCTAGATTTAACAAACGCACTATTAAGAGAAGATTAGATTGTGCCAGGTTAGTTTTTGGGAAGCGTTGTAATTACAACATGCCGTCGGATGCTCCGACGCCCGCTTCGTCTAAAAAGCGCAAGGACAAAGCAGCGAAGCCTAGGGTGGAAGAACCGTCTGTCCCGGATGTCGGTTCTTTAGAGGGCTCGGTGGAGCCGGTGGTTCTCCCAGAAGTTCCTTTGGATTCTCAGGGAGAGACTTTACTGTTACAAGATGTGTCCTATCAGGAGGTAGGCCAGGCTGAAGGGGCTTCTCAGGTAGCTGTTCTCCCCTCCCTTCCTAAGGTGGTTAGGCCCTCCCCTTCTGTTTCCAAGGCTTCTTCTAGAGGCAGGCCAGGGTTAACTTCAGTGGGGGTCTCCCCTAGTTCTTCAGGGTCTCTGCCTAAGAAACATATGCTTAAAATGGCAGAAGATTTGATTACTATGATTAGAGGTTCTATGCCCCCTCCGATTAAGAGGCCTAGGGTGGAACCTGAGCTTGAGAGTTTTGAGCAGTGTTCGGAGGCTTCTGAGTCTTCGGCTGAAGACTTGCAGGAGTATCCTCCTTATTCTGATTCTGATGTAGATGACTCTACACCTTCGCTTCTCCTCCTGAGGATTTTTCTTTTTCAGAGACTCTTCATTCCATGAGGGAGCATTTTAAATGGGAAGGTCAAGATTTCTCTGATTCCAGGAAAAGGCTTAGGGAATTTTGTTTCTACCCCAGCATAGGCCTTTAGCTATACCTCCTGTTCTGGATGTGGTAGAGGATGTTTTGCAGAGGCTTCCCTGAACCCTGATTCTTTGCCTCCTGCCCCAGTTAAACCGGATAGGTATTATAGGGTGCCTGAAGCTCATAAGTATCTTTTTAAGAGTCCTAGGGCAGACCCAGAAACTGTTTCTCAGGGCCCTAAAGGTGTTAAGGCTTCTGTTGTTAAAAATCCTGTTCCTTCTGATAAAGAGGCAAGGGCTTTGGATAGATGGGGAAAGAAGGTGTATACTTCTTCCACTTTAGCCATGAGGGCTTTGAATTGCCAGTTTCACATGTTGAAATACCAAAATTATCTCCTTTCACAACTGAAGTCTAAGGTAGATGCTCTGACGGAAGGTATTGAGTGTAAAGATTTGCAGGATTTAGTTCATGTTTCTGAACAGGTGGGTAAGCATTCCTTGCAATGTGGTTTTGATGCTGTACAGGCCTCTTCGAGGGTGGCAGCCACTGGTTCTGTTCTTCGCAGACACGCCTGGCTGAAGGATTAGAATTTAGCTGAACATGTAAAGACAAGGATTTTAGATGCTCCTTTACAATCTGATGTGTTATTTGGTGCGCCTGTGGAAGCAGTTTTAAAGAAAATGGAGGACAAGGCTAAGTCTATGCAGACTGTTAAAGATTTTTTGCAGGTTCAGCCTCCAAAGTTTAGTAGAAATTGGCCTACTAAGGGGTGGACTTATCCTTCCTATGATTCTCAGTCTAGGGGTAGATCTAGACGTGGTAGGGGCAGAGCTCAAGGTTCTTTTAGGCCTAGAACAGGCAGTTCGCCTGCCCAGTCTTCTGGTGAGGGCAGGGGTCAGTCCTTTCGTAAGCAGACCCAATGACTTGCCTTTTCAGCTGCCAGAGCCTTCTGGCCTCGCAGGATCCTTCGGAGGAAGGCTGGCACTTTTCAAAGAAAATTGGAGTGTTATTACCCAAGACAGATGGGTATTGGATATCGCTTCACCACGGTTACAGGTTTTATTTCCATACCTTGCCTCCTTTCAAAGGCATGCCAGACATTCCTCCTATACAAAGAAGAGAGGCTCACAAGCAAATTTCTCTGTTACTCCAGATAGGGGCCATTCAGCCGGTTCCTGTGCCAGAAAGGGGCCTAGGATTTTATTCTCGCCTGTTCCTAGTACCAAAAAAAGGGGAACACGTGGAGACCAATTTTGGATTTGTCTATCCCCAACACTTATCTGGACATTCCCAAGTTCAAAATGTTGACGTTACAACAGCTTTTACCTCTGCTGGGCAAAGATCACTGGATGGTAACTTTAGATCTCAAGGAGGCTTACCTTCATGTGCCTATCAGACCCAGTTGCAGGAAGTATCTGCGTTTCCGAGCTGGAAATTCCCATTATCAGTTCTCTGCATTGCCCTTTGGCTTATCTACTGCGCCCAGAGTATTCACAAAAGTTCTGGCTCCAGTTGTAGCTTTCTTCAGGCTAAAAGGAATACAAATCTATCCTTACTTGGACGACTGTCTGATTCTGGCTCAAGAAAAGGACGAGCTTCTTCAGCATCTGGAATTTGTGATAGCAGTGCTAAGATGCCTGGGGTATTCTGTGAACTAAATAAAGTCCAGTCTAGTACCCTCTCAAGACATGTGCTTTCTGGGTGTGAGACTGAATACAGCAGCCCAGATGGCCTTTTTAACCCCGGACAAACAAAAGAATCTTTCCCTTTACTTCCATCAACTTTCTCTTCAGTCCGGGCTAACTGCAAGGACAGTCCTTCAAGCCTTAGGGTTCATGGCATCTTGTATTCTGGTGCTTCCCAATGCCAAACTGCATATGAGGAAGCTGCAGTGGTATCTAAAAAATGTATGGACACAGCACTGCCAGGATTTGGACACTGTCATTCCAATAATACCTTGCATTCAAAAGGAATTTTTGTGGTGGGCTCAGGAATGTCACCTAAACAAGGGACTCTCTGTGACCCGGCCAGAGGCGAGTCAGATTCTTACGACAGATGCCTCAGACATAGCTTGGGGAGCTCATCTGAATGGAAAATGGATACAAGACAAGTGGCCTGCCAGACTACAGCATCTACATATCAACATGAAGGAGATGTTAGCAGTCCAGTTTGCATTAATGGCTTTCAAGGAGTTACTTCTTCCAGGGCAGGTGTTGATTCTAACAGACAACACAACTGTCATGTGGTACATCAACAAGCAAGGGGGAACACATTCTTACCCTCTATGCAGGCAAGCAATGATTTTGTGGGAGACTGCGCTCAGCTTGCAGCTACATCTTCAGGCAAGGTTTCTGCCAGGAGCACAGAACTCCTTAGCAGATGTGTTAAGCAGGCAAATCATGGATCCCCACGAGTGGAAACTGGATCTTCATGTATTTCGAAAATTGACAGTGTCATGGGGAACTCCAGACGTAGATCTGTTCGCTTCTCCACTAAACCACCAACTGCCAAAGTTTTGCACGAAAAGGTTTCATCACACAGCTTGGAAAGTGGATGCTCTTTCGTCCAGTTGGGAAAATCTTCATGTGTATGCCTTTCCACCTCTGCCTCTCCTCCCAAAGGTACTCCTAAAGGTCAGACAAGACAAGCCAAGGATGATTTTGATAGCTCCAGATTGGCCTCGGCAACACTGGTACCCATTACTGAGGAATCTGGTAAGGAAGCCTCCATGGCCTTTACCTTTAATTCCACACCTTTTGTCTCAGAGGGACGGTCATCTACTCAATGTCAAGCTTCACTCTCTTCATCTAACAGCCTGGCATATTCTGTTTTGAACCACAGCAGGTCTCAACTTCCTCAACAAGTTTTGAATGTGATTATGGAAGCCAGAAGACCTAGTACACGTAAAGTGTATGCAGAAAAATGGAAGAGATTTTTATTTTGGAGTGCAGCAAAGGATTTGGATGTTTCTGAGCCTAATTTGAGTGTGGCTCTTCAATATCTTACTGAATTATTGGACAAAGGTTTGTCTTTCTCTTCCATTAAGATTCATGCTGCAGCAATTTCAGCTCACTATGTTTGTGACCCACCATTGTTTTCTCATCCTTTGTTCAAACAATTTCTTAGAGGGGCAAAGAATATAAGACCCCAATGAGAGCTCCTACTCCTGCTTGGGACCTCAATTTTGTGTTGGAGAAACTTACTCTACAACCTTTTGAGCCTGCGGCTACTGCTGAATTGAAATACTTGTCATGGAAGACTGCTTTTTTGTTGGCCATTACTTCTGCAAGAAGGGTTTCTGAATTGCAGGCCCTTATGGCGGTTGAGCCTTTTTTGATTTTTCATAAGGATAGGGTATCATTACGTACTAATCCTTCATTTATGCCTAAGGTGGTTTCTAGTGTGGCTTTATATCAAACTATTCATTTGCCTACTTTTTATGCAGATCCCCAAAATAGGGGGGAAAAGATTTTGCACACTTTAGATGTACACAGGCAGTTGCGTTATTATTTAAGCAGGACTAGGGATTTTAGGCAGTCTCAGCAGTTGTTTGTTTCTTTTGCTTTGAGTTCTCTGGGCAAGCCTGTATCAAAACAAACTATATCTAAGTGGATTGGGTTTTGCATTGCATTCTGTTACTCCCATCATGGCAAGGAGATTCCAGCTGGGATTAGGCCTCATTCCACTAGGGCTACTGCCACTTCAACAGCATTTCTAAGGGGGGTGGCAACTAAGGATATTTTGGAGGCAGCTACTTGGAGTTCAGTACATACTTTCTCCAAGCATTACCACCTTCCTCTCTATTCTAAATCCAGGGCTGGTTTTGCCACTGCTGTGTTGCAGGGCATTTTGGCCGCTCCTGCTTCATTATAGTTTAGCCATCCTCCCTTACCTCTGCTTTGGGATTCTACCCAAGTGTTAGGACTGCAGCAATGTGAGATGAAGAACATAGTACAGTTTTGTACCTACCATAAATGTAGATGTTCGAAGATCCACATTGCTGCAGTCCAATTTACCCTCCCTCCTTCCCCTCTGTGTTTAGGGGTGGTTGTGTGGGTGGGGTTCTATTTTTGTAAATTTGTATATATTGTACATATATTAGGTACAGGAGTGTTTGGTGTTTTTTGGTTTTGGCCTTATCTTTTTTGGGTCTTCTGACATCTGGGGCAAGAAAAGACTGAGGATATGACGTCGGTCATGCGCATTTGTACCCTGACGTCCTGATGTCAGACAAATGCGCCTTGACCGACGTCAGCCTTATACTTTGGTATTCGGGCCGACTGGGACAGCGGACTACCCAAGTGTTAGGACTGCAGCAATGTGGATCTTCGAACATCTACATTTATGGTAGGTACAAAACTGTACTGTCTGGTCTGAGAAGGAATCTGCAGTCCCAGCTTGTTTACCTTCAGCCTTCTCCAGAACTTGAGTTCTCCCTGTTTCTCCTCATATCTGGTTTTAGTACCCACATCCAAGGTCTTATTAGGGACCATCACTGACAAAGTGTTATCCAGGGATTTTGTGCAGTACAAGAAGTTGACCTTCATGGGGATTTTTGCCTAATAATTTTAGGTGGATACCCCAGTAACAGGTGAGATGTTCTTCATCTCACATTGCTGCAGTCCTTACACTTGGGTAGTCCGCTGTCCTCGGTCGGCCCGAATATCAAAGTATAAGGCTGACGTCGGTCAAGGCGCATTTGACTGACATCAGAACGTCAGGGTACAAATGCGCATGACCGACGTCATATCCTCAGTCTTTTTTGCCGCATGGTCCGATGCAGAAGCAGCATTGCAAGTGCCGGTTGGCGTTCTGAGATTTTTCGATTTCGAAGTTTCAGACCGAGTTCAAAGTTGGCTAAGTACCCGTTGGGGAATATTTTAGTTTTTCTTGCCTCAGTGGTTTACCGGATGTCAGATAAAGTCAATAATTGCATTTCTTGTGGGAAACAGATACCGCATAGAGATTATCATACTTTGTGTATTCCTTGCTTAGGGCCTGAGCACGACGTTGTTGGCTGTCGCTCTTGTGCTAGATTTAATAAACGCACTATAAAGAGAAGGTTGGATTGTGCAAGGTTAGTCTTTGGGAAGCGGTGTAATTATAAAATGCCGTCGGATGCTCCGACGCCCGCTTCTTCGAAGAAGCGCAAGGACAAGGCAGTTAAGCCTAGGCTAGAAGAACCGTCTGTACCGGACGCCGGTTCTTTAGAGGTGTCGGTGGAGCCGGTGGCTCCACCGGAGGTTTCTTTGTGTTCCCTGGGTGAGACCTTATTATTGCAAGATGTGGCCTCTCAGGAGGCAGGTCAGGCTGAGGGGGCTTCTCAGGTTACTATACTCCCCTCCCTTCCTAGGGTGGCTAGGCCCTCTCCTTCTGTTTCAAAGGCTTCTTCCAGGGGCAGGCCAAGTTTGGCTTCAGTTGGTGTTTCCCCTAGCTCTTCAGGTACTGTGCCCAAGAAGCATATGCTTAAAATGGCAGAAGATTTGATTACTTTAATTAGGGGTTCTATGCCCCCTCCTGATAAGAGACCTAGGATGGAGCCTGAGCTGGGGGGTTTTGAGCAGGCTTCAGATGTTTCAGAGTCTTCGGCTGAAGACTTGCAGGAGTACTCTCCTTATTCTGATTCGGATGTGGATGATTCTACTCCTTCTGCTTCTCCTCCTGAGGATTTTTCTTTTTCAGAAACTCTTCATTCCATGAGGGAGCATTTTAAGTGGGAAGGTCAGGACTTCTCTGATTCCAGGAAAAGGCTTAGGGAATTTTTGTTTTTACCTCAGCATAGGCCTTTGGCTATACCTCCTGTTTTGGATGTAGTAGAAGATAGTTTTTACAGAGGCTTCTCTTAATCCTGATTCTTTGCCTCCTGCTCCTGTTAAGCCGGATAGGTATTACAGGGTGCCTGAAGCTCATAAGTATCTTTTTAAGAGTCCTAGGGCTGACCCAGAAACTGTTAGTCAGGGGCCAAAAGGTGTTAAGGCTTCTGTTGTTAAGAATCCGGTTCCTGCAGACAGAGGCTAGGGCCTTGGATAGATGGGGAAAGAAAGTTTATACCATAACATCACTCCCACTATTCAAAACTAACTTAAAACTATTTCTCACTAACCGCTGGCTATGCTCCTGCAATAAGCCTGACTAAACAGCTTATTTGACTCTTTAAGCTAACCTTCTCTGCTTATTTTCCTAACTCTGTCTCTCCAGAGTATTTATTCACCATGTCTGAGTGCATTAGGCATTTTTTTCCTTTTCTTACATACTATTTTTCTGGTCTCATAAATTACTACCCATCTGCTTTCTCTAACTTTACTTTTTTAGCCCTCTTCAATGTCATTTGTTATTTTCTGCATGATCATAGTGTGTTTTTTATTATTATTATTTAGTGTGTGCTTTTAATATTATTATTACCACTTAGATGAATAGCTTTTAGTAGTATGTTAGCGGAGCTTTTCTCCTCGGGCCTCCACTGAAAATGGACATGTATCCAGCTGGACTAGCCCGGTCAACAAATGTAAAATAAAATAAATAAATAAAAATACTTCTTCCACTCTTGCTATGAGGGCTTTGAATTGCCAGTTTCACATGTTGAAATACCAGAACTATCTCCTTTCACAATTAAAGTCTAAGGTTGATGCTCTGGCAGTAGGTATTGATTGTAAAGAGTTGCAGGATTTAGTGCATGATGTTCTTCATTCCACATTGCTGCAGTCCTAACTATTGGGTAGTCCGCTGTCCCAGTCGGCCCGAATACCAAAGTATATGGCTGACGTCGGTCAAGGCGCATTAGACTGACGTCAGTACGTCAGGGTACTAATGCGCATGACCGACGTCATATCCTTAGTCTTTTTTGCCGCATGGTCCGATGCAGAAGCAGTTTTGCGAGTGCAGGTTGGCGTTCTGAAAGTTTCTGAAGTCAGAGTTTCAGACCGAATCAAAGTTGGCTAAGTACCCGTTGGAATATTTTGGTTTTTCTTGCCTCAGTATTTAACCGGATGTCAGAAAAAGTGAATAACTGTATTTCTTGTGGGAAACAGATACCTCATAGGGATTACCATACTTTGTGTATACCTTGTTTAGGGCCTGAGCACGACGTTGTTGGATGCCGCTCTTGTGCTAGATTTAACAAACGCACTATTAAGAGAAGGTTAGACTGTGCCAGGTTAGTTTTTGGGAAGCGTTGTAATTATAAAATGCCGCCGGATGCTCCGACGCCGCTTCGCCAAAAAGCGCAAGGACAAAGCAGCAAAGCCTAGTGGAAGAACCGACAGTCCCGGACGCCGGTTCTTTAGAAGGCTCAGTGGAGCCGGAGGTTCTGCCAGGAGTTTCTTTGGAGTCTCAGGGAGAGACTTTACTGTTACAGGATGTGTCCTCTCAGGAAGTAGGCCAGGCTGAAGGGGCTTCTCAGGTGGCTGTTCTTCCCTCTCTTCCTAAGGTGGTTAGAGCCTCCCTTCTGTTTCCAAGGCTTCTTTGAGAGGCAGGCCAAGTTTAACTTCAGTGGGGTTTCTCCTAGTGCTTCAGGGTCTTTGCCTAAGAAACATATGCTTAAAATGGCAGAGGATTTGATTACTATGATTAGAGGTTCTATGCCCCCTCCTGATAAGAGGCCTAGGGTGGAACCTGAGTTTGAGAGTTTTGAGCAGTGTTCGGAGGCTTCTGAGTCTTCGGCTGAAGGCTTGCAGGAGTTTCCTCCTTATTCTGATTCTGATGTGGATGATTCTACTCCTTCAGCTTCTCCTCCTGAGGATTTTTCATTTTCAGAGACTCTGCATTCCATGAGGGAGCATTTTAAATGGGAAGGTCAAGATTTCTCTGATTCCAGGAAGAGGCTTAGGGAATTCTTGTTTTTACCCCAGCATAGGCCTTTAGCTATACCTCCTGTTCTGAATGTGGTGGAAGATGTTTTTGCAGAGGCTTCCCTGAATCCTGATTCTTTGCCTCCTGCCCCAGTTAAACCGGATAGGTACTATAGGGTGCCTGAAGCTCATAAGTATCTTTTTAAGAGTCCTAGGGCAGACCCGGAAACTGTCTCTCAGGGGCCTAAAGGTGTGAAGGCTTCTGTTGATGTTCTTCGTCTTCCCTTGCTGCAGTCCTGACTATTGGGTATAGTCCGCGTCCCAGTCGGCCCGAATACCAGAGTATAAGGCTGACGTCGGTCATGGCGCCTTAGACTGACGTCAGTACGTCAGGGTACTAATGCGCATGACCGACGTCATTTCCTCAGTCTTTTTTGCCGCATGGTCCGATGCAGAAGCAATTTTGCGAGTGCAGGTTGGCGTTCTGAGATTTTCCAAACCGAGTTTCAGACCGAAACAGAGTTGGCTAAGTAACCCCGTTGGGGAACATTTTGGTTTTTTCTTGCCTCAGTATTTAACCGGATGTCAGAAAAAGTGAATAACTGTATTTCTTGTGGGAAGCAGATTCCACATAGGGATTATCATACCTTGTGTATACCTTGTTTAGGGCCTGAGCACGACGTTGTTGGTTGCCGCTCTTGTGCTAGATTTAACAAGCGCACTATTAAGAGGAGGCTTGATTGTGCTAGGTTAGTGTTTGGGAAGCGTTGCAATTATAATATGCCGTCGGATGCTCCGACGCCCGCTTCATCCAAGAAGCGCAAGGACAAAACAGTGAAGCCTAGGGGTGAGGAACCGGCAGTCCCGACGCCGGTTCTTTAGAAGGCTCAGGGAGCCAGAGGTTTTGCCAGGAGTCTCTATGGAGTCTCAGGCAGATACTTTACTGTTACAGGATGTGCCCTCTCAGGAGGTAGGCCAGGCTGAGGGGCTTTCTCAGGTAACTGTTCTTCCTCTCTCTTCCCAAGGTAGTTAGGGCCTCTCCTTCTGTTACCAAAGCTTCTTTTAGAGGTAGGCCAAGTTCAGCTTCTGTGGGGCTTCTCCTAGCATTTCGGCTCTGTGCCTAAGAAACATATGCTTAAAATGGCAGAAGATTTGATTACTCTGATTAGAGGTTCTATGCCCCGCCTGATAAGAGGCCTAGGGTGGAACAGGAGTTTGATAGTTTTGAACAGTGTTCACAGGCTTCAGAGTCTTCTGTGGAAGACTTGCAAGAGTTTCCTGCTTATTCTGATTCTGATGTGGATGATTCCACTCCTACAGCTTCTCCTCCTGAGGATTTTTCATTTTCAGAGACTCTTCACTCCATGAGGGAGCATTTTAAATGGGAAGGCCAGGATTACTCTGATTCCAGGAAAAGGCTTAGGGAATTCTTGTTTTACCCCAGCACAGGCCCTTAGCTATTCCTCCTGTGTTGAATGTGGTGGAGGATGTTTTGCAGAGGCTTCCCTGAACCCTGACTCCTTGCCTCCTGCTCCTGTTAAGCCTGATAGGTATTATAGGGTGCCCAAGCTCATAAGTATTTGTTTAAGAGTCCCAGGGCGACCCAGAAACTGTTTCTCAGGGGCCTAAAGGTGTTAAAGCTTCTGTGGTTAAAAATCCTGTACCCTCTGATAAAGAGGCAAGGGCTTTGGATAGGTGGGGTAAGAAAGTATATACTTCTTCCACTCTAGCCATGAGGGCGTTGAATTGTCAGTTTCATATGCTGAAATATCAGAATTATCTCCTTTCACAATTGAAATCTAGGGTGGATGCTTTGGCGGAAGGTATTGAGTGTAAAGAATTGCTGGATTTGGTTCATGTGTCTGAACAAGTGGGTAAGCATTCCTTGCAGTGTGGTTTTGATGCTGTTCAGGCCTCCTCGAGGGTGGCTGCTACTAGTTCTGTTCTTCGCAGACATGCCTGGTTGAAGGATCAGAATTTAGCTGAGCATGTTAAGTCCAGGATTTTGGATGCTCCTTTACAGTCTGATGTGTTGTTTGGACCGCCTGTGGAAGCAGTTTTAAAGAAAATGGAGGACAAAGCTAAGTCTATGCAGACTGTTAAAGATTTTTTGCAGGTGCAGCCTCCGAAGTTTAGTAGAAATTGGCCTGCTAAGGGGTGGACATATCCTGCTTATGGTTCCCAGTCTAGGGGTAGGTCTAGACGTGGTAGGGGCAGGGCTCAAGGTTCTTTAGGCCTAGATCAGACAGTTCACCTGCTCAGACTTCTGGTGAGGGCAGGGGTCAGTCCTTCGTAAGCAGAACCCATGACCTGCCTTTTCAGCTGCCAGTGGACTCTCGCCTGGCAGCTCCTTTGGGAGGAAGATTGTCTCTTTTCAAAGAAAATTGGGATTTAATCACTCAAGACAGATGGGTGCTGGATATCATTCATCACGGTTACAGATTTTATTTCCACACAATGCCCCCTTTCAAAGGCATGCCAGATGTTCCTCCTCCACAAAGAAAAGAGGCTCACAAGCAAGTTTCTCAGTTACTCCAGATAGGGGCCATTCAGCCAGTCCCTGTATCAGAAAGGGGCTTCGATTTTATTCTCGCCTGTTCCTAGTACCAAAGAAGGGGAACACGTGGAGACCAATTTTGGATTTATCTATCCTCAACACTTATCTGGACATTCCCAAGTTCAAGATGTTGACGTTACAGCAACTGTTACCTCTGCTGGGCAAGGATCACTGGATGGTAACTTTGGATCTCAAGGAAGCCTACCTTCATGTGCCTATAAGGCTAAGTTGCAGAAAGTATCTGCGATTTCAACTGGAGATTTTCATTATCAGTTCTCTGCATTGCCCTTTGGCTTATCTACTGCCCAGAGTATTCACAAAGGTTCTGGCTCCAGTGATAGCTTACTTCAGGCTTCAAGGCATTCAAATCTATCCTTACTTGGACGACTGCCTGATTCTGGCTCAAGAAAAGGAAGACCTTCTACAGCATCTGGAATATGTCATAGCAGTGCTAAGATGCCTAGGGTATTCTGTGAACGAAATAAAGTCCAGTCTAGTACCCTCTCAAGACATGTGCTTTCTGGGTGTGAGACTGAATACAGCAGCCCAGATGGCCTTTTTAACCCCGGACAAACAAAAGAGTCTGTCATTTTACTTCCATCAACTATCTCATCAGTCCGTGCTGACTGCAAGGACAGTCCTTCAAGCATTAGGGTTCATGGCATCTTGTATTCTGGTGCTTCCCAATGCCAAACTGCATATGAGGAAGCTGCAATGGTATCTCAAAATGTATGGACACAGCACTGCCAAGATTTCGACACTGTCATTCACATAATACCTTGCCTTCAAAAGGAATTCTTGTGGTGGGCTCAGGAATGTCACCTAAACAAGGGACTCTCTGTGACCCGGCCAGAGGCGAGTCAGATTTTAACGACAGATGCCTCGGACACTGCTTGGGGAGCTCATCTAAATGGAAAGTGGATACAAGACAAGTGGCCTGCCAGACTACAGCATCTACATATCAACATGAAGGAGATGTTAGCAGTCCAGTTTGCATTGATGGCGTTCAAGGAGTTACTTCTTCCAGGGCAGGTGTTGATTCTAACAGACAACACAACTGTCATGTGGTACATCAACAAGCAAGGGGGAACACATTCTTATCCTCTATGCAGGCAAGCAATGATTTTATGGGAGACTGCGTTAAGCCTGCAACTGACTCTTCAGGCAAGGTTTCTGCCAGGAGCACAGAACTCCCTAGCAGATGTATTAAGCAGACAAATCATGGATCCCCACGAGTGGAAACTGGATCTTCATGTATTTCAGAAATTGACAGTGTCATGGGGAACTCCAGACATAGATCTGTTCGCTTCTCCACTAAACCACCAGCTGCCAAAGTATTGCACAAAGGGGTTTCATCACACAGCTTGGAAAGTGGATGCTCTGTCTTTCAGTTGGAAAAACCTTCATGTCTATGCCTTTCCACCTCTGCCTCTTCTTCCAAAGGTATTATTAAAGGTCAGACAAGACAGGCCAAGGATGATTTTGATAGCTCCAGATTGGCCTCGGCAACACTGGTACCCACTTCTAAGGAGTCTTGTAAAGAAGCCTCCATGGCCTTTACCTCTGATTCCTCATCTGTTATCTCAGAAGGACGGTCATCTCCTCAATGTCAAGCTTCAATCTCTTCATCTCACAGCTTGGCATATTCTGTGTTGAAGCACAGCAGGTCTCAGCTTCCTCAACAAGTTTTAAATGTGATTATGGAAGCTAGAAGGCCTAGTACTAGGAGAGTGTACGCAGAAAAATGGAAGAGATTTTTATTTTGGAGTACAGCAAAGAATTTGGAGATTTCAGAGCCTAATTTGAGTGTGGCTCTTCAATATCTTACTGAATTATTGGACAAAGGTTTGTCCTTCTCTTCCATAAAGATTCATGCTGCAGCAATTTCAGCTCACTATGATTGTGACCCACCTTTGTTTTCGCATCCTTTGTTCAAGCAGTTTCTTAGAGGGGCAAAGAATATAAGACCCCAATGAGCTCCTACTCCTGCTTGGGATCTCAATTTTGTGTTGGAAAAACTTACTCTACAACCTTTTGAGCCTGCAGCTACTGCTGAATTGAAATATTTGTCATGGAAGACTGCTTTTCTGTTGGCTATTACTTCTGCAAGAAGGGTGTCTGAGTTGCAGGCCCTTATGGCAGTAGAGCCCTTCTTGGTTTTCCATAAGGACAGGGTTTCATTACGTACTAATCCTTCCTTTATGCCTAAGGTGGTTTCTAGTGTGGCTTTAAACCAAACTATTCATTTGCCTACGTTTTTTGCAGATCCTCAAAATAAAGGGGAAAAGATTTTGCACACTTTAGATGTACACAGGCAATTGCGTTATTATTTGAGCAGGACTAAAAATTTTAGGCAGTCTCAGCAGTTACTTGTTTCTTTTGCTTTGAGTTCACAGGGCAAGCCTGTGTCAAAACAAACTATTTCTAGGTGGATTGGCTTTTGCATTGCATTTTGTTATTCCCATCATGGCAAAGAGGTTCCAGCTGGGATTAGGCCTCATTCCACTAGGGCTACTGCCACTTCAACAGCATTTCTAAGGGGTGGCAACTAAGGATATTCTGGAAGCAGCTACTTGGAGTTCAGTGCATACTTTCTCTAGGCATTATCACCTGCCTATATACTCTAAGTCTAGGGCTGGTTTTGCCACAGCTGTTTTACAAGGCATGTTGTCAGCTCCTGCTACTTTATAATTTGCCAGCCTCCCTTACCTCTGCTTTGGGATTCTACCCAATAGTCAGGACTGCAGCAAGGGAAGACGAAGAACATAGTACAGTTTTGTACCTACCATAAATGTAGATGTTCGAGGATTCCCTTGCTGCAGTCCAATTTACCCTCCCTCCTTCCCCTCTGTGTTTCAGGGTGGTTGTGTAGGTGAGTTTACATGCTTATATTTTTTGTATATATTGCTGTATATATTGTGCATGTTTTTTGGTGCAGGTTGTTTTTGGGACTTGTCTTTTTGGGTCTTCTGACATCTGGGGCAAGAAAAGACTGAGGAAATGACGTCGGTCATGCGCATTAGTACCCTGACGTACTGACGTCAGTCTAAGGCGCCATGACCGACGTCAGCCTTATACTCTGGTATTCGGGCCGACTGGGACGCGGACTATACCCAATAGTCAGGACTGCAGCAAGGGAATCCTCGAACATCTACATTTATGGTAGGTACAAAACTGTACTTTAAAAATCCTGTTCCTCCTGATAAAGAGGCAAGGGCTTTGGATAGATGGGGAAAGAAAGTGTATACTTCTTCCACTTTAGCCATGAGGGCGTTGAATTGTCAGTTTCACATGTTAAAATATCAGAATTATCTCCTTTCACAATTGAAGTCTAAGGTGGATGCTCTGGCAGAAGGTATTGAGTGTAAAGAGTTGCAGGATTTAGTTCATGTGTCTGAACAGGTGGGTAAGCATTCCTTGCAGTGTGGTTTTGATGCTGTGCAGGCCTCCTCGAGGGTGGCTGCCACTGGTTCTGTTCTTCGAGGCACGCCTGGTTGAGGGATCAGAATTTAGCTGAGCATGTTAAGACAAGGATTTTGGATGCTCCTTTACAGTCTGATGTGTTGTTTGGTTCGCCTGTGGAAGCAGTTTTAAAGAAAATGGAGGACAAGGCTAAGTCTATGCAAACTGTTAAGGATTTTTGCAGGTGCAGCCTCCAAGTTTAGTAGAAATTGGCCTACTAAGGGATGGACATATCCTGCTTATGATTCCCAGTCTAGGGGTAGGTCTAGACGTGGTAGGGGCAGAGCTCAAGGTTCTTTTAGGCCTAGAACAGGAGTTCACCTGCTCAGACTTCTGGTGAGGGCAGGGGTCAGTCCTTTCGTAAACAGACCCAATGACCTACCTTTTCAGCTGCCAGTACATTCTCGCCTGGCAGCACCTTTGGGAGGAAGGCTGGCTCTTTCAAAGAAAATTGGGATTTAATTACCCAAGACAGATGGGTTTTGGATATCATTCACCACGGTTACAGGTTTTATTTCCATACCTTGCCTCCTTTCAAAGGCATGCCAGACATTCCTCCTCTACAAAGAAAAGAGGCTCACAAGCAAATTTCTCTGTTGCTCCAAATAGGGGCCATTCAGCCAGTTCCTGTGCCAGAAAGGGGCCTAGGATTTTATTCTCGCCTGTTCCTAGTACCGAAGAAGGGGAACACGTGGAGACCAATTTTGGATTTATCTATCCTCAACACTTATCTGGACATTCCCAAGTTCAAAATGTTGACGTTACAACAGCTTTTACCTCTGCTGGGCAAAGATCACTGGATGGTAACTGTAGATCTCTCAGACTAAGTTGCAGGAAGTATCTGCGTTTTCGAGCTGGAGATTCTCATTATCAGTTCTCTGCATTGCCCTTTGGCTTATCTACTGCGCCCAGAGTATTCACAAAGGTTCTGGCTCCAGTGATAGCTTACTTCAGGCTAAAAGGAATCCAAATCTATCCTTACTTGGACGACTGCCTGATTCTGGCTCAAGAAAAGGAAGACCTTTTACAGCATTTGGAATATGTGATAGCAGTGCTAAGATGCCTAGGGTATTCTGTGAACTAAATAAAGTCCAGTCTAGTACCCTCTCAAGACATGTGCTTTCTGGGTGTGAGACTGAATACAGCAGCCCAGATGGCCTTTTTAACCCCGGACAAACAAAAGAATCTTTCCAGTTACTTCCATCAACTATCTCTTCAGTCCGGGCTGACTGCAAGGACAGTCCTTCAAGCCTTAGGGTTCATGGCATCTTGTATTCTGGTGCTTCCCAATGCCAAACTGCATATGAGGAAGCTGCAATGGTATCTCAAAATGTATGGACACAGCACTGCCAGGATTTGGACACTGTCATTCAAATAATACCTTGCATTCAAAAGGAATTTTTGTGGTGGGCTCAGGAATGTCACCTAAACAAGGGACTCTCTGTGACCCGGCCAGAGGCGAGTCAGATTCTAACGACAGATGCCTTAGACATTGCTTGGGGAGCTCATCTAAATGGAAAGTGGATACAAGACAAGTGGCCTGCCAGACTACAGCATCTACATATCAACATGAAAGAGATGTTAGCAGTCCAGTTTGCATTAATGGCTTTCAAGGAGTTACTTCTTCCAGGGCAGGTGTTGATTCTAACAGACAACACAACTGTCATGTGGTACATCAACAAACAAGGGGGACCACATTCTTACCCATTGTGCAGGCAAGCAATGATTTTATGGGAGACTGCTCAGCTTGCAACTAACTCTTCAGGCAAGGTTTCTGCGGGAGCACAGAACTCCTTAGCAGATGTGTTAAGCAGACAAATCATGGATCCCCACAGTGGAAACTGGATCTTCATGTATTTGAAAATTGACAGTGTCATGGGGAACTCCAGACATAGATCTGTTCGCTTCTCCACTAAACCACCAGCTGCCAAAGTTTTGCACAAAGAGGTTTCATCACACAGCTTGGAAAGTGGATGCTCTTTCTTTCAGTTGGAAAAATCTTCATGTGTATGCCTTTCCACCTCTGCCTCTTCTCCCAAAGGTGCTCCTAAAGGTCAGACAAGACAAGCCAAGGATGATTTTAATAGCTCCAGATTGGCCTCGCAACACTGGTACCCATTACTGAGGAGTCTGGTAAGGAAGCCTCCATGGCCTTTACCTTTGATTCCACACCTGTTGTCTCAGAGGGACGGTCACCTGCTCAATGTCAAGCTTCACTCTCTTCATCTAACAGCCTGGCATATTCTGTTTTGAAACACAGCAGGTCTCAACTTCCTCAACAAGTTTTAAATGTGATTATGGAAGCCAGAAGACCTAGTACAAGGAAAGTGTACGCAGAAAAATGGAAGAGATTTTTATTTTGGAGTGCAGCAAACAATTTGGAGATTTCTGAGCCTAATTTGAGTGTGGCTCTTCAATATCTTACTGAGTTATTGGACAAAGGTTTGTCTTTCTCTTCCATTAAGATTCATGCTGCAGCAATTTCAGCTCACTATGATTGTGACCCACCATTGTTTTCTCATCCTTTGTTCAAGCAATTTCTTAGAGGGGCAAAGAATATAAGACCCCCACGTAGAGCTCCTACTCCTGCTTGGGATCTCAATTTTGTGTTGGAGAAACTTACTCTACAACCTTTTGAGCCTGCGGCTACTGCTGAATTGAAATACTTGTCATGGAAGACTGCTTTTTTGTTGGCCATTACTTCTGCAAGAAGGGTTTCTTAATTGCAGGCCCTTATGGCGGTAGAGCCTTTTTTGATTTTTCATAAGGATAGGGTATCATTACGTACTAATCCTTCCTTTATGCCTAAGGTGGTTTCTAGTGTGGCTTTAAACCAAACTATTCATTTGCCTACTTTTTATGCAGATCCCCAAAATAAAGGGGAAAAGATTTTGCACACTTTAGATGTACACAGGCAATTGCGTTATTATTTAAGCAGGATTAAGGATTTTAGGCAGTCTCAGCAGTTGTTTGTTTCTTTTGCTTTGAGTTCTCAGGGCAAGCCTGTGTCAAAACAAACTATTTCTAAGTGGATTGGGTTTTGCATTGCATTTTGTTATTCCCATCATGGCAAGGAGATTCCAGCTGGGATTAGGCCTCATTCCACTAGGGCTACTGCCACTTCAACAGCATTTCTAAGGGGTGGCAACTAAGGATATTTTGGAGGCAGCTACTTGGAGTTCAGTGCATACTTTCTCTAAGCATTATCACCTTCCTCTCTACTCTAAATCTAGGGCTGGTTTTGCCACAGCTATTTTGCAAGGCATGTTGTCAGCTCCTGCTTCCTTATGATTTGCCAGCCTCCCTTACCTCTGCTTTGGGATTCTACCCAATAGTTAGGACTGCAGCAATGTGGAATGAAGAACATAGTACAGTTTTGTACCTACCATAAATGTAGATGTTCGAGGATCCACATTGCTGCAGTCCAATACCCTCCCTCCTTCCCTCTGTGTTTAGGGGTGGTTGTGTAGGTGAGGTTATACTCTGGTAATTTTGTATATATTGTACATATTTTTGGTGCAGGAATGTTTGGAGTTTTTGGTTTTGGCCTTGTCTTTTTAGGGTCTTCTGACATCTGGGGCAAGAAAAGACTGAGGATATGACGTCGGTCATGCGCATTAGTACCCTGACGTACTGACGTCAGTCTAATGCGTCTTAACCGACGTCAGCCATATACTTTGGTATTCGGGCCGACTGGGACAGCGGACTACCCAATAGTTAGGACTGCAGCAATGTGGATCCTCGAACATCTACATTTATGGTAGGTACAAAACTGTACTTTTCTGAACAGGTGGGTAAGCATTCTTTGCAATGTGGTTTTGATGCTGTACAGGCCTCGTCTAGGGTGGCTGCCACTGGGTCAGTTCTTCGCAGGCACGCCTGTCTACGGGATCAGAATTTGTCTGATCATGTTAAAACAAGGATTTTAGATGCTCCTTTACAATCTGACGTGTTGTTTGGTCCTCCTGTTGAGACAGTTTTAAAGAAAATGGAGGACAAGGCTAAGTCTATGCAGACTGTTAAAGATTTTTTGCAGGTCCAGCCTCCAAAGTTTAGTAGAAATTGGCCTACTAAGGGGTGGACGTATCCTTCTTATGATTCCCAGTCTAGGGGTAGATCTAGACGTGGTAGGGGCAGAGCTCAGGGCTCTTTCAGGCCTAGAACAGGGAGTTCTCCTGCACAGTCTTCGGGTGAGGGCAGGGGTCAGTCCTTTCGTAAACAGACCCAATGACCTACCTTTTCAGCTGCCAGAGCCTTCTCGTCTGGCAGCACCTTTGGGAGGAAGGTTGGCACTTTTCAAAGAAAATTGGAGTTTAATTACCCAAGACAGATGGGTATTGGATATCATACACCATGGCTACAGGTTTTATTTCCATATCTTGCCTCCCTTCAAGGGCATGCCAGACGTTCCTCCTCAACAAAGAATAGAGGCTCACAAGCAGGTTTCTCTGTTGCTCCAAATAGGGGCCATACAGCCGGTCCCTATGCCAGAAGTGGGTCTAGGATTTTATTCTCGCCTGTTCCTAGTACCAAAGAAGGGGAACACGTGGAGACCAATTTTGGATTTATCTATCCTCAACACTTATCTGGACATTCCCAAGTTCAAAATGTTAACGTTGCAGCAGCTTTTACCTCTGCTGGGCAAAGATCATTGGATGGTAACTTTGGATCTCAAGGAGGCTTACCTTCATGTTCCTATCAGACTAAGTTGCAGGAAGTATCTGCGTTTTCGAGCTGGGACTTCTCACTATCAGTTCTCTGCATTGCCCTTTGGCTTATCTACTGCGCCCAGAGTGTTCACGGAAAGTTCTGGCTCCAGTGATAGCTTTCTTCAGGCTAAAAGGAATACAGATCTATCCTTATTTGGACGACTGCCTGATTCTGGCTCAAGGAAGGGAAGAGCTTCTTCATCATTTGGAATATGTGATAGCAGTGCTAAGATGCCTAGGGTATTCTGTGAACGAAATAAAGTCCAGTCTAGTACCCTCTCAGGACATGTGCTTTCTGGGTGTGAGACTGAATACAGCATCCCAGATGGCCTTTTTAACCCCGGACAAACAAAAGAGTCTATCCCTTTACTTCCATCAACTATCTCATCAGTCCGTGCTGACTGCAAGGACAGTCCTTCAAGCATTAGGGTTCATGGCATCTTGTATTCTGGTGCTTCCCAATGCCAAACTGCATATGAGGAAGCTACAATGGTATCTCAAAATGTATGGACACAGCACTGCCAGGATCTGGACACTGTCATTCAAATAATACCTTGCATTCAAAAGGAATTTTTGTGGTGGGCTCAGGAATGTCACCTAAACAAGGGACTCTCTGTGACCCGGCCAGAGGCGAGTCAGATTTTAACGACAGATGCCTCAGACAAAGCTTGGGAGCTCATCTAAATGGAAAGTGGATACAAGACAAGTGGCCTGCCAGACTACAACATCTACATATCAACCTGAAGGAGATGTTAGCAGTCCAGTTTGCATTAATAGCTTTCAAGGATTTACTTCTTCCAGGGCAGGTGTTGATTCTAACAGACAACACAACTGTCATGTGGTACATCAACAAGCAAGGGGAACGATTCTTATCCTCTATGCAGGCAAGCAATGATTTTGTGGGAGACTGCTCTCAGTTTACAGCTCAATCTTCAGGCAAGGTTTCTGCCAGGAGCACAGAACTCCTTAGCAGATGTGT
Source organism: Protopterus annectens (assembly GCF_019279795.1). Taxonomy (NCBI): domain Eukaryota; kingdom Metazoa; phylum Chordata; order Ceratodontiformes; family Protopteridae; genus Protopterus; species Protopterus annectens. Next base: position 1,181,058,780 of record NC_056737.1, read on the forward strand.
TGAGCAGGCAATTATGGATCCCCACGAGTGGAAATTGGATCCTCATGTATTTCAGAAATTGACAGTGTCATGGGGAACTCCAGACATAGATCTGTTCGCTTCTCCACTAAACCATCAGCTGCCAAAGTTTTGCACAAAAAGGTTTCATCCCACAGCTTGGAAAGTGGACGCTCTTTCTTTCAATTGGAGCAATCTTCATGTGTATGCCTTTCCTCCTCTGCCTCTCCTCCCAAAGGTACTTCTAAAGGTCAGACAGGACAAGCCAAGGATGATTTTAATAGCTCCAGATTGGCCTCGACAGCACTGGTACCCATTACTGAGGAGTCTGGTACGGAAGCCTCCATGGCCTTTGCCTTCGATTCCACACCTGTTGTCTCAGGAGAACAGCCATTTGCTGAATGTCAAACTTCACTCTCTTCACCTAACGGCCTGGCATATTCTGTGTTGAACCATAGAGGGTCTCAACTTCCACAACAAGTTTTGAATGTGATTTTGGAAGCTAGAAGGCCTAGTACAAGGAAAGTGTACGCAGATAAATGGAAGAGATTTTTATTTTGGAGTGCAGCAAACAATTTTGATGTTTCCGAGCCTAATTTGAGTGTGGCTCTTCAATATCTTACAGAATTATTGGACAAAGGTTTGTCTTTCTCTTCTATTAAGGTTCATGCTGCAGCAATTTCGGCTCACTATGATTGTGTCCCACCATTGTTTTCTCATCCTTTGTTCAAGCAATTTCTTAGAGGGGCAAAGAATATAAGACCCCCACGAAGAGCTCCTACTCCTGCTTGGGATCTCAATTTTGTGTTGGAGAAACTCACTCTACAACCTTTTGAGCCTGCAGCTACTTCTGAGTTGAAATATTTATCATGGAAGACTGCTTTTTTGTTGGCAATTACCTCTGCAAGAAGGGTTTCTGAATTGCAGGCCCTTATGGCGGTTGAGCCTTTCTTGATTTTCCATAAGGATAGGGTATCATTACGTACTAATCCTTCCTTTATGCCTAAGGTGGTTTCTAGTGTGGCTTTAAACCAAACTATTCATTTGCCTACTTTTTATGCAAATCCCCAAAATAAAGGGGAAAAGATTTTGCACACTTTAGATGTACACAGGCAGTTGCGTTATTATTTGGACAGAACTAAAGGGTTCAGGCAGTCTCAGCAGTTGTTTGTTTCTTTTGCTTTGAGTTCTCAGGGCAAGCCTGTGTCAAAACAAACTATTTCTAAGTGGATTGGGTTTTGCATTGCTTTCTGTTATTCCCATCATGGCAAGGAGGTTCCAGCTGGGATTAGGCCTCATTCCACTAGAGCTACTGCCACATCAACAGCTTTTTTGAGGGGAGTGGCAACCAAGGATATTTTGGAGGCAGCTACTTGGAGTTCAGTGCATACTTTCTCTAGGCATTATCACCTGCCACTTTACTCTAAATCCAGGGCTGGTTTTGCCACTGCTGTTTTGCAGGGCATTTTGGCAGCTCCTGCTTCCTTGTAGTTAGCCATCCTCCCTTACCTCTGCTTTGGGATTCTACCCAAGTGTAAGGACTGCAGCAATGTGAGATGAAGAACATAGTACAGTTTTGTACCTACCATAAATGTAGATGTTCGAAGATCCACATTGCTGCAGTCCAATTTACCCTCCCTCCTTCCCCTCTGTAGTTAGAGGCGGTTGTGTGGGTTGGGTTGTACATATTGTGTATATTGTGTATATTGTATATATAGTTAGTGCAAAGGTGGTTGGTTGTTTGCTGTCTTTTGGTTTTGACCTTTAGTTTTAGGGTCTTCTGACATCTGGGGCAAGAAAAGACTGAGGATATGACGTCGGTCATGCGCATTTGTACCCTGACGTTCTGATGTCAGTCAAATGCGCCTTGACCGTCGTCAGCCTTATACTTTGATATTCGGGCCGACCGAGGACAGCGGACTACCCAAGTGTAAGGACTGCAACAATGTGGATCTTCGAACATCTACATTTATGGTAGGTACAAAACTGTACTTTTCTCACACTCTAGTGTTTATAGCATCTGTCAGCCTCAGGGTGCCTGTAGAGACTCCATTTTTGGAAAATCCAGTGGTACCTGAAATCCATTCTCGTGCCATGGAAGAGCTGCCAGTCTTGCCATGCAGTCAGAAGGAATTCCCCTACTGGTTGCCCAAGGCAGGGCAAATGTGGGACTGCCATTTCAGCTTCTCATATGCAGTCAGAACATGACCTGTAATGCATCAAGTAATGCAAAGAGAGCATAAACCTGAAGCTTAACTCAAGGTGTAGGGTCTATAAACACCCAAACAGGAGGAGTGTATCCCTATTTGAGATATGGTTGTGATAATCGCAACCCTCAAAGCCTTCATATGGTTTGAAAGCCAGTAGTCATGGGCCACAGGCAGCATTACAGTCTGTTACAAGTAGATAGGATGCTTTAACCCTTTGCAGGTGACATATGCAAGCCTGAGAATTAGCCTCACTATCACAAATGAGTATCGGGCATCCTGCATTCCCTTGGACTCCAACGCACAAACACTGACCAGCCATTCAAAGTATCGTCTGAGGTGACCTTCCTTCAGTGGGTCAACAAAAGAATTAGGAGTGCTGGAGTAGATGACAATGCTTCCATAGGCAGCCACCAACTTGCAAAGGTCTGCACAAAAAAAGCATGGACAGTGTAGTTTTCTCATGAAGTGATCCATTTATGCACTCCCCAACTTTCTACCCACAGTGCAACAGAAGGCAAGGGTGGAGAGACTGCTGTAATTCTTGTAGCCCCTTTTTGCACCAGATGGTGCTAATTTTGCTTCCATTTTGGCAGACACTTACCTGTACTACTTTCACTAAGATTGCTAAATCCGTTCAAACTGTGATCTCAGACTTTGGAAATGTATGCAACATTGAATATACAGAAAAAAGAATTTTGTGTTTGGGATCAGTGGAAATTAAAGAAATAGTTGACATTTGCACAGACACTTTCAAATGCCACTAAAATCTTTATTTGAAAGAACATAATTTCTCGACATTTCTGTTGGGTGATACTGTATATGGTCAGAATGGATTTTAGTGGAGTTCCTGACTATGTTCGATTTCGTACACAAGAAAGTAAAGCAAATGAGTTTTTGTCGTAAACAGATGTCTGTAGTGAACAACTTGCTGGCACTTTCTAAGCGGTGGTAGTATCTTTAGATTAACCCCCTTTTTGCCAAACCGTTTACCATCCTTGCATAGAAATCAAGTTTTCATGATTTTAAAATACTTTTGTGAGGTGAAAGTTTTCCCAACTTCAGGTATATTTATTCTGTCTTATTTTATCTTTTAAACCTTGGTTATAACCAGATGCTACTCTTCAGATAGGTTTAACGGTAGCAGAATGGAAAAAGAGGCTATAGAATTACTGTGACTCTAGTGGTTACCTTAGCACTATTTGAAAAGGCACCTGTCACACACCTCCCTTAGATTGTTTACTGTTGAAACTTTGTATAAGTGGCAGAATTCCCCGGTTATATTATGGAATATAGGCAGTAGCAGAATTCCTTGGTTACATTATGGAATATAGGCCGTGGCAGAATTCCCCGGTTACATTATGGAGTAAAAGCAGTGGCAGAATTCCCCGATGTTCATCGTGTTACACTGCTGCAGTCATCACACTTGGGTTATCCTGCCGTCAGGCGGTCCCGCAGTTGGCCAGAGTTCCAAAGTCTTGGTCCGGCATCGGTTGCTGTCGCTTCTTCCCTGACATCAGTGCGCCAGGGGTATATAAGATGCATCTGACGCCATTTTCTCCAGTCTTTCTTGCCGCGCGGTGCCCGAAGCAGAAGCAGTTCGCAAGTGCCAGTCGGCCGACTCCTGAGATTTTCAAATCAAATTTCAGACCAAAGTCTTCAATAAAGATAAGTACCCCGTTGGGGAACCTTTTCTTGCCTCAGTCCGATGTCAGAAAAAGTTAACAATTGCATTTCTTGTGGGAAGCAAATGCCTCATAAGGACTTTCATTCTTATTGTATTCCTTGCCTAGGCCCAGACTACGACGTCACTGGTTGTCGATTTTGTGCTAGGTTTAATAAACGAACTATTAAACGTCTGTTTGATTTCACCCGACATTATTTTGGTAGGAAATTTAATTATACCATGCCGTCGGAGCAACCGATGACCGGAATGCATAAAAAACGCAAAGATAAGGACCCAAACCAGACTCCGAGACCTCTACTAGGCCAGTCGCCAGTTCTCCATTTTTTAGTGAGGCGCCTACGCAGCCCCTGACGACCGCTGATTTAGAACCCCAGGCGACATCCGATTCACAAGCGGAGATTGCTAGGCCTCCACAACCTTTACCTTTAGGCCCTTCCGACTCCATGCCTGAAGGAGATTCCAGTGCAGTTGAAACGCCTTCAGTTGCAGAAGGTGTCTTCAGACCGACTACACTCACTATTAAATCCTATGCAAAGCTGAAAACTCCTTTAAAAACAAAGAAGACTGTACAGCAGTCTCCAGTACAAGGCTCCATGCCTAAGAAACAGATGCTTAAGATGGCTGAAGACTTAATTACCCTAATCAGGGGTTCCCATCCCCCTCCTGATAAAAGGCCAACACAGGAGGAGGACTACGCTTCCTCTGACCAGGTTTCAATTTCCTCAGACTCTTCTGAGAACAGGAATATTTCTTTCCCCCTTATGAAGACTCTGATGCTGAAGAGTCTATCCCTTCTGCATCTCCCACAGAAGACTACTCTTCTGGGGAAACCTTACATACCATGAGGGAACATTTCCACTGGGAAGGCCAGGATTACTCTGTTTCTAAGAAAAGGCTGCGAGAGTTCCTTTTACTACCCCAGCACAGACCACTTGCTATTCCACCTGTGTTAGACATTGTGGACGATGATTATTCAGAATCTAGTCTTAACCCAGATTCACTACCTCCTGCACCAGCCAAACCAGACAGATACTACAGAGTCACTGACTCACACAAATTCCTGTATAAAAGCCCTGTTGCTGACCCAGAAACCATTTCCCAGGGTCCCAAAGGGGTTAAGGCCTCTATTGCTAAAAATCCTGTGCCCTCTGAAAGGGATTCTGGAGCACTAGACTGATGGGGAAAGAAAGTATATACCTCAGCTACTCTAGCTATGAGGGCCTTAAATTGCCAGTTTCACATACTGAAATATCAACAATATTTGATGTCTCAATTAAAACAAAAAATGCTCACACATACAGAGCAGCCTGATTACAAGGAAGTGCAAGATTTGTTGCATGCAGCTGAACAAGTGGGAAAACATACTTTGCAATGTGGATTTGATTCATTGGAAGCTTCTTGTAGAGGAGCAGCAGCGACAGGGTCCGTCATACGTAGGCATGCTTGGTTAAAAGAACAAACTTTGCCTGATCATGTTAAAGCAAAGTTATTGGATGCACCTTTACAGCAGGATGTTTTATTTGGTGTAAAAGCAGAAGAAGTTTTAAAGAAAATGGAGGATAAGGCAAAATCTATGCAGATGGTCAAGGATTTTTTACAGGTTCAACCCCCTCATTTCAGCAGAAATTGGCCAACCAAAAACTGGCCCTTTCCAGCTTCTGCCAGACCACAGAGGGGCAGATACAGATGCCCAAGGGGCAGAGGCCAGTCACAAGGCTCTTACCAGCCTCGACAATGGGGTGCCACAACCCAAAAAGGAGGAGACTGGTCTCAAACTACCAGAAGACAAACACAATGACTTACCCCTCAGACTTCCAAGCAAAGCCCTCTTGGCAGCTCCCTTGGGGGGAAAACTAGCACTTTTTGCAGACAATTGGCACATCATCACAAAAGACAAATGGGTCCTAAATATTGTATCTCAAGGATACAGATTCCACTTTCACACTTTGCCAAGGATAAAAGGAATGCCAAACCTGCCACCAAATCAATGGGCAGAGGCTCAAAAGCAAATTTCAGCTCTCATGGATACGAGAGCCATTCAACAGGTTCCTACACAGGAGCAAGGACAAGGATTTTACTCGAGACTGTTTCTAGTTCTCCGACAGGACAAAGCCTGGAGACCCATTCTGGACCTCTCAGTTCTAAGCACATACCTGGAAGTACCCAAATTCAAGATGCTAACACTACAGCAACTTCTTCCCATGCTGGGCAAGAAGGCTTGGCTAGTAACGTTGGACTTCAAGGAGGCATACCTGCATGTCCCTATCAGACAAAATTGCAGAAGATACCTCCGATTTATAGCAAGTTCAACCCATTACCAATTCTCTGCACTGCCCTTTGGCTTATCTACTGCACCCAGGGTCTTCACAAAATGCCTGCACCAGTAATTGCATACTGCAGACAGAGGGATTCAAATATATCCATACCTGGACGACTGCCTTATTCAAGCAGAAAGCAAGGATATTCTATTAAAGCATCTGGCGTTTGTCAAAAACCTACTAAGTTGCCTAGGGTACACAGTAAACGAAAAGAAGTCAAAACTAGTGCCCTCACAAGACATAGTATTCCTGGGTGCCAGCTTAAATACAACGGCCCAGATGGCTTATCTCACGCCAGACAAAATGATGGCAACAAAGACCCAACTCCCTGCAAGAAAAATTCTGCAGGCCTTGGGATTGATGGCATCTTGCATACTACTAATACCATTTGCAAAACTGCATATGAGGAAATGACAGTGGTTCATAGGTTCATAGGTTCATACTAGGCTATCTGCCTGAGGGCATTTACAAGCCTAGCCCATCGTTTTGTGGCTTACGCCACCCCTTTAGTATGGGGAACTATACCCATTATTTTGCTGTGCCTCTGTCGAGCAGTGACACTGAGGTAATCCCTGGGGTATATCTGCGATCTCCCATCCATTGGTCAAGATTTCTCTTGAACAAGGCCAGCGAGGTGCTCTGCCTCACATGTACCGGGATTTTGTTCCACAGCATAGGGAGTCTTTGGGTGATGAATCTATCCCTCCAGCACGTCCTATTAATAGCCGTGTCGAGGTTTAAGTCTCCTGCCCTTGTGGCTCTGATGGATCTAGATTTTTTGAGATGAAGCATATTCATCAAATCTGGGTTTGACATGGCCTTGTATGTTAGGCAAAGGTCACCTCTGAGCAAGCGTGCGACTGAATAGAGCTGGAGTTCTTTCAGTCGGGCAGCATAGGATAGATTTTGAGACCCTTTATCCTTTTGGTGAGGAACTTTGTGGCCTCTCCAGCTGCTGCAAGTGTCGGGTCAGATACTTTCCGAATGGGGCATTGTACTCAATCATTGGTCTGATGAGTGATGAGTAAAGGGAGACTATGACCTCCCTTGATCTAGGTGAGAATCCCTTCATGATAAGGTGGGCAATGTAGAAGGTCTTCCTAACTACTTTAGCTACATGGGTGTCGAATGACAGACTACTATCAACCTGGGTCCCCAGGTCCCTGATAACTTCTTCTGTGCTCAGTGGATTGCCACCTATTTGGTAGCTAGGGGTAACCTTGTTTTTCCCGAAGGGTATGACTATGCATTTTTTGGCATTTAACTTTAGGCCGTGGCTCTGGCACCAGTTATCCGTTTCTGTGAGACCCTTCTGAAGGATATCTGTGTCAGATGTGTTTTGTACTATGGCGCCCAGTTTGCAGTCATCTGCAAACTTTGTCAGCCATAACCCTCCTGTGTTTGCTTGTACTGGAAAAGTAGATGCCAAACAAGAGTGGGCCCAGGACTGAGCCCTGTGGGACACCACTTGTGACAGGCTTTGAGTCTGACATGGCGCCAGCAACTCTGACCCTGTGGGTTCTGTCACTCAGCCAGTTTGCAACCCATCTTGTGATGTATTGGTTAACATTTAAGCTGATGAGTTTTTCAATGATACCCGAGTGGGGTATTGTATCGAAGGCCTTAGCCAGATCGAGGTAGGCTGTATGGACTGCCTTTCCCTCCTCAATGGCTTTGGTGACTGTTTCGAAAAAGTCAACCAAGTTTAAAAGGCATGATCTGCCTTTGACAAAGCCAAACTGGGTTGGATCCAAAGTCTGCAAATTCCCTATGTCTTTATTTATGAGGTCCATTATGATCCTCTCCATGGCTTTGCAGATAAGGCTTGTCAAGCTAATGGGCCAGTAATTTCCAGGGTCGGTGGAGGCACCGCCTTTGTGAAGTGGGACCACAGTTGCAGTCGCCACTCCTGGGTGCGTATCCAGAGGTAAGACTTTGATTAAACAGCTGTCCTAGCTGTGGGTTTAATTCCTCATTGAGTTCGTGGAGCACACAGCCGGGGACACCATTAGGTCCCATGGATGCTGTGTTTTTTGCTTTGGAGAGCAGTTCTCACTTGGGCTGGAGATGTTTGGGGGCTGCAATCGTTGGTATAGATATCTCTCCTTTGGGGAGGGGAGAAGTTTGCACTGAACCTGTCAGCCAGTATGTTGGCAATGTCTGTAGGATCAGTAATCTTCACATCATTTTGAACTAGTTCTGAGCATATCTGGGAGTTTCCTCCTAGGTTTCTAACATAGCTAAAGAAGGCCTTATGATTGTCTTTTGAGTCTTTAGCTATTTTTCTCTCGAAATTTGCTTTGGATGATTTTATGAGAGCTCTTAGTTTTTTACTTATAGTGATCAAGGGTGTCTTACCTTTTAAGGATTTTGCTCTATCTTGTAGTAGCTTCCTCCTTTTGTTGTAGAGTTTGTTTATGGCTGGGGTCCACCAGACTGGACGCTTGCCTTTGGTACAAAGAGTCTTTGTTTTGCTTGGGATTGCCTTATCCATGCAGTCCTGCAGGTGCTGGTAGAAGGCATTTGTAAGTGATTCAGCGGCTTGAGTACTGTTTTCCGCTGGCTCGGGGGCCTTAAAGGAGACCAAACTAGTTTTTAGAAGTGTGAAGTCGGCTTTTGAGAAGTTCTTTACCTATGAACCTATGAACAACAGATGCATCGGATTATGCCTGGGGAGTGCACATGGCAGGACAGTATATTCAGGGCAAATGGTCTGCAGACCAAAGGCATCTACATATCAATCAAAAAGAGATGCTAGCTGTACAAAATGCCCTAACAGCTTTCAAGGACCTCCTACATCCAGGACTACTCCTAATAAAGACGGACAACACCACAGTGATGTGGTACATAAACAGGCCAGGGGGGGCACACTCCTACCCCCTATGCAGGCAAGCAATGACCTTGTGGAACACAGCACTGACCTACCAAGTTCAACTACAAGCACAATTCCTGCCAGGAAAGAAAAACACATTGGCAGACGATCTAAGCAGAAACATCACAGATCCTCACGAGTGGAAACTAGATCCACAAGTATTCGCAATGATAACTCAAAAATGGGGGAGCCCAGACATAGATCTGTTTGCTTCCCCCCAAAACTACCAGCTACAGAAATTCTGCACAAGGACATACCACACACTAGCTTGGAAAGTGGACGCCCTCTCATTCAGTTGGAAAACATTGGCAGTGTATGCCTTTCCTCCACTGCCTCGTCTGGCAAAGGTGCTGCTGAAAGCCAGATTAGAGAGGCCACAAATGATGCTCATTGCTCCAGTCTGGCCATGCCAACACTGGTATCCAATACTAAGGAACATGGCTCAAGGCCCACCATGGATTTTACCTACAATTCCTCACCTGCTCACACAGCAAAACAATCAGATTCTATACAGCCAGCTCAAGACTTTAAATCTGGCTGCATGGCAAATTACCTAAACAACCAGTCAACACTTCTCTCTAAAGCTGTGATGGACGTCATTCTGGAGGCCAGGAGGCCCAGCACCAGGAAAGTCTATTCGGACAAATGGAAAAGATTCTGTGCCTGGAACCAGGCTAAAGGCCAAAATCCCCTTGTACCAAATATTTCTCAGATTCTTCAATATTTTAACTGAGATGTTGCACAAAGGACTTTCCTTCTCATCTATTAAGATCCACGACTCAGCTATTTCAGCTCAATACAACACGGATCCTCCTATATTTTCACATCCATTACTAAGACAGTTCCTCAGAGGGGCTAAGAACATAAGACCGCCCCGGAGAGCACCAACACCAACTTGGGATCTCAACTTTGTTTTGGAAAAACTTACACTACCGCCCTTTGAACCAGCTTTCACAGCTAATCTATATCATGGAAAACTGCCCTGTTGCTAGCAATAACTTCAGCATGAAGAGTCTCAGAACTACAGGCCCTAATGGCAGTGGAGCCTTTCATCATTTTTCATCAAGACAGAGTCTCTTTATGAACTATAACCCTTCCTTTATGCCAAAGGTGGTATCCATTGTGGCCCTAAACCAAACCATTCATTTGCCCACCTTTTATCCAAACCCCCAGAACAAAGGGGAAAGGCTCCTACACTCTTTGGATATTCACAGGCAATTACGTTACTACTTGGATAAAACTAAGGCTTTCAGAAAATCTGACCAGCTCTGTATCCTATGCTGCAGGATCACAAGGAAAAGCTATCTCAAAACAGACCATTTCAAAATGGATAGGACATTGTATCCATTTCTGCTACACACACCATGGGAAATCTGTGCCTGGTAACATCAAGCCCCATTCCACCAGGGCTACAGCAACATCACAGCCTTCCTCAGAGGGGTACCAACCAAGGATATTTTGGAGGCTGCAACTTGGAGTTCAGTGCATACCTTCACCAAGCACCATCACTTACCTCTATACTCTAAAACCAGAGCTGGCTTTGCCACTGCAGTTCTGCAGGGCCTACTAGCCTCACCAAACCCTGTTTAGTTCCACCACCCATCCTTAGCTTTGGGATTCAACCCAAGTGTGATGACTGCAGCAGTGTAACACGATGAACATAGTACAGTTTTGTACTTACCATAAATGTAGATGTTCGAGTGTTCACGCTGCTGCAGTCCAGGTTACCCTCCCTCCATCCCCTCTGAACTAGCTGGAATTATCTATACCTTTCTATCCTATACAACCTTTGTGGTGTATTTGCTTGTAACTGAAGGTATTGTTTTATTTTTATATATATATTTTTTATTAGCAATATGTATTGCCTACCTATTGGGGGCACCTGACATCTGGGGCAAGAAAAACTGAAGAAAATGGCGTCGGATGCATCTTGTATACCCCTGGCTCACTGACGTCAGGGAAGAAGTGACAGCAACCGAAGCCAGACCAAGACTTTAGAACTCTGGCCGACTGCGGGACCTCCTGACGGCAAGATAACCCAAGTGTGATGACTGCAGCAGTGTGAACACTCGAACATCTACATTTATGGTAGGTACAAAACTGTACTTTTACATTATGGAGTAAAGGTAGTGGCAGAATTCCCTGGTTACATTATGGAATATAGGCAGTGGCAGAATTCCCCGGTTACATTATGGAGTAAAAGCTGTGGCAGAATTCCCCGGTTACATTATGGAATAAAGGCTGGAGGTGCAGTAATCGCACATGAATTGAGCCTCTCCCTGATCAGTGGACATGCATCACTTTCTTGTTGAAACTTCCAGCTTAATTCTCAGATTTCATCTACATGAGAAAGACACAACCATTTGGCATTTTGGGAGGGCCTACCTTAAGTTGGATGTAACTCTTAGACATAAGATTTTGTATTGCTCTTTAGTGACCGTCTTTCTCATAGTTAAATGTTAGAAGTCTTCACTGGAAAACAGGAAGAATTTATTGTAAAAGTTTAGCTATATTTATACGACCTGGGCATTTATTGGTATTTATAGCTATATACATACGACCTGGGTATTTATTGGTATTTACATTAAGGGCTACATTATTTTCAAATATATTTTTGTATGGGTGGTAATGTGTGGCTTTTTCACTTTTACTGCTTTCTCACTTTTACTGCTTTCTCTTTAAAGTTTATTAAAGCCTTCCTTAGTTAACAAAAAAAAAATATGAAACGCAAGGAATTCCAGTGAAGATGCAATTTGGTAACCTTTATTGGCTGTAAGACAGCTACTTCAAATAGCTTGTCAGTTTTGGTAAATTTGGGTTGTCATATCTGTAGAAATGCTTTTCAGAGGTGAAGTTCATAGGTTTATAGGTAGGTACTAGACTATCTGCCCAAGGGCATTTATAAGCCTAGCCAGAGTGTGTTGGCTTTCGCCACCCCAATTGATTAACTGATCCTCTGTCAAGCAGAGCCAATGAAGTAATCCCAGGGGTGTATTTTCTGTTACCCATCCACTCGTCAAGGTTTCTCTTGAAGAGTGTTAATGAGGGGGCTCTGCCTGATGTACTTTGGAATTTTGTTCCAAACCATGAGGAGACTCTGTGACAGGAATCTATCCGCCAGCATGTTCTGTTTATTGTTGTGGTGAGGTTTAGCTCACTAGAGCTTGTGGCTCGCAGTGACTTGGATTTCTTTAGGTGGAGCATGTCCATCAATTCTGAGTTGGACATGGCTTTGTAAGTCAGGCAGAGATCACCTCTGAGTAAGCGATATGCCACTGAGTACAGCTGGAGCTTTTTCAGTCGGGCTGCAGAGGACATATGTTTGAGGCCTGTAATCCTCTTGGTAAGGTACTTTTGTGGTCTTTCCAGTTGTTGGAAGTGTCTTGTGAGGTACATCCCAAATGGGGCATTGTACTCTATGATGGGTCTAAGTGACGAGTAGAGGGGCACTATAACCTCTTTATTTCTAGATGCAAACCCTTTAGTAATTAGATGGGCCACATAGAAGGATTTCCTAACTACTTTGGCAATATGATTGTCAAAGGAGAAATTACTATCTACCTGGGTCCCCAGATCTCTTATTACCTCTTCTGTATTAATGTGGCTGCCACCTATGTGGTAATTCTTGGATATTTTGTTTTTCCCATATGGGATGACTATGCATTTTTTAGCATTTAGCTTGAGGCCATGACTTTGACACCAGGTGTCCGTCTCAGTAAGGCCCTTTTGGAGGTTGTCAGTGTCAGTCGGAGAGTCAATTATGGCTCCCAGTTTGCAGTCATCGGCGAACTTGGTTCGCCATAGTCCTCCTGTGTTTGCCTGTACTTCGGAGAAGTATATGCCAAACAGTAGGGGTCCCAGCACCAAACCTTGCGGGACACCACTTGTGACTGGTTTAGAGTCTGACCTGGAGCCCGCAATTCTTACAATGCGAGTTCTGTCTGTAAGCCAGTTGGCAACCCATCTCGTGACGCAGGGGTTTATGTTCAGGCTAGTGAGTTTTTCTGTAATACCAGAGTTGGGGAATGGTGTCAAAAGCCTTGGCGAGGACAAGGTAGGCTGTGTGAACCACCTTTCCCTCATCTATGGCCTTGATGACTGTCTCGAAGAAGTCAACCAGGTTTAGTAGGCATGATTTGCCCTTAACAAAGCCGAACTGGGTTGGGTGAAGTGTTTGGAGGTTCACAATGTCTTTGTTAATGAGTTTCATGATGATGCGCTCCATAGCCTTGCAGACCAGGCATGTCAGGCTTATGGGGGGATAGTTACCAGGGTCAGTTGTAGCCTCTCCTTTGTGGAGAGGAATAACCGTTGCTGTGTGCCATTCTATGGGCACATAGCCTGTGGAGAGGCTGAGGTTGAACAGCGTGTTTAGGTGGGGTGTTAGTTCGTTCTGTAGTTCGTGCAAGACGCAGCCTGGGACACCATCTGGTCCCATTGATGCTGTGTTTTTGGCTTTTGAAAGGGTTGTTTTCACCTGTGCGTCTGTGATTTTTGGGATGCTGCACTTTTCCGGTATTGTCGTGGGCCCTTTTGGAGGTGAGGGGGGGGTGAAGTTTGCACTGAATCTATCTGCCAGGATGTTTGCAATATCAGTAGGTTCAGTATATTTTGTGCTATTTTGCACTAGTTCAATGCATATCTGCGAGTTGCCACTTAGATTCTTAACATAGCTAAAGAAGGCTTTGTGGTTCTCTTTTGAATCCTTGGCTATTTTTCTTTCAAAGTTAGCATTGGATGATTTCTTGAGGGACCTCAGTTTCTTACTGATACTGATCGGGGATGTCTTTCCTTCTTGGGATTTGCTTTTTTTCTGAACTAGTTTCCTCCTTCTGTTGTATAGCCTGTTTATTGCAGAGGTCCACCAAACTGGTTTCCTTCTCTTAGAGGAGTGAGTCTTGGTTTTGCTAGGGATGGCATGATCCATGCATCTTTGTAGGTGCTCATAGAGTGCATTTGTAAAGGTTTCTGCATCTTGGGCAGAGTTATTCTTTAGCGTGGGGGCTGGTAAACTTGCCACCTCTGTCTTAAGTAAGGTGAAGTTTGCTTTAGAAAAGTTTTTTACTGTGGTTTCCTTAGTTGGGGGTAGTGGTGGGGTGTGGACATCCAGAGTGATGAGTTTATGGGTCTGATCTAACCAGTGACTGGTTGACCTCCGGTGTGGAACACCTATCTCCCATGTTGGTGATGACCAGGTCCAATATGTTTTCACCTCTGGTAGGGGAGTTTACCAGCTGATCCAGGGTGTTTGAGTTGATGAATTCAGGAAGCGCTGGGCCTGGGAATTTGTACTAGAGTAGTTTTCCCAGTGAATGGTAGGGTAATTGAAAGCGCCCAATATCCGGGTGTTTGATAGGACCTTCATGTTTTCCAGTGTCTCCAGAAAGGTGGAGTGGTCGTCCTGTGTCATGGAGTTGCAGATTTGCCCGATGTTAATTGCACATGGATGATCTCAGAGGTATCATGCTGCGCCACTAACCTGGAGGTGTAGATATCCTTGATGAATATGGCTACACCCCCTCCTTTTGTGTTTCGGTCCGTGTTCTATGGCCGAAATGTGTGGTACGAGTTGTAACCCGGTAGTGCTGGGGTGCTCTCTAGAGCCTTGAGCCAGGTTTCAGTTACTGCACAGATGTCGACATTCTCCATACTGAGGAGTGCTTCGAGCGCGTGCATTTTGAGATTTAAACTGCTGGCGTTGTGTAGCATAACCCTCAGTTTTTTGTTAATTGTGCTGTTTACTGAGGTGGGTTTGACTTTTGAGCCTTGCCTAAAAAAAAGGCACTATGGGGGTAGCAAGAGCCTTGGCAAGTATTCGAAAGCCTAGGGGTGACAGGTGCAAGCAGTCTCTTGCGAAGCAACGAGGCTTGTCGAGCATGTCATCCCAGGCTGGCAGCCACTGGGATCCCCTTTGAATGACACCAGAAGCTTAGCCAATTGTTGAAATCGATCATTTTTTCTTTATACTGAGGTATCATTCTTGGTGAGGGCAGGATGCTACTCAGGATCAGGGTCATACCAGCCTGGGCTACATGATCAGAGCGCTCTTCCATGTCTCTCTTCTTAAAAGCCACTGGATGTGTCCCTGCTCTAATCCTGATTAAAAATTTAACTTCCTTAGTTAACTCTCTTTTCTCTCTCCCTCTCCTTTTGTGCCTCCTGCTTTCTCCCATAGCTTTCTTTCTCCACCGTATATGGACTTCTCACTTATATCCTTCCTCCTTATGGCTATGTCTCTTTTCCAGACAGTATATATCTTTTATAAATTGCTCTCTCCTTCTATTATTGTTTCTCTTTTCCTTGGTTTTACGCTTTCTCTTCTTGGTTTTAAAATATGAAATAATGTTTAATATGTTGTTAATTACCTTGTCTAGGAAGTTAAAGTCCTATTCTTTTTTTTTTTTTTTTTTTTGAACAATGTTCATTGTCTACGTCCTACCAGATTTTAATCTGTTAATTTTGCTTATGTTGTATCTCTTTTGTCTATATGTGGAGCTTTTCTCCCCGGGCCTCTGCTGAAAATGGAAATATATCCAGTTAGACTAGCCCGGTTAACAAATGTAAAATAAAAATAAAATAAAATAAATAAAATGTAGTCCAGGGAGGTACGTCTCAGGTCATTCACACCAACATGAACAATGATATAGTCATATTTGTACTTGTTCTGGAGTGACCTGAGTGCTTGTGTTATGTGGCGGTTTCTGGTTCCCGACAGGCAGCTAACAGTAACCTTCTGCTTGTCCAGCCTAGTGAGTGGGACGTCATTGTGCCTGACTATATAGAGTCACCTATTACTAGTGTGTTTAGGTATGTTATTTCGCCTTAAGGGCTGTGATTGTGCGGCACACTGATTTTGTTTTTTATGTGTTGTCTGGTTTGTGACTGGAAGTGCAGGTTGTTTGGGTGTCTGCTTTGGAGGTCTCTGATCCTTTTGCAGGTTTTTATTTAGAGCCTCGGAGTATGATTTTGTGTTTTTGTGTATTTTTTGCCAGTGCTGTTTTAGTAGGTCTTTGTGCGGCTGAAGTTGTGGTGCAAGTGTTAACCTTCTCCTCTTGACTGTCTGTTCCAGTCTTGGGTGGAGACAGCTTAGCTTCTAGTTTGGCTGTATAATTACATCTCTCGCATATGTTAGTGTTTTGTGGTAGGACAAGAGGGTTGTCTGTGTACATGAGGCAGTTGTAACATTGCCTCAGGATACCCAGATTCACCAGCTGGACTGGAGAGTGCACCTGAAGTTGCCTTTGGTCATGCCTGAATAGTAGGGTGAGCTGCTTAGTCGCTTGGTTGGTGAGGGGTGAATAAAGAGCCTTGCCCTGCTGGGCAATCAGTGTCAGGGTATGTTAGTGCTTGCTATTAGGTCTGAGCAAAGTGCTGGGCCGTAAGATGCTTTTTGAGTACTTAGTTGAGAGTTAGACTAGTTTTGAGGGAAAAACTGAAGAGGAGACTTAGTGGAGCTGGGAATAATTGAACCGTAGCTAACCGGCACTGCCCGGTACGCAAAACCGTGCAAACGCGGTTTTTATAGTAGGGAAATGAAAGAGAGAGAAATTAGCCCAAAATGGCCAATAAACTACTAACTTCTGGGCTGGAACCACTCCTGCAGGGACAGATAGTTTGCTCAAAGCTCCCCTCTCTCACAGGTGAACAGAGAAACTTCCTTCTATCCAAGTAAGGTATGGGCAACTCAGAAACTAGTATCACAGCCCTTAATTCAGCACTAGCCTGAAAACTGGACTATACTAGCTTAGAAAGGCGGGAAGCGAGGAATTTTTTTGTTTTTTTTGGTTGATGGGTTAATGTGTGTCACGCAGCAGGACAGGTTCAATGCACACTGTGTGGTGAGCTGTGAGTTATGGATTTCTGTCCTGTAATGCTCATGCCTGCCGTAGGGGTGAAGTTGAGGGGTTAATGTGTGTCACACAGCAGGACAGGTTTGATGCACACTGTGTGGTCAGCTGTGAGATATGGATTCCTGTCCTGTGATGCTTATGCCTGCTGTAGGGATGAATTTGAGGGGTTAATGTGTGTCACCCAGCAGGACCTTTCCAATGCACACTGTGTGGTGAGCTGCGAGTTATGGATTCCTGTCCTGTGATGCTTATGCCTGCCGTAGGGATGAAGTTGAGGGGTTAATGTGTGTCACCCAGCAGGACCTTTTCGATGCACACTGTGTGGT
The DNA here is from genome assembly GCF_019279795.1 of Protopterus annectens. Classification (NCBI taxonomy): domain Eukaryota; kingdom Metazoa; phylum Chordata; order Ceratodontiformes; family Protopteridae; genus Protopterus; species Protopterus annectens. Next base: position 1,181,076,037 of record NC_056737.1, read on the forward strand.
GAGCTGTGAGTTATGGATTCCTGTCCTGTGATGCTTATGCCTGCCGTAGGGGTGAAGTTGGGTTAATGTTTGTCACCTAGCAGTGAATTCAACATTGTGTTCCTCTGAGATGTTTCTGTGCTGTTTTACCTTTCTCTATTAGAGACTTCTTACCTCTGGTGGCCACAAATTTTCTCGACTTCCAGTTCTCTTTGCAATTTGTTCATCTTTTCTGTCTGTCTAAAGGTTTGTTGTAAATAGCAGGACCTCCACTGCAAATCTTTTTGGACTGCACAACAAAAACCTTCCTCTCAATTTTTACATTTCTTTTTTTGCTTCTCTTCCTTTATCTCGTTAACAGTTTCTCTTCATTATAGTATTTTGCTTCCCTTTTCCTTTCTTCAGACTGATTTGAGTCAGTATAGGTCAAGTATTATCTGGTTCTCATCTGCCTATTCTGGGTTGCCTGTTGGTTTACCTGCAGGGACAATGCTCTTCCTTTTTAATTGCATATTTTGATCATTGGGTGAGTTGGTCTGTGCTACGATTTCATATTCTACCTTATGCATGCAGTTGTTTTATTAAAAAGTCTATACATTTTATGTCACAAACTCTAATAGAAATGGTGCATGATACATCACCAGCAAAACTTTAGTGTACAACTATTTCAGTCCTGACCTTTGTTCATTGTATGCAGTTTTGCATGTTATTTCCTTGTCTCTGAGAACTTTCTCTAGCCAATCCATTTTCCTTCCACCTCCCAAAACATTGGTGGGTTGGTTCGGTGTCTGTTCCAGCTGTCCATATAGATTGCGTTTAGCCTTTTCTTTGTGGTCTGAGTTGTGGCTCAAAAAAGTGCCAATTAACTTGTCCTGTTAATAAGCATAATAAATTGTACACACCTAAGCAGGATTCATACAGGACCTGAAGAAATAATTATTGGGATTTTAGGGTGAAAAGTAGAAAGTAGATTGGTAGGAACACATTTGTTGTCTTTGGAGTTTGTTGTGATGTACGTTGGTTGGGAATGAATGTTGTGTATTGGGATACAGGCTGTATACCTGACAGGAATTCCAGGTCACAGGCAGCATTGCATCTAAAAAAACAAAGTTTTAAGTGGTTGAAGGTGAAGTTGATCATTTGTGGGCTGCTAAGGAATGGAGTGTGATGCTCAAGTCTGCTAAGTATAGTAGTACTTTCTGCCTGTGTTTACGAAACTCCTCCTGTTTCATTGCTTTTGGGCAAATATTTTCAAAAACTATTCAGAAGGAAAACGAAAATGAGATGGAAGATGTTTTAATAAAAACGCGAATATCCAGCAAGGTGACGGATCGTAGTAATGTGTCCATGATGATACCTAAAAGAGGAATAACCAGCAAGGTGACGGATCGTAGTAATGTGTCCATGATGATACCTCAGAGGAGTAACCAGCAAGGTGACGGATCGTAGTAATGTGTCCGTGATCTTACCTAAAAGAGGAATAACCAGCAAGGTGACTGATCGTAGTAATGTGTCCATGATGATACCTCAGAGGAGTAACCAGCAAGGTGACGGATCGTAATAATGTCTGTGATCATATCTAAAAGAGGAATAACCAGCAAGGTGACAGATCGTAGTAATGTGTCTGTGATCATACCTAAAAGAGGAGTAACCAGCAAGGTGACGGATCGTAGTAATGTGTCCATGATGGTACCTCAGAGGAGTAACCAGCAAGGTGACGGATCGTAGTAATGTGTCCGTGATCATACCTAAAAGAGGAATAACCAGCAAGGTGATGGATCGTAGTAATGTGTCCGTGATCATACCTAAAAGAGGAGTAACCAGCAAGGTGACGGATCGTAGTAATGTGTCCATGATGATACCTCAGAGGAGTAACCAGCAAGGTGACGGATCGTAGTAATGTGTCCGTGATCATACCTAAAAGAGGAGTAACCAGCAAGGTGACAGATCGTAGTAATGTGTCCGTGATCATACCTAAAAGAGAAGTAACCAGCAAGGTGACGGATCTTAGTAATGTGTCCGTGATCATACCTAAAAGAGGAATAACCAGCAAGGTGACGGATCGTAGTAATGTGTCCATGATGATAACTAAAAGAGGAGTAACCAGCAAGGTGACGGATCGTAGTAATGTGTCCATGATGATACCTCAAAGAGGAGTAACCAGCAAGGTGACGGATCGTAGTAATGTGTCCATGATGATACCTAAAAGAAGAATAACCAGCAAGGTGACTGATTATAGTAATGTGTCCATGATGATACCTCAGAGGAGTAACCAGCAAGGTGACGGATCTTAGTAATGTGTCCGTGATGATACCTCAGAGGAGTAACCAGCAAGGTGACGGATCGTAGTAATGTGTCCATGATGATACCTAAAAGAGGAATAACCAGCAAGGTAACGGATCGTAGTAATGTGTCCATGATGATACCTAAAAGAGGAATAACCAGCAAGGTGACTGATCATAGTAATGTGTCCATGATGATACCTCAGAGGAGTAACCAGCAAGGTGACGGATCTTAGTAATGTGTCCGTGATGATACCTCAGAGGAGTAACCAGCAAGGTGACGGATCGTAGTAATGTGTCCGTGATGATACCTCAAAGAGGAGTAACCAGCAAGGTGACTGATCGTAGTAATGTGTCCATGATGATACCTCAAAGAGGAGTAACCAGCAAGGTGACGGATCGTAGTAATGTGTCCATGATAATACCTCAAAGAGGAGTAACCATCAAGGTGACGGATCGTAGTAATGTGTCCATAATGATACCTCAAAGAGGAGTAACCAGCAAGGTGACTGATCGTAGTAATGTGTCTGTGATCATACCTAAGAGGAATAACCAGCAAGGTGACGGATCTTAGTAATGTGTCCATGATGATACCTAAAAGAGGAATAACCAGCAAGGTGATGGATCGTAGTAATGTGTCCATGATGATACCTCAAAGAGGAGTAACCAGCAAGGTGACGGATCGTAGTAATGTGTCCATGATGACACCTAAAAGAGGAATAACCAGCAAGGTGACGGATCATAGTAATGTGTCCATAATGATACCTCAAAGAGGAGTAACCAGCAAGGTGACGGATCGTAGTAATGTGTCCATGATGACACCTAAAAGAGGAATAACCAGCAAGGTGACTGATCGTAGTAATGTGTCCATGATGATACCTCAAAGAGGAGTAACCAGCAAGGTGACGGATCGTAGTAATGTGTCCATGATGATACCTCAAAGAGGAGTAATCAGCAAGGTGACGGATCTTAGTAATGTGTCTGTGATCATACCTAAAAGAGGAATAACCAGCAAGGTGACTGATCGTAGTAATGTGTCCGTGATCATACCTCAAAGAGGAGTAACCAGCAAGGTGACGGATCGTAGTAATTTGTCCGTGATCATACCTAAAAGAGGAAGTGACATTATTAAATTGGAGAACTGTTAAGTGTTCTGAGAATGTGCTGCAAATAGCAGCTGTTTGCTTCTTAAACAAGTGTAAGGATTGGTAAGGTAAGGGTTCTGTAGAAACAAACATTGAGTAAAAGGCAGGAATATGAAAAACATCTTACGAATTTAACGTGAGCAGATGATAGTAGAATGGAATGCAAAATTGAAGGCACACAGGATGAAACAGAATACAGACAAGATTCAGTACGCAGATGACTCCAAGATCATCCTGCTGAACTCCTAAAACTTACCCAGTCAGCACTCACCTCCACTGAAATATGGATAACGACCATCTTGCTCTAAACCCTAAAAAAAAACAAAGTTATGCTGTTCACCCCCAAGAAAACCACTACTATAAATAGACTGTTTTTCCATACTCTCCCAAGATCACACTACTATTGAGGTTGTCACACATACCAGGCTGTTAGGAGTCACTATAGATGAACACCTATCCTTCGATTTGCATATTCATAACAACATAAAAAAAGCTCACCAAAAATTGGGCATGCTATACCGCCACAAAACATTCCTCACCTTCCCCTCAAAACTGTCACTTGCCACCTCCTTCTTGCTCCCATCTCTACTCTATGGTGCTCTGCTCTTTAATAACATACACGCCAGTCTAAAATCCAAGCTAAATACTTGCTATAACAAAATTGCGAAATTTGTCACAAACAAAAAAAAATTCATCCCACCACTGTGCCTCACTCCGCATACTAAACTGGCTAGAACTTCCCCGTCCTCTCACATGTATACAACTAACAGCCCATAAACTAATAATCAACCCTACCAGCTGCCCTGCCCTTTCATCTCTATTTAAACCCTGTCACCCTAACAGACCCCTCCACTCAGACTCAAATGCTCTTGCAAATTTGCAAACCAACCCTCTCTGCTGGCCAAATGCTCCACTCCTTCTCCACTGCCAAATTATGGAACTGTCTCTCACAAACTAAGATACACCAGCAACACATCTCTCTCCAAAAAAATCCTTAAAATAACACCTGCTCTTACAGTGCCTATGCTCTTGTGCCAGTTCCTCATACTCCATAACTTGAACTCTTTCTTTCTCCCACTCCTCAACTTGACCTCTTCCTCTTCTCCCACTACCACCTCCACTTCACTCCTCCATCCTACATACCTCCTTAATCCTTCCTATTTCCTGAATAATAATCTTTTGCTACTATTACTTATACTGGTAGTACAAGTCGGGAGCCTTATTTTGGCTGTACTGCCTCATTGTCTTTGTTTATATGGTCAGTAACCTACTGTGTCATCTCTTGCTGTACGTGATACACTTGTTGTTTGTACACTGTGGAACTTTTCTCCCCGGGCCACTGAAAATGGGCATGTTTTGGCTCAGTAGACCATCCCATCCCGGTAAACATGCAAATAAATAAAAACAAAGAAGACTGTTGTAATGGCAGCAAATGGGGAAAAGTCAGCAAAGGTTGAGAATTCAGATAGAAGGGAAAATAGTGGAGCAGCTCAACAGTTACAGGTATCTGGGACGGGTGTTTGGCAAGAAGTCCGAATGAGGAGGTGAAAACTAGAATCAGAGGGGCTGCAGCCAACTGGCACAATGTGAGGGGTAGTGTGTTTTTAAAAAAAAAAAAAAAAAGTAAGGTTTAGAAAATGGTGCAACCAGTACTACTGTATGGTAGAGGGACCTATACAGTGAAGGCAGAGCAGTTGAGAAAGCTAGGGGTGATGGAGATGAAGTGCGGGTTTTAGGATGCTCACCGTACAACAGATGAAGACATGAGGAAATCAGACCAGAAGACTAGCCCCAATTTCAGCGAATGTCAGAGAAAGGATTATGGTGATGTTCATCGTGTTTCACTGTTGCAGTCACTACACTTGGGTTATCCTGCCGGCAGGCTACCCGCAGTCTGCCAGAGTTCCAAAGTCTAGGTCCGGCGTCGGTTGCTGTCTCCTCATCCCTGACGTCAGTGCGCCAGGGGTATAAAATATGCAACCGATGCCATTTTCCTCTCTCTTGCCGCGTGGTGCCCGAAGCAAAAGCAGTTCGCAAGTGCCGGTCGGCTGACTCCTGAGATTTTCGAAATAGAGTTTCAGAACCGAAGTCTTCAATAAAGCCAAGTACCCTGTTGGGGAAACTTTTTCTTGCTTCAGATCGATGTCAGTAAAAGTTAATAGTTGTATTTCTTGTGGGAAGCAAATACCTCATAAGGACTTTCACTCTTACTGCATTTCGTGCCTAGGCCCTGACCACGAAGTTGCTAGTTGTCGGTTTTGTGCTAGATTCAACAAATGCACTATTAAGCGTCTGTTTGATTTTGCTTTACATTACTTTGGCCCAAGATTTAACTACATTATGCCGTCGGAACAACCGGCGACCGGAATTCATAAAAAACGCAAAGACAAGGAAAAGGACAGACATCCGAGGTCCAAAACCGACGACGAAGCCTCTTCTAGGCCAGTCGCCGGTCCTCAGTGAGGCGCTTCCGCAGCCCCTGACACCCACTACCTCAGAGCCACAGGCCGTATCTGATTCCCACGTGGAGACATCTAGGCCTTTGGAAACTCAAGGTGTTGGGCCTGCGAAAACTATTCCCTCAGATGGGTCTGGAGCCGCTGAGCAGGCATCGGCTTCTGAGGGTGTCTTCAGACCTTCACAGCTTACTATTAAGCCCACTGCAGCAGCCAAGGCAAAGTCAAAAACACCATTAAAGACAAGGAAACAAGTACAGCATTCTCCAGAACAGTCATCCATGCCAAAGAAACAGATGCTTAAAATGGCCCAAGGAAACAAGTACAGCATTCTCCAGAACAGTCATCCATGCCAAAGAAACAGATGCTTAAAATGGCCCAAGGAAACAAGTACAGCATTCTCCTGAACAGTCATCCATGCCAAAGAAACAGATGCTTAAAATGGCCCAAGGAAACAAGTACAGCATTCTCCTGAACAGTCATCCATGCCAAAGAAACAGATGCTTAAAATGGCCCAAGGAAACAAGTACAGCATTCTCCAGAACAGTCATCCATGCCAAAGAAACAGATGCTTAAAATGGCCCAAGGAAACAAGTACAGCATTCTCCAGAACAGTCATCCATGCCAAAGAAACAGATGCTTAAAATGGCCCAAGGAAACAAGTACAGCATTCTCCAGAACAGGCATCCATGCCAAAGAAACAGATGCTTAAAATGGCCCAAGGAAACAAGTACAGCATTCTCCAGAGCAGTCATCCATGCCAAAGAAACAGATGCTTAAAATGGCCCAAGGAAACAAGTACAGCATTCTCCAGAACAGTCATCCATGCAAAAGAAACAGATGCTTAAAATGGCCCAAGGAAACAAGTACAGCATTCTCCAGAACAGTCAGCCATGCCAAAGAAACAGATGCTTAAAATGGCCCAAGGAAACAAGTGCAGCATTCTCCAGAACAGTCAGCCATGCCAAAGAAACAGATGCTTAAAATGGCCCAAGGAAACAAGTACAGCATTCTCCAGAACAGGCATCCATGCCAAAGAAACAGATGCTTAAAATGGCCCAAGGAAACAAGTGCAGCATTCTCCAGAACAGTCATCCATGCCAAAGAAACAGATGCTTAAAATGGCCCAAGGAAACAAGTACAGCATTCTCCAGAACAGTCATCCATGCCAAAGAAACAGATGCTTAAAATGGCCCAAGGAAACAAGTACAGCATTCTCCAGAACAGGCATCCATGCCAAAGAAACAGATGCTTAAAATGGCCCAAGGAAACAAGTACAGCATTCTCCAGAACAGTCATCCATGCCAAAGAAACAGATGCTTAAAATGGCCCAAGGAAACAAGTACAGCATTCTCCAGAACAGTCATCCATGCCAAAGAAACAGATGCTTAAAATGGCCCAAGGAAACAAGTACAGCATTCTCCAGAACAGTCAGCCATGCCAAAGAAACAGATGCTTAAAATGGCCCAAGGAAACAAGTACAGCATTCTCCAGAACAGTCATCCATGCCAAAGAAACAGATGCTTAAAATGGCCCAAGGAAACAAGTGCAGCATTCTCCAGAACAGTCATCCATGCCAAAGAAACAGATGCTTAAAATGGCCCAAGGAAACAAGTACAGCATTCTCCTGAACAGGCATCCATGCCAAAGAAACAGATGCTTAAAATGGCCCAAGGAAACAAGTACAGCATTCTCCTGAACAGGCATCCATGCCAAAGAAACAGATGCTTAAAATGGCCCAAGGAAACAAGTGCAGCATTCTCCAGAACAGTCATCCATGCCAAAGAAACAGATGCTTAAAATGGCCCAAGGAAACAAGTACAGCATTCTCCTGAACAGGCATCCATGCCAAAGAAACAGATGCTTAAAATGGCCCAAGGAAACAAGTGCAGCATTCTCCAGAACAGTCATCCATGCCAAAGAAACAGATGCTTAAAATGGCCCAAGGAAACAAGTACAGCATTCTCCAGAACAGTCATCCATGCCAAAGAAACAGATGCTTAAAATGGCCCAAGGAAACAAGTACAGCATTCTCCAGAACAGTCATCCATGCCAAAGAAACAGATGCTTAAAATGGCCCAAGGAAACAAGTACAGCATTCTCCAGAACAGTCATCCATGCCAAAGAAACAGATGCTTAAAATGGCCCAAGGAAACAAGTACAGCATTCTCCAGAACAGTCATCCATGCCAAAGAAACAGATGCTTAAAATGGCCCAAGGAAACAAGTACAGCATTCTCCAGAACAGTCATCCATGCCAAAGAAACAGATGCTTAAAATGGCCCAAGGAAACAAGTACAGCATTCTCCAGAACAGTCATCCATGCCAAAGAAACAGATGCTTAAAATGGCCCAAGGAAACAAGTACAGCATTCTCCAGAACAGTCATCCATGCCAAAGAAACAGATGCTTAAAATGGCCCAAGGAAACAAGTACAGCATTCTCCAGAGCAGTCATCCATGCCAAAGAAACAGATGCTTAAAATGGCCCAAGGAAACAAGTACAGCATTCTCCAGAACAGTCATCCATGCCAAAGAAACAGATGCTTAAAATGGCCCAAGGAAACAAGTACAGCATTCTCCAGAACAGTCATCCATGCCAAAGAAACAGATGCTTAAAATGGCCCAAGGAAACAAGTACAGCATTCTCCAGAACAGTCATCCATGCCAAAGAAACAGATGCTTAAAATGGCCCAAGGAAACAAGTACAGCATTCTCCAGAACAGTCATCCATGCCAAAGAAACAGATGCTTAAAATGGCCCAAGGAAACAAGTACAGCATTCTCCAGAACAGTCATCCATGCCAAAGAAACAGATGCTTAAAATGGCCCAAGGAAACAAGTACAGCATTCTCCAGAACAGTCATCCATGCCAAAGAAACAGATGCTTAAAATGGCCCAAGGAAACAAGTACAGCATTCTCCAGAACAGTCATCCATGCCAAAGAAACAGATGCTTAAAATGGCCCAAGGAAACAAGTACAGCATTCTCCAGAACAGTCATCCATGCCAAAGAAACAGATGCTTAAAATGGCCCAAGGAAACAAGTACAGCATTCTCCAGAACAGTCATCCATGCCAAAGAAACAGATGCTTAAAATGGCCCAAGGAAACAAGTACAGCATTCTCCTGAACAGTCATCCATGCCAAAGAAACAGATGCTTAAAATGGCCCAAGGAAACAAGTACAGCATTCTCCAGAACAGTCATCCATGCCAAAGAAACAGATGCTTAAAATGGCCCAAGGAAACAAGTACAGCATTCTCCAGAACAGTCATCCATGCCAAAGAAACAGATGCTTAAAATGGCCCAAGGAAACAAGTACAGCATTCTCCAGAACAGTCATCCATGCCAAAGAAACAGATGCTTAAAATGGCCCAAGGAAACAAGTACAGCATTCTCCAGAACAGTCATCCATGCCAAAGAAACAGATGGTTAAAATGGCCCAAGGAAACAAGTACAGCATTCTCCAGAACAGTCATCCATGCCAAAGAAACAGATGCTTAAAATGGCCCAAGGAAACAAGTACAGCATTCTCCAGAACAGTCATCCATGCCAAAGAAACAGATGCTTAAAATGGCCCAAGGAAACAAGTACAGCATTCTCCAGAACAGTCATCCATGCAAAAAGAAGACAGATGCTAAAATGCCCAAGGAAACAAGTACAGCATTCTCCAGAACAGGCATCCATGCCAAAGAAACAGATGGTTAAATGGCCCAAGGAAACAAGTACAGCATTCTCCAGAACAGTCATCCATGCCAAAGAAACAGATGCTTAAAATGGCCCAAGGAAACAAGTACAGCATTCTCCTGAACAGTCATCCATGCCAAAGAAACAGATGCTTAAAATGGCCCAAGGAAACAAGTACAGCATTCTCCAGAACAGGCATCCATGCCAAAGAAACAGATGCTTAAAATGGCCCAAGGAAACAAGTGCAGCATTCTCCAGAGCAGTCAGCAATGCCAAAGAAACAGATGCTTAAAATGGCCCAAGGAAACAAGTGCAGCATTCTCCAGAACAGTCATCCATGCCAAAGAAACAGATGCTTAAAATGGCCCAAGGAAACAAGTGCAGCATTCTCCAGAACAGTCAGCCATGCCAAAGAAACAGATGCTTAAAATGGCCCAAGGAAACAAGTACAGCATTCTCCAGAACAGTCATCCATGCCAAAGAAACAGATGCTTAAAATGGCCCAAGGAAACAAGTACAGCATTCTCCAGAACAGTCATCCATGCCAAATAAACAGATGCTTAAAATGGCCCAAGGAAACAAGTACAGCATTCTCCTGAACAGTCATCCATGCCAAAGAAACAGATGCTTAAAATGGCCCAAGGAAACAAGTACAGCATTCTCCAGAGCAGTCATCCATGCCAAAGAAACAGATGCTTAAAATGGCCCAAGGAAACAAGTACAGCATTCTCCAGAACAGTCACCCATGCCAAAGAAACAGATGCTTAAAATGGCCCAAGGAAACAAGTGCAGCATTCTCCAGAACAGTCATCCATGCCAAAGAAACAGATGCTTAAAATGGCCCAAGGAAACAAGTACAGCATTCTCCAGAACAGTCAACCATGCCAAAGAAACAGATGCTTAAAATGGCCCAAGGAAACAAGTACAGCATTCTCCAGAACAGGCATTCATGCCAAAGAAACAGATGCTTAAAATGGCCCAAGGAAACAAGTGCAGCATTCTCCAGAACAGTCATCCATGCCAAAGAAACAGATGCTTAAAATGGCCCAAGGAAACAAGTACAGCATTCTCCAGAACAGTCATCCATGCCAAAGAAACAGATGCTTAAAATGGCCCAAGGAAACAAGTACAGCATTCTCCAGAACAGTCATCCATGCCAAAGAAACAGATGCTTAAAATGGCCCAAGGAAACAAGTACAGCATTCTCCAGAACAGGCATCCATGCCTAAGAAACAGATGCTTAAAATGGCCCAAGGAAACAAGTACAGCATTCTCCAGAACAGTCATCCATGCCAAATAAACAGATGCTTAAAATGGCCCAAGGAAACAAGTACAGCATTCTCCAGAACAGTCATCCATGCCAAAGAAACAGATGCTTAAAATGGCCCAAGGAAACAAGTACAGCATTCTCCAGAACAGTCATCCATGCCAAAGAAACAGATGCTTAAAATGGCCCAAGGAAACAAGTACAGCATTCTCCTGAACAGTCATCCATGCCAAAGAAACAGATGCTTAAAATGGCCCAAGGAAACAAGTACAGCATTCTCCAGAACAGTCACCCATGCCAAAGAAACAGATGCTTAAAATGGCCCAAGGAAACAAGTACAGCATTCTCCTGAACAGTCATCCATGCCAAAGAAACAGATGCTTAAAATGGCCCAAGGAAACAAGTACAGCATTCTCCAGAACAGTCATCCATGCCAAAGAAACAGATGCTTAAAATGGCCCAAGGAAACAAGTACAGCATTCTCCAGAACAGTCATCCATGCCAAAGAAACAGATGCATAAAATGGCCCAAGGAAACAAGTGCAGCATTCTCCAGAACAGTCAGCCATGCCAAAGAAACAGATGCTTCAAATGGCCCAAGGAAACAAGTACAGCATTCTCCTGAACAGTCATCCATGCCAAAGAAACAGGTGCTTAAAATGGCCCAAGGAAACAAGTGCAGCATTCTCCAGAACAGTCATCCATGCCAAAGAAACAGATGCTTAAAATGGCCCAAGGAAACACGTACAGCATTCTCCAGAACAGTCACCCATGCCAAAGAAACAGATGCTTAAAATGGCCCAAGGAAACAAGTACAGCATTCTCCAGAACAGTCATCCATGCCAAAGAAACAGATGCTTAAAATGGCCCAAGGAAACAAGTACAGCATTCTCCAGAACAGTCACCCATGCCAAAGAAACAGATGCTTAAAATGGCCCAAGGAAACAAGTACAGCATTCTCCAGAACAGTCACCCATGCCAAAGAAACAGATGCTTAAAATGGCCCAAGGAAACAAGTGCAGCATTCTCCAGAGCAGTCATCCATGCCAAAGAAACAGATGCTTAAAATGGCCCAAGGAAACAAGTGCAGCATTCTCCAGAACAGTCATCCATGCCAAAGAAACAGATGCTTAAAATGGCCCAAGGAAACAAGTACAGCATTCTCCAGAGCAGTCATCCATGCCAAAGAAACAGATGCTTAAAATGGCCGAAGGAAACAAGTGCAGCATTCTCCAGAACAGTCATCCATGCCAAAGAAACAGATGCTTAAAATGGCCCAAGGAAACAAGTACAGCATTCTCCAGAACAGTCATCCATGCCAAAGAAACAGATGCTTAAAATGGCCCAAGGAAACAAGTACAGCATTCTCCAGAACAGTCATCCATGCCAAAGAAACAGATGCTTAAAATGGCCCAAGGAAACAAGTACAGCATTCTCCAGAACAGGCATCCACGCCAAAGAAACAGATGCTTAAAATGGCCCAAGGAAACAAGTACAGCATTCGCCTGAACAGTCATCCATGCCAAAGAAACAGATGCTTAAAATGGCCCAAGGAAACAAGTACAGCATTCGCCTGAACAGTCATCCATGCCAAAGAAACAGATGCTTAAAATGCCTGAAGACTTAATTACCTTGATCAGGGGTTCCCATCCCCCTCCTGATAAAAGGCCTAGGCAAGACACCGATTATGATTCCTCTGACCAGGTTTCTATTTCCTCTGATTCCTCTTCAGATCAGGGATATTCTCTCCCTCCCTATGAGGACTCTGATGCAGAAGAATCTATACCTTCAGCCTCTCCACATGAGGATCATTCTTTTGGGGAAACCCTGCACTCCACGAGGGAACATTTTCATTGGGAGAGCCAGGATTATTCAGAATCCAAGAAAAGGCTCAGAGACTTTATTGCCTCAGCACAGGTCCCTGGCTCTCCCCCCGTGCTTGATATTGTTGAGGTTTTCTCTGAATCCAGTCTGTCTCCTGATTCTTTACCCCCTGCACCAGTCAAGCTAGACAGGTACTACAGGGTCCCTGACTCTCATAAATTTCTTTATAAAAACCCTGCTGCTGACCCAGAAACAATTTCTTAGGGTCCCAAAGGGGTTAAGGCTTCCACTGCTAAAAACCCTGTCCCCTCTGATAGGGATTCTAGAGCTCTGGATAAATGGGGAAAAAAGTTTACACTTCTGCTACTTTAGCTGTAAGGGCTTTAAACTGTCAGTTTCACATGCTTAAATATCAACAGTACTTCACGTCTTTGTTAAAACAGAAAATGCTTACAAACTCAGAAAATCCTGACATTAAGGAAATGCAGGATTTATTGCAAGCAGCTGAACAAGTGGGAAAGCATACTCTGTAGTGTGGTTTTGATTCATTAGAGGCTTCTTGTAGAGCCGCAGTTGCAGGCTCTGTCATTCGAAGGCATGCTTGGTTGAAAGAACAAAGTTTACCTAAACATGTTAAAGTAAAATTATTGGATGCTCCACTACAGCATGATACTTTATTTGGTGTTAAGGCAGAAGAGGTATTAAAGAAAATGGAGGATAAAGCAAAATTAATGCAGACAGTAAAGGATTTCTTACAGGTTCAACCACCTAGGTTTAGCAGAAACTGGCCTTCAAAGAATTGGTCCTTTCCTGTATCAGACAGGCCACAAAGAGGTAGATACAGACGCCCAAGAGGCAGATCTCAGCCCCAAGGCTCCTACAGACCTAAACAATGGGGTGCTTCAGCCCCCAGAGGAGAAGACATATCACAACCTTATAGGAAACAGTCCCAATGACTTCCCTCTACAAATGCCAAGCACTTCCCTTTTGGCAGCACCCCTAGGGGAAAGCTAACACTTTTCTCACAAAATTGGCACATAATCACCCAGGACAAATGGGTACTGAATATTGTTTCTCAGGGTTACAGGTTCCACTTTCACACCCTTCCAAAATCAAAAGGTATGCCGGACCTGCCACAAAACCAATGGGCAGAGGCACAAAAACAAATTGCTGCTCTCATGGACATGGGAGCTGTTCAAAGAGTACCACAGCAAGAACAGGGACAAGGATTTTACTCAAGACTTTTCCTAGTACCCAGAAAGGACAAAGCCTGGAGACCAATACTGGACCTGTCAATCCTAAATACTTTCCTGGATGTTCCAAAATTCAAAATGTTAACACTGCAGCAACTTCTACCCATGCTGGGCAAGAAGGCTTGGCTAGTTACTTTGGATCTCAAGGAGGCATACCTGCATGTCCCAATCAGACAATCTTGCCAAAGATATCTCCGATTCATAGCTGGCTCAATGCATTACCAATTCTCTGCACTGCCCTTTGGCTTATCTACTGCGCCCAGGGTTTTCACAAAATGCCTGGCACCAGTAAATCGCATTTTGCAGACAGAGGAATTCAAATATATCCCTACTTGGACGATTGCCTTCAAGCTGAGAGCAAGGACATTCTTCTAAAACATCTGGCATTTGTAAAAAGAGTACTAATTTGCCTAGGGTACACAGTAAACGAAAAGAAATCAAAACTAGTGCCCTCTCAAGAGATAATATTCCTGGGTGCAAGCTTAAATACAACTACCCAGATGGCTTATCTTACGCCAGACAAGCAAAGGCAACTGACTCATTACTTTCAAACGATGGCAACAAAAACCCAGCTCCCTGCAAGAAAAATTCTGCAGGCCCTGGGCTTCATGGCATCCTGCATTCTACTAATTCCATGTGCAAGACTGCATATGAGGAAACTACAATGGTATCTAAAAAGTGTTTGGACTCAACATTGCCACAGCCTGGAAACAATAATTACTTTAATTCCCTGCCTACAAAAGGAGTTTCGATGGTGGTCCCAGGCCTGTCACCACAACAAGGGACAACCTTTCACCTTACCCAGAGCCAGGCTGACAATAACAATGGATGCATCAGATTATGCCTGGGGGCACACATGGCAGGAAAATGTATTCGGGGCACGTGGCCCAAGGAACAAATGCTTCATCACATCAATCAAAAAGAGATGCTAGCTGTACAGAATGCCCTGACAGCTTTCAAGGACCTACTACATCCAGGACAACTACTACTAAAGATGGACAATACCACATTTATGTGGTAAGGCACCAGTTAAAACAGCAAATAGAAACAAAGCGCAGTCAAGCCACAGAAGAACTCAGGCAGGAAATGTAGTTATAGTTAACGTAAATTTAATAAGAACGTTTTCGCTCTTCTCATAGAAGAGCTTCTTCAGACAAAAATAAAAAGCGCCAAGCGCTACTTTTTTAAAAACACAACAGCTGATGATTTTGATGTCACTTCCTTTAAGCTGATTACTTACGGAACACTAATATATACAATAAATAGCATGGATCTACTTATTTTAAACAGTACCATACCACAATAACACCACTAAGTGTGCCCTAAGGGTTATAATACAAAGAAAGTATTTAAAAGTCATCAAATTTTGATAACAAGTACATGTATACCCTAAACTAATAAAAGGGATGATAAATAGTAAATACAATACGTTAAAAGAGAATAGTTAATACATATATTATTGATACAAAATATTACAATGAGAATAATAAGGTGTTAGCCCTCACAAATTGGCAATTCAATTTCTTAGATAACTATTGTATTTTAAAATTACAGAAATATTACAACACTCATTTAACCCAGGAGGGGAAAAAGCGTTTAATAACAGCTGCCATTCAAGTTCTTTTAATTCAAGCATTAGAGACTGCAAAACAGGGAACTCCTTTGTTGTCAGAGACGAGAAATATTATATTAAACACAAGATTGGGTGTGAAACCAAATCTATTGTTTACATAGCACAATGCAACTGTTGTGCTGCGTTTTATGTTGGTAAAACGGATCGAAAGATGCGTGACCGAGTTTACCAACATAATTACGCTATAAAAAATAAAAAAACTGATAATGCACTTTCAAAACATATTTTAGACAATATTGGACACAGTTTTTGTTTTATGGGCATTGATTTGGTTAAAGTTGGCATTAGGGGGGGCCCACAGTCTCTAATGCTTGAATTAAAAGAACTTGAATGGCAGCTGTTATTAAACGCTTTTTCCCCTCCTGGGTTAAATGAGTGTTGTAATATTTCTGTAATTTTAAAATACAATAGTTATCTAAGAAATTGAATTGCCAATTTGTGAGGGCTAACACCTTATTATTCTCATTGTAATATTTTGTATCAATAATATATGTATTAACTATTCTCTTTTAACGTATTGTATTTACTATTTATCATCCCTTTTATTAGTTTAGGGTATACATGTACTTGTTATCAAAATTTGATGACTTTTAAATACTTTCTTTGTATTATAACCCTTAGGGCACACTTAGTGGTGTTATTGTGGTATGGTACTGTTTAAAATAAGTAGATCCATGCTATTTATTGTATATATTAGTGTTCCGTAAGTAATCAGCTTAAAGGAAGTGACATCAAAATCATCAGCTGTTGTGTTTTTAAAAAAGTAGCGCTTGGCGCTTTTTATTTTTGTCTGAAGAAGCTCTTCTATGAGAAGAGCGAAAACGTTCTTATTAAATTTACGTTAACTATAACTACATTTCCTGCCTGAGTTCTTCTGTGGCTTGACTGCGCTTTGTTTACATTTATGTGGTACATAAACAAGCAAAGGGGGCACGCATTCCTACCCCCTCTGCAGGCAGGCCATGACTTTGTGGAACACAGCACTGACCTATCAAGTACATCTGCAGGCACAATTCTTGCCAGGAACGAAAAATACACTGGCAAACAAACTAAGCAGAAATCTCATGGACCCTCACGAATGGAAACTAAATCCACAGGTGTTCAGCATGATAACAAGAAAATGGGGACGCCCAGACATAGATCTTTTTGCCTCCCCTCACAACTGCCAACTACAGAAAATTCTGCACAAGAACTTATCACTCACAAGCAAGGACAGTGGATGCTCTGTCATTCAGCTGGAAAACCCTGACAGTTTATGCCTTCCCTCCACTGCCTCTTCTTCCCAAGGTGCTCCTAAAAGTCAGACAAGAGAGGCCAAAAATGATCCTCATTGCCCCAGACTGGCCACGCCAGCACTGGTACCCATTCCTAAAGAGCTTGTCTCAAGGCTCAGCTGGCCTTTACCTCAAATTCCTCATCTTCTGACTCAACTAAACAGTCAGATTCTGCACAGTCAACTCAGAACCTTAAATCTAGCTGCATGGCAGATAATATAGCCACTCAGACCACACCTCTCTCTAAAGCGGTTATGGATGTCATTTTAGAAGCCAGGAAGCCCAGCACTAGGAAATCTTATGCAGAAAAATGGAAGAGATTCTGTGCTTGGAACCAGGCACAAGGACTCGAACCCCTTGTTCCAAATATACCTCATATTTTACGATACCTAACTGAGATGCTGGACAAAGGCTTATCCTTCTCATCTATTAAGATCCATGCCTCTGTCATTTCAGCTCATTACAGTACGGAACCTCCTATTTTTTCACATCCACTACTAAGGCAGTACCTCAGAGGGGCAAAAAACATAAGACCCCCAAGGAGAGCGCCAATACCTACTTGGGACCTCTTTTTTGTTTTGGAAAAGCTCACACTGCCTCCTTTTGAGCCAGCCAGCACAGCTGATATAAAATTCTTATCATGGAAAACTGCTCTGCTCCTAGCAATAACTTCAGCAAGAAGAGTCTCAGTTAGACATTAATGGCAGTGGAACCTTTCATCATTTTTCACCAGGACAGGGCCTCTCTAAGGACAAACCCAACATTTATGAGAGAGGTGGTTTCCAGTGTGGCTCTTAACCAAACCATTCATTTGCCAACTTTCTATCCAAATCCCCAGAATAAAGGGGAGAGACTTCTGAACGCCTTGGACATACACAGACAGCTACGATTCTACTTGGACAAAACAAAAGCTTTCAGAAAAACTGAGCAACTGTTTGTAGCTTATGCTGCAGGATCACAAGGAAAGCCTATCCCAAAGCAGACTATTTCAAAATGGATAGGACACTGCATTCGCTTCTGTTATGCACAACATGGCAAAGCAGTGCCTAAGGGCATTAGGCCACATTCTACCAGAGCAGCAGCCTTTCTCAGAGGAGTACCAACCAAAGACATTTTAGGAGCTGCAACCTGGAGTTCAGTGCATACTTTCACTTTCACCCAACGCTACCACTTACCTCTCTACTCAGGCTTTGCCACTGCAGTTCTGCAGGGCCTGGTAGCCTCTCCTAATCCTATTTAGGCTCAGCCACCCAACCTCAGCTTTGGGATTCTACCCAAGTGTAATGACTGCCAACAGTGAAACACGATGAACATAGTACAGTTGTGTACCTACCATAAATGTAGATGTTCGAGTGTATTCACTGTTGCAGTCCAGGTTACCCACCCACCATCCCCCTTTTCATTGCTGGGACTTTTCTGTACTTCTCAACTCTATACAACCTTTGTGGTGTATTTGCTTGAAGATAAAGGAAATGTTTATATTAGTACATGCATGCTTTTTGGCATACATTTTTACAGCCTCCCTATTTGGGGGCACCTGACATCTGGGGCAAGAAAAACGGAGGAAAATGGCGTCTGTTGCATCTTTTATACCCCTGGCACACTGACGTCAGGGAAGAGGCGACAGCGACTGACGCCGGACCTAGACTTTGGAACTCTGGCCGACTGCGGGTAGCCTGCCGGCAGGATAACCCAAGTGTAATGACTGCAACAGTGAATACACTAACATCTACATTTATGGTAGGTACACAACTACTTTTGGACACATTGCAGGAAGGCAGAGAACAATCTAGTGAGGGTTTGAAACGGACTGGAAGAAGGCAGGAGGAAAAGTGTCCAACAAAGAGGTGGATAGATTGTGTGAAAGAAGACGTGACATTCGGGCATGACTGTCAGAGAAGGTAGGAGAGTAGCACTGAATTGAGAAAGACGGCGACAGTTTGACAGAACACCCTGATCCATATAGAAAATTGTGTGGGGGGGTGGTTGATGTGAATATCAGGGATGTACTGATGCTGTGCAATAAAGGGAAATTAAAAAGGGTAAGCTGTTAATTTCAGTGGGCTCCCATCAACATGTTAATTCATGGGAACTGAGTTTTTTTCCAAAGAGGATGATACCTGAGTGGGGAATTGTATCAAACGCCTTGGCCAGGTTGAGGTAGGCTGTATGCACTGCCTTACCCTCATCCATAGCCTGGTGACTGCCTCGAAGAAGTCAACCAGATTCAGCAGGCAGGAGCTCCCCTTCACAAAGCCAAACTGTGTGGGGTCAAGAGTTTGGAGATTGCCTATATCTTTGTTAAGCAGGTACATGATGATGCGCTCTATAGCTTTGCATACCAGACTCGTCAGGCTAATGGGGCAATAGTTCCCTGGGTCTGTAGTTGCTCTCCCTTTGTGGAGCAGGATGACTGTAGCAGTGCGCCATTCGTTCGGGACATAGCCTGAGGTAAGGCTGTAATTGAACAGGACACACAGATGTGCCATTTCATTTTGTAGCTCATGTAGGACACAGCCAAGGATATTATCACATCCCATAGATGCTGTATTCTTGGCTTTGGACAATGCAGCTTTTACCTCTGCCGCAGAAATGGTGGGTACCAGGCTTTCTTCTGCTATTGTGATAGGGCCCTTTGGGGAGGGTAGGTAAAGTTGGCACTGAATCTGTTGGCCAGTATGTTCACCATATCTGTTGGCTCAGTATAGGAGGTGCCATTGTATAATAACTCAAAGCAAATCTGGGTATTGCCTTGGAGGTTTTTGATATGGCTATCAAAGGCTTATAAAAAGTAATTAGATTTTCTCCTCTGACCACCACTGAAAATGAGCTTTTTCGTTCAATTGGATCATTCCTGGTCAGGAAATGGAAATGTGTAAACTTTCCACAGATGTATTTAATTAGTAACAGTTGGGAACTTTTGGGACTTGGGAAAATGCAATTAAATTGTGTTGTAAGTTAGTGATGATGGGCGTTAAGAGACTCGTAAGCGAGGCTGTTAAGGTTGTGTTACTTCAACAGCAACTTGTTAGTTGCTTTGTGTTTTATGTAAATGCTATGATAGCAAGCTTTTAATCAAATAACATGCAAAGGAAGGAATTTCAAGATTTATTTATTTAGGTAAGTGGGCTAGTACAGGACCCTTTTACAATTGCAGAAGAAAGTTTGGTCAGAAATATCTACATTGTAAATGGTGCTGGTGAGATAATACTGATGGTACAAACTTGCTTATCTGCAAAATGTGTGTAAGTAATGGCTGTTTAAAAAAAATCATACACGTACGTCTTTGTGGATAATTCTGGAGTGTTTCTTTCCAGGCCTCTGCTAAAATGGGCTCTGTCCCAGTTGGACTTTCCTGTTAAACAAATGGTAAAATAACTAAAATTCAGCCGCGGACTAAACTGTTGAACTACGAGCATGCCATGAGGACAATTTTTAATAAGGGAGGAAAGTGATTTTTTTTTTTGTTTCAAGTAAGATTATTGTTTTATTTTTGCAAAGTGTAAAACTTTTCTGAGCTTCAGTTCAGATTAAAAGAAATGAAGGAAAACAATTGGTGTAAAATGTTGTTGTTGGACTGAATTGCACGGTTGAAACTATTGAGAAAAAGAAATAGGTAACGGGAAGATGGTGTTGCATTCAAAATGTTTATTTTACTTTGATTGCTAATGTTCATTCTTTTCATGGTGTGGGTGTGTGTATGTACGCGTGTGTACACGTACATGCGTTTTTACGTGCGTCTGTGTGCGAGTAGCAAAGTTTAAATGCATTTTTTAAATGTAAGCAGAAGTTTAGGAATGATCAGATTTTTTTTTTTTTTACTTTTTAACTGAGTGTGGGAGCAGGCAGCTCCATTAGTGCCAAGGGATGAAGCCTCGAGTACGACCCAGGCAGCCAGTGTTTGACTACCATCTCGTATATGTGCTGCATCTGGCATGGAGGGGAGAGCGATAGCAAAGCTTAGCCTTATTGCCTCTTTTTGGAGGGGGCATGAAGGAAGTTTCTGTGCAAATGGTTTCTCTGATGTCCTGGTGTGGAATGGGGTGTTTGGAATGCCCTGTACAAATAGGGTGGGGGTAGTTAGTTGCATGGACACACATTCTAAATCCTGTTCACACCAGCTCCTTGGACATGATCACATATGTGCAGGCGTGGGTAGGGTTTTGTAAAGAAAAACACCAGTCTTGCCCAGAGCACAGACATAAGGCTCTAAGTCACTGGAATGAATGGGTTTGTGGCACAGCTTGGAGAACAGGGCTCAGTGGTCAGTGTGGGAAGCCTGGAGCGTGGTGTGTCCTGGGAGAACGGGGCTCAGTGGTCAGCGTGGGAAGCCTGGAGTGTGATGTGCACTGGGAAAACCGAGCTCAGTGGTCAGGGTGGGAAGCATGGAGCGTGGTGTGCACTGGAAGAACAGGGCTCGATGGTCAGCATGGGAAGCCTGGAGCGTGGTGTGCGCTGGGAGAACAGGGCTTAGTGGACAGCGTGGGAAGCCTGGAGCGTGGTGTGTCCTGGGAGAACGGGGCTCAGTGGTCAGCGTGGGAAGCCTGGAGTGTGATGTGCACTGGGAAAACCGAGCTCAGTGGTCAGGGTGGGAAGCATGGAGCGTGGTGTGCACTGGAAGAACAGGGCTCGATGGTCAGCATGGGAAGCCTGGAGCGTGGTGTGCGCTGGGAGAACAGGGCTTAGTGGACAGCGTGGGAAGCCTGGAGCGTGGTGTGCACTGGGATAACAGGGATTGGTGGTCAGTGTAGGAAGCGTGGTGTGTGCTGAGAAAACAGAGCTCAGTGGTCAGCATGGTGTGCAATGTAAGGTAGAAGAGAATTTTATGAGCAGGTGTGGGGACGGAGGAAAATATCACCTCCGGGTTTTAGTGCTCAGAGTCGGATTTAGGATTAAATTCGGGAGATTAAGGTGAAGATGTTAGGCATACTGTCATGAGGAACTAGATAGTACAACATGTGGCTAGGTTAGAATTTATAAGTTAACGGGTGTACAAAGGTTAGCAGTGTTACGGAACCTTGATAGTCTGCGTAAAAAGTGGTGTAAAACTTTGCTGTTTATAAAAAAAATAAAGGATGTTTTGAGATTTTTATTGTAGAAAATTAGTTGAATTACCAAAATGTAAACTTATGCATACGTAAATCTGAAATAGGCTTTTTTTTTCTTCGGTTTGTGGTTACGTTAAGGCACTTATAAAATATTGAACACACTACTCTCTCTGCTATGTGCTGTGAAATATTTAACATCCATCAGACCCATGACTGACTCTCCACAGATTTGCTGAATTCTTACATACTTGTTCAGGCATCGGGTTTGAATAGAAACATAATGTGGTCTAAGAACAGAGTACAAGAATTTTTTTTTTTTTAATTTTTGTTCTTTCAGATATCACATAAGTATGTTAAAAATGTTAAGGCAGCTTTGTACATTGTTCACTGATTCTGCTAGGAGTTATGATAAATACCTTCAGGATATTGTACAACGTGTGCTTTGTGGAATTGCCAGGTTTATATTTATACTGTGTGTGGTTTTAATTTTAGGAATGCCAGGTGAGTGGGCTACAGGCACTAACTTTTTTCCTTTCAGTTTTATTTGTGTTTCATGTTTTTCACTATGGTAGGTGCGTCTCCTAGGAGGACGCCACTGAATTTGTTTGGCAGTTTTTTGCTTATCTTCCTCTATACACAGCAGATGTTCAGAGTGGAATCCATTTCCATACAGAACTGGTGCAGGAATCACGTGCCAGGAAAATATTTTCATCTGTGCTCATTTTAATCGAAAATTAGTATTAAAACTAGATCATAAAAACTCAGGTGAAGGAAAAAATATGCTGTCCATACAAGTGCCAGACGTGCTGTTAGAAATGCAAATATATGAGAACGACGCATCCACCTGCAGACATAAGTTATGTATTTAAAATCTTGTCTGAAAGGAAGAAAAAAAAAGATTGAATGCATTTATTTTTCAGTGGTCATTTTTACTGATTAGGTCTTTCACTGCTGCTTTTTGAAATTAACAGGGATAATTTTAATAAATGAATGAAAGCATGAAATAATAATGGATGTTGTGATAATTCAGTGTAGCTACTGCCTGAATGTTGGAGGCTCCATGTTTTAATTTTATTTGATTGATTGATTGTTCCTTTCAGTATAGGAGTTCCCTTTTTTATATAGAAATCATTCTGTAAACCCAAAATCTTTTCAGAGCTCCTGGCTAGGAGGTAAAGTACATTTGGTTACTTATTGTGGCAAGACTTAACCATGTGCTGTTTAACAATCTAAAATGTATGATCCAGATGTTTATGCAGAGCTTGTTTTACTTTGACAGAGTCGAGCTCAGTGTGTTAGCAAATTGAAATGGTACTGTTCCTGGTCAACTCTGCTCATGTTTTAAAGATTGTGAACATTAGACAGCGTTCGTTACGAGTGGTGGGTTATGTTGTGTGCTTCTCAAATAGCCTGCATCCCTGTACCTGAAAAAGAAACCCACCTTTTGTGTGCGCCTTTGATTTTAAGTTGTGATGAAGAAATGGCCCCAGTAATAATTTAACCAGTTGCGCTGAGTGCTATCCCCAAGCCATATCAACAGTGATCTCACTGTGGTCATGGAACTGCCTTTCATGGTCAACCTCAGACTCCTGTACAAATGGTCACTTCTGGTCATATAATGCAGAAGAAATTATGACTGCTTTATAGTTTTACAGCGACCTGCTGCAGCCGCCCCATTCCTGCAGCAGTTGTCACACTTAAAGCGAGTTTGTAAACAAATAGAATAAATAAAAAAAACTATACATATTATCGCAACTAGATTTTTACGCAGGCATAATTCTCACTGTTCTCGGGAAATTAGAGTATGTATTAGGACTTTATAAACACCCCTTTTCACTAACTACTGTTGTATAACATTGGTTAGGCAGCAGGAATAACTAACTGCCAAAAATCCTCTTCCTGTGTAGCGTGCATTACAGATAAACAAGTCCGAGACAAAAGGTCTTGGTTCTACATACTTGTCTGCTTTGTATCAGCATATTGTACAACTGTTCCACCTGAAGTGGCTGTACATGGGTCAGTAAAAAAAAAAAAAAAACATTAAAAAGCAGTCTGAAACATATGAGCACAGCATGTAGCATAGAAAAATAAGAGTTTATTTTATTCTTATGTCATGGCAGCTCAGACACCATAATGGGAAAAAATGTTAACTGAAACAAACACACACACACACAAATGGTAAATATGACCACTGCTCTTGCCTGATTAATAAACAGTAAGAACCAGCAGAAATATTAAAAATGATAGAGTAGTTTTATGTATGTGCTATGCGGCGGTTAGTGCAGAGGGGTACTGAACTGCTTCCTGTAATAATGAAAAGGCAGACTGTTGGATTTCTTCCACCTCTGTTTTCCCGAAATGTGACTGAGCAAATAACATCAGACAGTGCGCCCGGGATGAGTCTGCAGTCCATGACAACAAAACATTTTCTAAGTGGGCATTCTAAAAACTGTTATGCAGAAGACACTATATATACTTATTTTGGTGGCATGTGTGAGAAGGGCTCGGAAAACGGCCGCTCTTTGTCGTAAGAATCTAGTTGTGATAGTACGCAAGTACCAAAAAAACTGTAACACAGCTCTGGTGTAGGAAGTGTATACTAGTGCAACTGTCCATAGAGGAGTCTGATTTCCTGCCTGTAAACAGTTAAACATTTTTGAAGAATGTTGTTGTGAACTGTTCCATCTAAAGAAGTTACTACAGTTTTCATTTTTTTTAAACAGAAAATTGGGACTGGTCTTCAGTCACATACTGTACTGGTTATGTTGTATACAAAGTTTATATTCAAATAAGTAATTGCCACAAACCTGTTTGGTGGTTCAAATAATCCAGAAAGTATCAAAAGGTTTAATATAATAACAGTGCTTAAGCTTAGATTAAGAAGAAATTAATATTTTACATAAACCATGTCAATTTGTATATGTTGCATATAGCTTTTTTAAGAAATCTGTGAGGGGGTTTGATGGGGATGTTGTGGCAGATACAATTTTATTTGTAATGATGTTTTCTTCATTATTTATTCTTTGTTTTCTCTTTACTATGAAATTCTCAAATATTTTAGTAAATAATAGATTGCAGCTAGTATGCTTACTTTCTAAGCCGCACTAAGTGAGCAAAATGTTTCCCAAACTGTATTTCACCCCACAGGGATGTCCGCAAACATCTTGTTTAATGACCTGAAACAAGTGAAGGATGGTACTGGAAAAAATATGCATTTTTAAACTGATTTAAAATGTTTGTAATGTATTGCTTATGAAAAACAAACAAGTTAAACTTTTCAAAAAATGTATTTTTTTCTCAGAATCTTTAAAAACTAACTCTTGCTAATACAAATTTAAAGTTTACAAATTGCACAGAATAGTGGTATGTAGTGCTTCTGTATGTCACAGAAACATGGAACGAGAAGGCAGAGCAGCTGAGAAAGCTTGGGATAGTGGCGTTGAAGTGCCTGAGACAGGTGTGTGTGTGTGTGGGGCACAAAGAAATGAGTACATCAGAGCTGAAACTAAAGTAGCCCTAGTTGCAGAAGAAGTTTAGGAGAACAGATTATGGTGTTTTGGTTACATGTTTAAGAAAGCGGAAAACTATTTGGGGACCTGCAGTAGTTAAGTGTGACTGCTGACGTTATGAGAGTGGCTATGACTAGAGAGAAGTAACAGCTGACATGACACCAAGACCCCATGTGAAATGGGAAAGGAGTTGATGATGAAATATTTCTTGCAGGATTATTACTTTAAGAATTACATTTAACTTGATTGACATTGATTTTTCTGTCACATTATGGGTTGTAATTGAAGTTACCATGTAGGTCCATTCTCATTTTACAAAATCTTCCTTGAAGGCAAAAAGCCAAAGTGATACGGGATTTTTAATACATTAAACAAAATAGTTTAATGTAAGTTAGGACTGTTTCCATTACATGGAAATAAACATCTCTGATCCTAAGATGTTCATCGTGTTTCACTGTTGCAGTCATTACTCTTAGGTTATCCTGCTGGCAGGCTACCCTCAGTCGGCCAGAATTCCAAAGTCTAGGTCCGGCGTCGGTTGTTGTCGCCTCTTCCCTGACGTCAGTGCGCCAGGGGTATAAAAGATGCAGCCGACGCCATTTTCTTCAGTCTTTCTTGCTATGCGGTGCCCGAAGCAAAAACAGTTCACAAGTGCCGGCCGGCCGACTCCTGAGATTTTCAAATCCGAATTTCAGAACCGAAGTCTTCATTAAAGCTAAGTACTCCGTTGGGGAAACTTTTTTCTTGCACCAGACCAATGTCAGAAAAAGTTAACAATTATATTTCTTGTGGGAAGCAAATACCTCATAAGGATTTTCACTCTTACTGTATTCCTTGCGTAGGCCCTGATCACAACATTGCTAGCTGTCGGTTTTGTGCTAGATTTAACAAACGCACTGTTAAGTGTCTGTTCAATTTTGCATTCCATTACTTTGGCCGGAGATTTAATTATATAATGCCGTCGGACCAGCTGACAACTGGAGTTTACAAAAAACGCAAGGACAAGAATAAGGATAGGCATCAGAGGTCCAAAACCGACGACGAGGCCTCTGCTAGGCCAGTCGCCGGTTCGCCAGTTCTCAGTGAGGTGCTTTCGCAGCCCCTGGTGCCCACTACCTCAGAACCACAGACCGCTTCCGACTCCCACGTGGAGCCGACTGGGCCTCTAGATACTCAAGGTATTGGACACTGAAATCATTCCCTCAGATGGGTCCAGAGCCGCTGAGCAGGCATCGGCTTCTGAGGGTGTCTTCAGACCTACACAACTATATATTAAGCCATCTTCAGCTTCAAAGGCAAAGACTAAAGCAGCTCTAAAGACAAAGAAACAAGTACAGCATTCTGCTACTCAGACTTCCATGCCTAAAAAACAGATGCTCAAAATGGCCGAAGACCTAATTACTTTGATCGGGGGCTCCCATCCCCCTCCTGATAAGAGGCCTAGGCAAGAGACAGTATGATTCTTCTGATCAGGTTTCTATTTCCTCTGATTCCTCTTCTGAACAGGATTACTCCATGCTTCCCTGTGAGGATTCTGATGCTGAAGAATCCATTCCTTCAGCCTCTCCTCCTGTGGATTATTTTTTTGGGGAAACCCTGCATACCATGAGGGAGCATTTCCACTGGGAGTGCCAAGATTATTCTAAATCTAAGAAAAGGGTCAGAGACTTTCTGCTACTTTCTCAGCACAGACCCCTTGCTATTCCACCTGTACTAGACATTGTAGATGTATTTTCAGAGTCCGGCCTGTCCCCTGACTCTTTACCCCCTGCACCTGCTAAGCCAGACAGATACTACAGGGTCCCGGATTCACATAAACTCCTATATAAAAACCCCGCTGCTGACCCAGAAACTGTATCTCAGGGTCCCAAAGGGGTTAAAGCTTCCACTGCAAAAAACCCTGCCCTCTCTGACAGGGATTCCGGGGCTCTAGACAGATGGGGGAAAAAAGTCTACACTTCTGCTACCCTGGCTGTAAGGGCTTTAAATTGTCAGTTTCATATGCTTAAATATCAGCAATATTTAATGTCGCTGCTTAAACAGAAATTGTTGACAAATACTGAATGTTCAGAGAGCAAGGAATTGCAGGATTTATTGCATGCAGCTGAACAAGTGGGAAAGCATACTTTGCAATGTGGTTATGATTCACTGGAGGCCTCATGCAGGACCGCTGTTACAGGTTCTGTTATTAGATGGCATGCTTGGTTAAAGGAACAGAATCTGCCTGATCATGTTAAAGCAAAATTATTAGATGCACCATTACAGCATGATACTTTGTTTGGTACTAAAGCAAGAAGAGGTGTTGAAAAAAATGGAGGATAAAGCAAAATCCATGCAGACAGTCAAGGATTTCTTACAGGTACAGCCACCCAGGTTTAGCAGGAACTGGCCTTCTAAAAATTGTGTCAGACAGACAGAGGCAGATCTCAGCCCCAAGGCTCATACAGGCCTAAACAATGGGGTGCTCCTACCTCTAAAAGCGGAGAAGACAAATCACAGCCTTACAGGAAACAGTCCCAATGACTTTCCTCTACCAGATCCAAGCACTTTTCTTTTGGCAGCCCCCTTAGGGGGAAAACTAGCACTTTTTTCATCAAATTGGCAGATGATTACCCAAGACAAATGGGTCCTGAACATAGTGTCCCAAGGCTACAGGTTCCATTTTCACACACTACCAAGGTCAAAGGGCATGCCAGACCTGCCACACAATCAATGGGCAGAGGCACAAAAACAAATTACAGCCCTCATGGACATGAGGGCCATTCAGCAAGTACCACAACAAGAGCAGGGGCAAGGATTTTACTCCAGACTTTTTCAAGTACCCAGAAAGGACAAAACCTGGAGACCAATACTGGACCTGTCTATACTAAATACATTTCTGGAAGTTCCAAAATTCAAGATGTTGACTCTACAGCAGCTACTGCGCATGCTGGGCAAGAAGGCTTGGCTCGTAACTTTGGACCTAAAAGAGGCATACCTGCATATCCCAATCAGACAATCTTGCAGAAGATACCTCAGATTCATAGCTGGCTCAATGCATTACCAATTCTCTGCGCTGCCCTTTGGCTTATCTACTGCGCCAAGGGTCTTCACAAAATGCCTGGCTCCAGTAATTGCGTTTTGTAGACAAAAAGGAATTCAAATATATCCCTACTTGGACGACTGCCTAATTCAAGCAGAGAACAAAGATATTCTTCTAAAGCATCTGGCATTTGTAAAAAGATTACTAATTGGCCTAAGGTACTCAGTAAACGAAAAGAAATCAAAACTAGTGCCCTCTCAAGAGATAATATTCCTGGGTGCAAGCTAAAATACAACTGCCCAGATGGCTTATCTCACGCCAGACAAACAAAAGCAACTGACTACTTACTTCATGAAATTGGCAACAAAAAACTGAGATGCTGAACCAAAGGCCTTTCTTTCTCATCAATTAAAATTCATGCCTCTGCCGTTTCAGCCCATTACAATATGGAACCACCTATCTTTTCTCATCCTTTAATAAGGCAGTACCTTAGAGGGGCCAAAAACATTAGGCCTCCAAGGAGAGCACCAGTTCTGGCCTGGGACCTCAATTATGTTCTGGAAAAACTCACACTGCCTCCTTTCGAGCCAGCATCAACAGCAGATATAAAATTCTTATCCTGAAAAACAGCTCTGCTCCTAGCAATAACCTCTGCAAGGTGTGTCTGTGAGTTACAAGCACTCATGGCTGTGGAACCTTTCATCATTTTTATCCAGACAGGGTTTCTCTGAGGACAAAACCCTACATTTATGCCTAAGGGTGGTATCCAGTGTGGCCCTCAACCAAACCATTCACTTGCCTACCTTTTATCCAAGTCCACAGAACAAGGGTGAGAAAATTCTGCATTCTTTGGACATACACAGGCAGTTACGCTTCTACTTGGACAGAACTAAAGCTTTCAGAAAGACTGAGCAACCTTTAGTGTCATATGCTGCAGGATCACAAGGAAAGGCTATCTCTATTTCTAAATGGATAGGCCATTGCATCCGTTTCTGCTATTCTCAACCTGGCAAATCAGTGCCTAAGGGCATTAGGCCTCATTCCGCCAGAGCAGCAGCCACTTCAGCAGCCTTCCTCAGAGGAGTACCAACCAAAGATATCTTAGAGGCTGCAACTTGGAGTTCAGTGCACACTTTCACAAAGCACTACCACTTACCTCTTTACTCTAAGTTCAGAGAAGACTTTGCCACTGCAGTTCTGCAGGGCCTCATAGCCTCTCCTAATCCTATTTAGCCCAGCCAGCAATCCTCAGCTTTGGGATTCAACCCAAGAGTAATGACTGCAACAGTGAAACACTATGAACATAGTACAGTTGTGTACCTACCATAAATGTAGATGTTAGTGTATTCACTGTTGCAGTCCAGGTTACCCACCCACCATCCCCCTTCTCTTTGCTGGGACTTTTCTGCACTTCTCTATCCTATACAGCCTATTTGGTGTATTTGCTTGCAGATGAAGGACATGTTGTTTTTGTGCATGCATTTCTTATTGGCATATTTTTCAGCCTACCAATTTGGGGCACCTGACATCTGGGGCAAGAAAAACTGAAGAAAATGGCGTTGGCTGCATCTTTTATACCCCTGACGTCAGGGAAGAGGCGACAGCAACTGACGCCGGACCTAGACTTTGGAATTTTGGCTGACTGAGGGTAGCCTGCCAGCAGGATAACCCAAGAGTAATGACTGCAACAGTGAATACACTCGAACATCTACATTTATGGTAGGTACACAACTGTACTTTTTGTGATACTTTCTGAAGTCCCAGAAATACTGTTATTGCAGGAGGGTGAAATTTTCGTTTTCTGGTTTCAGAACCGAAGTCTTCAGCTAAAGCCAAATACCCTATTGGGGAAACATTTTCTTGCTCTGTGAGCTGTGTGATGTAAAGAATAAAAAAGTGGTATGCAAGTAGTCAGTGTGTGTCAAGAAGGTGAGGGCTTGTATAGGAAGCTCTGTAATCCTCACTGTGTCTGAAGGAATTTAACTTATTTGCTGAGCTTTTTTTTTTTTTTTTTTTTTTTTTTTTTTTTTATTTGAGCACCTAAGCTGTCCTATGTGGTGTGTAAAAATGTATGCACACATGAAATGGATTTTATCCTACTGTTTTTGTTAATCAGTCGTACTTTATTTGAATTCCTATAGTGTCATCATATGAAATGTATAAATGTGTCCACATGTGAAGTAGCATTTTTATTCTGTTTTCGAATTTGAACCAGATGCCTTTCCTATCATTTTTCTGCAGGAGTTTAAGGAGGGGCGGCGTGCAAGTCACACAGCACCCCAAGTCTTGTTTAGCCACCGAGAGCCACCCCTGGAACTGAAAGACACTGATGCAGCAGTGGGTGACAACATTGGCTATATCACCTTTGGTGAGTTTTTTTTTTTTTTTTTTTTAATTTGCTTTGGTTAAAAGCAGTGACTCGCTTAAGTCACCTTATTTCCAGGGCTGTGCCAAAGTCACTGTTTTGTGAATTACTTGATTAGCGTCATGCAGATGTTCTTCATGTTTCACTGTTGCAGTCATCACATTTGGGTTATCTCCTTGCAGTAGCTCTCAGTCAGCCTGATTATCAAAGTCTTGGGTCCTGCGTCAGTTGCTGTCTCTTCAATGACGTCAGGTGTATAAAGCATGCAGCCAACACCATTACATCAGTCTCTCTTGCCGTGCAGTGCCCGAAGCAGAAGCAGTTTGCAAGTGCCGGTTGGCCCACTCCTGAAAGTTTCGTTTTCGAGTTTCAGAACCGAAGTCTTCAGCTAAAGCCAAGTACCCCGTTGGGGAAACTTTTTCCTGCTCTAAACCAATGTCAGTAAAAGTCAATAATTGTATTTCTTGTGGAAAGCAAATACCTCATAAAGATTTTCATTTGTACTGTATTCCTTGCCTAGGCCCTGACCATGACGTACCTCGCTGTCTGTTTTGTGCCTTATTTAAACACACTATTTGTCTGTGTATTTACGCTTCTAAATATTTTGGTACTCTGTTCAGTTACCCAGATATGGCTTTGGTAAGCCACCCGACTACCGAGAAGGTTAACACCCGCACTACACCTCAAGCAACACATAGCCCTTCTAAACTCACAACGCCAACACCCACACATGGCAACACTAAATCCACATATGCGGAGGCCCTTATCTGTAACCTGCCCAAGCAACAAGGACCTCTGAAGCTGAAACGCAAACAAACACCAATCACAACCAAAGTGTCACATAGCTCACAACACCAGTGTGCCACCCAGCAACAGCCCCTAAGGCAAGACAATGTACCTAGCACTTTATTCATAGGTGACTCTATAGTCAAGCACAGTGATGTCCTACTCACCAGGCTGAACAAGGAGAAAATTACAGTGAGCTGCCTGTCTGGTGCCAGGATCCGCCACATAACTCATGCACTCAAGTCACTCCACAGCAAGTACAAATATGACTGTCATTGTCCATGTTGGAGTGAATGACTTGAGACATACCTCCATGGACTACATGAAAAGAGACATGGAAGAGCTCTCGGATCATGTGGCCCAGGCAGGTATGACCCTAGCCCTGCGTAGCATATTGCCTTCACCCAGAATGATACCACAATATAAGGACAAAATGATTGACTTCAACAATTGACTAAGCTTCTGGTGTCATTCAGTGGGGATCCAGTATCTGTCTGCCTGGGACGACGTGATCGCCAGACCACGATGCTTTGCCAGAGATGGTCTGCACCTGTTGCCCCTGGGATTCAGGTTACTGGCAAAGGCTTTTGCCACCCCTATAGTGCCTTTTTTAGGCAACGTTCAAAGGACAAAACCACCACCGTAACAGGTACAAACATGCAAAATCTGAAGTTAATGATACTCAATGCTAGAAGTCTAAACCTCAAAATGCACTCTCTCGAGACACTCCTAAAAATGGAGAACATTGATATCTGTGCAGTAACTGAGACCTGGTTCAAGGCTCCAGAGAGCACCCCTGCATTACTAGGCTACAACTCTTACCACACTTTTCGGCCACCAAACCAGGATCGAAACACTAAAGGTGGAGGAGTGTCCATATTCACCAAGGATATTCACGCCACCAGGTTAGTTGCCCAACACAATGCGTCTGAAATTCTCCAGGTGCAACTACCACTAGGTAAGACTGCAATCCAAATTGTAGCTTGCTACAGATCCCCCACCATGCCCAAAGATTCTCATTACACCTTTTTAAACGTACTAGAAAATATCAATATACAACCAAACGCCGTAATACTGGGTGATTTCAACTACCCTGCCATTAACTGGGAAAACTACTAGTGTACCAACAAATTCCAATGCCCTGGATCAACTAATCCATAGTCCCACCAGGGGATCCAATATCCTAGACCTGGTCATTACCAACATGGGAAATCGATGCTCCACACCTATGGTCACCCCCTTGTTGGTCAGATCAGACCATAAGCTAATCATCCTTAACATCCACATCCCACCCCCACCCCCCCCCCCCAGTAAGGAAACCTCCATAAAAAACTTCTCCAAAGCCAACTTCATGCTACTCAAGTCAGAAGTGACAAACGTCATGACACCCATGCAGATGGGAACTGAAAGTTCGACTGCTGAGTCCTACACTAAGGTACTGTACGAGCATATCCACTCATGCATGAATCGTGCCATCCCAAATAGAACCAAGATGCTCTCCTCCAAAAAAAGGAAGCCAATCTTGTGGTCCCCTGCCATAAGCAAACTTTACAACAAAAGGAAGAAACTGTTGCAGAAAAGAGGAAAATCCCAGGATGCAAAAAACTCCCTTACCAGCCTCCGTAAGAAGCTGACATCCCTCATAAAATCCTCCAGAGCTAGTTACGAAAATAAATTGCCAAAGATTCCAAAGACAACCACAAGGCATTCTATAACTATGTCAAGAATCTAAATGGCAATGCTCAGATCTGCTCTCAGCTACAACAGAATGGCATTAAATATACTGATCCCAAGGATATTGCCGATATTCTGGCAGATCGATTCAGTGCCAACTTCACCCCCCCTCTCACCCCCTAAATGGCCCATCTGAATACCGGAAGATTGCCAAATTCCGGTAATAATGGCCACACAGGTAAAAAACGCACTCTCCAAAGCTAAAAATACAGCGTCCATGGGACCAGATGACATCCCGGTCTGTGTACTACATGAACTACAAAATGAACTGGCACCTCACCTAAGTGTCTTGTTTAATCATACCCTCACCTCAGGCTTCATGCCCACTGAGTGGCGCACAGCTACAGTTATCCCACTCCACAATCCCGTGAACTATCGTCCCATCAGTCTGACGAGCCTGATCTGCAAGGCCATGGAATGTATTATCATGGAACTTATAAACAAAGACATTGGCAACCTTAAAACACTGGACCCCACCCAGTTTGGGTTCGTGAAGGGACGATCTTGTCTCCTGAACCTG
Organism: Protopterus annectens; assembly: GCF_019279795.1. Classification (NCBI taxonomy): domain Eukaryota; kingdom Metazoa; phylum Chordata; order Ceratodontiformes; family Protopteridae; genus Protopterus; species Protopterus annectens. The sequence continues at coordinate 1,181,109,816 of NC_056737.1, forward strand.
ATGAGCCGTGGACGAGGGTAAGGCAGTCCACACAGCCTTTATGGACCTCGCCACGGCCTTTGACGCCATCCCCCACTCTGGAGTCATAGATAAACTTACTAAGCTGGGCATTAATCCCAACGTCACTCGATGGGTTGCCAACTGGCTTACTGACAGAACCCACACTGAAAAAGTAGCTGACTCCAAATTCAGATCCAGACAAGTGGAGTACCTCAGGGTTCAGTCCTGGGACCTCTCTTGTTTGGCATCTACTTCTCTGAAGTACAAACCAACACTAAGGGACTCTAACAAAGTTCGCAGGTAACTGCAAACTGGGAGCCATTATTGAATCCCCAAATGATGTGGATACTCTACAAAAGGGCCTTACAGAAACAGATGCTTGGTGCCAGAGCCATGGGCTCAAGCTCAATGCCAAGAAATGTATAGTTATCCCCTTTGGAAAAAAACATGTACCCGTGAATTACCACATACGTGGCAGTACACTAAACACCAAAAGTGTGATAAGAGACTTAGGGACACAGGTGGACAGTGGTCTCGCCTTCAATAACCACATCGCCACAACAGTCAGGAAATCGTTCTATGTGGCTACCTCATCACTAAGGGCTTTTCATCCAGAAAAAAGGAGGTCATTGTCTCACTGTACTCATCCCTCATTAGACCCGTTATAGAATACAATGCCCCATTTGGTATGTACATCTCAAGACATCTGCAACAACTGGAAAGGCCGCAGAAAAAATTCTCACTAAAAGAATCACAGGCCTAAAGCAGATATACCCTATGCTGATCACCTTAAAAAACTCCAGCTATACTCTGTCTCTTATCGTCTACTTCGAGGCAATCTCTGCTTAACATACAAGGCTATGTCAAACCCAAAGCTGTTGGACATGCTACACTTAAAGAAATCCCAATCCCTCAGAGCCACACGCTCTAGGGATCTAAACCTTGTCATCACAATAAACAAGACATGCTGGAGGGATAGGTTCCTGACCCAGAGACTCCCCAGACTCTGGAATAGACTGCCCATACATGTCAAGCAGAGCGCCCCTTTGGCCCTCTTCAAAAGGAACCTTGATTGGATGGGAGAAAGGAAATTCATCCCAGGGATCACGTCAGTTGCCTTGCTAGACAGGGGTCCACGGAAGTAAATAGTGTGGGAAGAAATAGCCAGGGAATTGTTATGGTTAGGCTTCTATAGGCCTGAAAAAACGCAAAGATAAACACAGAGACAGGCCGCCTAGGTCCAAAGTTGCCGACGATGCTTCTCCTAAGCTAGTCGCCAGTTAGCCGGTACTCAGTGAAGCGCTTTTACATCCTCTGATACCTGCTACTTCAGATTCGCAGGCCTCTACTGAGACCCATTCGGAGTCCGGTATGCCGCAAGATGCTTCAACTGTGGAACCTGCAGATGTCCCTACCTTGGATTGGTCCAGAGCCCCGCTGTGCAGGCACCGGCTTCTGAGGGTGTATTCAGGCCAACTGACTTGCATATTAAACCGACGCCATCTTCTTCTTCAAGGCCTAAAACTCGATCCATGCCTAGAAAACCGCCCAGAACATGTGGTCAGGCCTCTATGCCTAAAAAACAAATAAGAATGGCTAAAGACGTTATTACTTTAATCAGGGGAAGCCAGCCTTCCCCCCTCTAAGAGACCTAGGACTGAGTTTGCTTATGATTCTTCTGATCAGGATTCTGAAATTTCTGTTTCCTCTGATGACCAGGATTTGCCCTTATCTACCTATGAGGATTCTGATGCTGAGGATTCTATTCCCTCTGCTTCCCCTCCAGAGGATTTCTCTTTTGGGGAAACCTTGCATACTCTTAGGGAGCATTTTTGCTGGGTAAGCCACGATTACTCTGATTCTAAAAAGAGGCTTAGGGATTTCTTACTCCTGTCTCAACACAGGCCTTTAGCTGTCCCCCCCTGTACTGGACACTGTTGATGATGCCTTTTCGGAATCTAGCTTGGCCCCTGACTCTTTACCTCCTGTTCCCAGAAAACCAGATAGATATTACAAGGTTCCTGACTCTCGCAAGTTCCTCTTTAAAAATCCTATTGCGGATCCTGAGACCATTTCACAGGGACCCAAGGGCATTGAGGCTACTACTGCCAAAAATCCTATCCCCTCTGATAGAGATTCCAGGGCACAGGATAGATGGGGTAAGAAGGTATACACTTTTGCAGCCTTGGCCATTAGGGCCTTAAACTGCTAGTTTCATATGTTAAAGTATCAGCAGCATATTATTGGATTGCTTAAACAGAAAATGATGATTCCTGACTGTGCTGAAAATAAGGATTTACAGGATTTAATGCATTCTGCTGAACAAGTTGGAAAGCATACTTTGCAATGTGATTTTGATTCACTAGAGACATCTTTTAGGGCTGCTGTCACTGGATCTGTACTTAGAAGGCATGCTTGGCTTAAGGAGCAATCTTTGCCAGATCATGTTAAAGCTAAATTGCTGGATGTTCCCTTAAACCAGGACCACCTGTTTGGCAACAAAGCAGAAGAAGTACTTAAGATGGAGGAAAAGGCGAAATCTGTGCAAACTGTTAAAGATTTCCTGCAAGTACAGCCTCCAAGATTTAGTAGGCATTTGCACTCTAAGAATTGGTCTTTTCCTGCCTCTTCCAGGCCTTGAGTCCAAACCCAGAACCAGCAAGAACACCCAGGCTTCAGTCCCAAGGTACACACAGGACTAAGCAGTGGGTGGCTCCCTCTTCCAAAGCAGGGAATAGTAAGACTCCCTCCTATGGTAAACTATCTCAATGACTTAATTTTAAAACTTCCAAGCTCTTCTCAACTGACTGCTCCTTTAGGGGGAAAGATTGCTCTGCAGGCAAAAAACTGGGAACTCATTACCCAGGACAAATGGGTTTTAAAAATAATTTCCCAAGGATGCAGATTCCACTTCCACACTTTACCAACCCCAAATGGTTGGCCAGATCTACCCCCAAATCAATGGGCAAGGGCTGAAAAGCAAGTTCTGTCTCTCAAGTATAAGGGCTTTTCAGACTGTCCCAGAAGAGGAAAGGGACAATGTTTCTACTCAAGACTTTTCCTGGTGCCCAGAAAAGACTACTCCTGGTGTCCTATCCTGGATCTTTCTATCCTAAACACTTTTTTGATGATCCCAAAATTCAAGATGCTAACTCTTCACCAATTGCTTCCTATGCTAGGCAAGGATGCCTGGTTGGCAGCACTGGATTTAAAGGAAGCCTACCTGCACATCCCAATCAGGGGATCTTGCAGAAGATACCTACGCTTCAAAGCAGGCTATATGCATGATCAGTTTTCTGCACTGCCCTTTGGCTTATCTACTGCGCCCAGGGTATTCACAAAGTGCCTAGCTCCAGTCATTGCATTTTGCAGGTAAAGAAATATTTAAATATACCCTTACCTGGACGATTGTTTAATTCAGGCAGAAAGCCAGGACATACTTTTGAATCATCTGGCGTTTCTATAAAAGGTGCTAATTTCTCTGGGGTACACCATAAACGAAAAGAAATCGCATCTGGTACCCTGCCAATAAATTGTATTCCTGGGAGCAAACTTGAACGCAACTTCCCAGATGGCTTTCCTCACGCCAAAGAAACAAGTTCATTTGACAGCTTACCTCAAACTAATGGCCACAAGACCTTGCTGTCTGCAAGACAAATACTGCAAGCCTTGGGGTTCATGGCCTCCTGCATTCTCCTAATTCCATATGCAAGACTGCATATGAGGAAACTACAATGGTATCTAAAAAGCCTATGGTGTCAACATTCACAGGATCTAGAAGCAATGATTCCTATCATACCTTGCCTACAGTTAGAGTTCCTTTGGTGGGCAGAGGCCTGCCACCAAAACAAGGGACTGCCATTCACTCTACCCCCTACCGCCCAAACCCTAACAACAGATGCATCAGGTATGCATGAGGGGCTCACTTGGCAGGGAAGTGCATTCAGGGCAAATGGAACCCAAATCAAATGCACCTGCATATCAATCAAAAAGAAATGTTAGCTGTACAGAATGCTCTTCTGACAGTCTTCAAGGACCACATTCTTCCAGGCAATTAATGGTGAAGACGGACAACACCACTGTTATGTGGTACATAATCAAGCAGGGGGGAACCCACTGCAGACTAGCCATGGCTCTGTGGAACACAGCCTTGAGCTACCAAGTGCACCTACAGGCTCAATTCCTGCCAGGAAAGCTAAATACACCGGCATACGAACTAAGCAGGAATATCATGGACCCACACGAGTGGAAACTGGAACCAAAGACATTCAGCATGTTGATAAACAAATGGGGGTGCCCAGATGTAGACCTGTTTACCTCCCCCCCAGAACTACCAATTGGACAAATTCTGCACAAGGACTCCCCACAAACAAGCTTGGAAAGTGGATACCCTATCCTTCACCTGTAAAAATCTATCAGTTTATGCCTTTCCTCCTCTGCCTCTCCTATCCAAGGTACTACTAAAGATCAAACAGGACAAACCAAGGACGGTAGTGATTGCACCAGACTGGCCACAGCAATACTCGTACCACCTCTTGCGCAGTGTGTCACTGCTGCCTCTATGGCACCTGCCCCAGACCCCTACCCTGCTCTCCCAGCAGGAGGGCCAAATTCTGCACCCTCCGCTTCAAACCCTGAACCTGGCAGCCTGGCTAATTACCTGAGCGCTCCATTACCATCCCTCAGTAAACAAGTGTTGGATGTCATTCTGGAGGCAAGGAGGCCTAGTATTAGAAAATCTTATGCTGAAAAATGGAAAAGTTTCTGTTCTTTGAACCAACTCAGGGGATGGGCACAACAGTACCCAATTTACTTCAGATTCTTCAATACTTAACTGAGATGCTTCACAAGGGCCTTTCCTTTTCCATCAAAATTCATGCCTCAGCCATTTCAGCTCATTACAACACTGAACCACTCCTCTTCTTTCATCCACTGCTCAAGCAGTTCCTCAGTGGGGCCAAAAAATTAAGACCACCCAGGAGAGCCCCAACTCCAGCCTGGGACCTTAACTTTGTATTGGAAAAGCTCACTCTACCTTCTTTTGAGCCAGCTGCAAGTGCAGAGTTGAAATTCCTTTCTTGGAAAACCGCCTTCGTTTTAGCCATCACTTCAGCAAGAAGGGTGTCTGAATTGCAGGCCTTTATGGCAGTGGAGCCTTTCATCATCTTTCATGCAGACAGGGTGTCCCTCAGGACCAATCCTTCCTTCATGCCAAGGTAGTATCCAGTGTGGCTCTTAATTAGTCCATTCATTTGCCAACATTCTTTTCTAATCCACAGAACAAAGGGGAACGTATACTGCACTGCTTAGACGTGCACAGACAACTTAGATATTACTTGGACAGGACTACACCTCTCAGGAAATTTGAACAGCTGCTGGTGGCATTTGCTGCAGGGGCATATGAGAAGGCCATTTCACAGCAAACCATTTCTAAATGGATAGGGCATTGCATTCATTTCTGCTATAAGCACCATGGAAAACCTATCCCACATGGGATAAGACCACATTCTACGAGGGCTGCATCTACCTCTACCACCTTTCTCAGAGTTGTCCCTACCAGGGACATCCTAGAAGCTGCTACCTGGAGTTCTGTACATATTTTCACCAAGTATTACCATTTGCCAATTTTCTCTAAATCCAGAACTGATTTTGCCACTGCAGTCTTGCAGGGCCTTATAGCTGGTCCTAATGCTATCTAAATTCCTCCTCCCATCCTTAGCTTTGGAAATCTACCCAAATGTGATGACTGCAGCAGTGAAACACGAAGAACATAGTACAGTTGTGTACACTTACCGTAAATGTAGATGTTCGAGTGTATTCCCTGTTGCAGTCCTAGTTACCCTCCTTCCAGCCCCCTGACTTCTTTTGGCTCTACCTCTATTCCTTTTTACTATGCTTAAAGCTTTTTGGTGTATTTGCTTTTTTGTTGGAGGTTTAACCTTGTGTGTGTGTGTGTGTGTGTGTGTGTGTGTGTGTGTGTGTGTGTGTGTGTGTGTGTGTGTGTGTGTGTGTGATCTATATCTATATATATATATATATATATATATATATATATCTATATATTTATCTCTCTCTATACATATATACACACACACACGCATATATTTATAGATATATAGATATAATAGCTATTTTTTATATATATATATATATATATATATATATATATATATATATATATATATATATATAAGATATAGATGTAATTGCTTCCCATTAGAGGGCACCTGACATCTGATGTAATGGCATCGGCTGCATGCTTTATACCCCTGATGACCTGACATCATGGAAGATGAGACATCAACAGACGCAGGACCCAAGACTTTGATAATCAGGCCGACTGAGGGCTACTGCAAGCAGATAACCCAACTGTGATGACTGCAACAGTGAATACACTGGAACATCTACATTTATGGTAAGTGTACACAACTGTACTTTTGTAAGTGTCTGAGGAAGTCAAACCGAGCACTACACACTGCAGCCTATAAATTGTGCTGTACAGTAGAACCTTTAGTCATCAAATCAACCGTTAATAAATTATAGTTCCACTAGTTTGTGGAGGGAGGAATTTTACAAAGTTACAGTAGTTTTTTATCTTTTTTTATTGGTGGAACTGTGAATGCATGCTGTTGGCTTATTATGGATGGTGATGGACTCTGTGCATCACTGTCTGTAGAGAGCACTATCATAAGGGTTGCCTACAAACTGGCAGTGTAATCTGGTGGTAGCATTGTTACAGTGAAGGGCTTCGGTCACTTGGTACTCACATTGATGTTCTTCGTGTTTCACTGTTGCAGTCATTGCATTTGGGTTATCTACTTGCAGTAGCCCTCAGTCGGCCTGATTAACAGTCTTGGGTCCTGCGTTGGTTGCTGTCCCTTCTTCCATGATGTCAGGTCATCATGGGTATAAAACGTGCAGCTGACGCCATTACATCAGTCTTTCTTGCCGTGCAGTACCCGAAGCAGAAGCAGTTCACAAGTGCCGGTCTGCCGACTCCTGAAATTTTAGATGTGAAGTTGTACTATCTCGCCTTTTTGTTCTTACAAACTGGTTCGGAGCCGATCCCTCGGCTCTGAGTCAGCCGCTTTCCAAGCTGAAACTCTCAGAGAAGCTCGAGACCTAGTTGGATATCCCATGATTCCCTGCTGTAACTCCTCAGATCTAGTTTGCCGTTGCAACGATCGCAAGCTCTCAAGAGTGAAGCTCGGGCCAGTGAAAACTTTTCTTATTTAAATATTTTTTGTAGTTTAAGGTTTTATCTTTTTTCGACAGTGTTAAATTAGTTAGTTTAGTAGAGTAGATTTTTTATAATAATTTAGTAGTTGACAGGGCTCTGTCATATTAATATATACATATTTAGTCAAGTGTGCTGTGGAGTATTTTTCTAGTAGTTTAAGATTTATAATATCTTAGGATAATTTAGTCGGTGTTTCTCTTTCGTATATATAGTAGAATACTTAAGGTTATTTGTGTTTTTTTGTGGGACTTTAGTATGTCCGAAAAACAAAAGTCAGGTTTTAAGAGATGTGGTTGTGGACAGAAGATGTCCGTTACTGACACACACAACACATGTGTGTATTGTCTTGGCTCTGTACATTTGCAAGAAGTCTGCTCTATCTGCCACTCCTTCAGTGCTAGAGTTCTGCTAGAAAGAAGAAGGAAGTTGGTAGATAGAGGGCTTCTAAAACCGGATTTTCAGGCCTCTCTTGAAAAAGCTGACCTCTCTTCTAATACGTCGAAGGGGTCTAAGTCTTCTAGAGGATCTTCGGAGCCTAAGTCTCCGGCTCCGAGTACCTCTGGCGCGATTCGAATATCTGTTCCACAGACCTCTGGACCGAGTATCGATCCGCCTGTTCGATCTCTGGTGGTGGAGCTGATATTCAATGCACCCCAATCACCTATCCTCCAGTCGGTGCATTCTTCAGCTCCTTCGACCCCTCACTCTTCGCACTCCTCCAAATTATCTGATGTGGATCTGGATCGAGTGGTGAAAAGGTTATTGGAGAACCCGGCCTTTGCCAAAATATTATCTGCTTCGAGTCAAGTGACTTCGGAGCTGAATTTGCCCCTTGTTTCCTCCATTCCTCCTCCTCCGAAACCCATCGAATCTTCAGAGCCGGTGCTGACGGAACCGATGCTAGTAGAACCTATGGAGCCGAGGTTCGATCTTCTTCCCTCGGCTCCATCAACCTTGGTTTCTTCGGTACCGACGGAAGAACCTCGGACCGACAGTCACTCGTTGACTCCGGTCTTGAAAGTCGAACCGACACTTCGGTTCCGACTCTACCGCTCGGTGCTTCGGCGCAGATGTCCTCGGCCCCGACCTCTGGTTTGGAGCGTGGGGTCCCGGTTCAGAGCAATTGACCGATCTCTTCGGAGCCGATCGATCCTTCGAATCGGGAATCTGGCTCCTTCGATGCCATGAGGAAGGTTTTGTCTGCTAAGACCACTACTTCCTCGGATCTGTCTTCACCTCTTCCCAAAGGGCCTCGTTCTACCTCTTCTCCTCAGATCCCTTCTATGCGTCGAGATCCAGGGTCTCAGGAATCCCCTTCGGGTGACCCCTCCTCCCTAGATACTTCTCCGGAAGCTCCCACCGAGGAAGTGCCTAGGAAGAAACTGTGCAAGAGGAGGCACTTAGATTCCCCTCAGGAATCTCTTACATCAGATACCGACTTGGAGGAATCAGAAGGGTCCCCATGGTCCCCCTCGGAAGATGTCTAATTTTCAGACATTTTAGAAATCCAGAAACAGAGAGGGGATTGGCAGTCCCTTGCCCCTACTTGAGGACGAGTCGATTCTCCTGAGGGCCTTTGGATCTCAACCATCCACCTCTTGGGTTACTCCGCCCTTCGATGAACTAATGCAACTAGTTGCTCGAAGGGCGTGGGAGTCTCCTGACACCATGGAACCAGTCCCTCGGAGGCCTAATAAGTTCATTACTGCACCATCAGACAAGTCCTTCTTGACAAAAGGAGTTCCAGTAGATACTATGGTGGTGGCGGTGGCCACTAAGAAAGAGATGTCAGAGTCTTCTTCTACTGTCCATCCTCCTAATAAAGATTCCAGGACTATGGACAGATATGGAAAACACATTTTCAGTTCGGCAACATTTTCCATGAGATCGCTAAACTACATAACTCATTTCACACGTCTTCAACGAGATTTCCTCAAAGAACTAAGAGACGCTCTCCAGGGTAATGTAGCTGATGCAATCTCTGACAAGGTGAATGCACAACTCAACACCCTAAATTCCATAGTCAACTCATCCATGCGGCTCATTTTATATGCTGCCGAAGGTTCGAGTAGAGGGATAGCTCTTAGGAGACCATCCTGGATGCGCCTGTGCTCCTTCGCGGAAGCCTTTAAGCCTTCATTTGTAAACACCCCCTTTGACGGATCGGCCTTGTTCGGTCCAAAAGTTAAGGAGACACTTATAAGGTGTGAGCAAGAAGGAAAGACTCTGCCTGCCGTCGGAGTCCGTTTTTCCACTCCAACCAGACCGTACCCCAAAGGGCAACGAAGTGGGAAAATGTGGTTCCGGAAACCTCAGGAAGCTTTCCAAAACACACCTGCAGATACCTCCTCCAGAGGCAGAGGAAGAGGTCAAAATGGAAGACGCCGTCCAATCGGCAGAGGTGGTCCGCAAAACCAGCATGACAGGGACCAGTTCTCTGGCAAACCCTATCAGCGTTCCTGAAGGGAAGCCCGGCTGTTCTACTCTGGAGTCAGTCGGGGGTCGCTTAGCTTTACACCCAAATGCCTGGCTAAACATCGCAACAGATTCCTGGGTGAAAAGCATCATTACCAGAAGTTACCACGTTCCCTTTATAAAAAAAAAACCCTGTATTTGCAAAAAGTCCAGACGTTCCACCCAGTCTGAGAAAACTAGCAGAGATAGAGATTCAAAATCTTCTAGACAAGAGTCATCCAGCCAGTCCCAGCAGACCAAAGAGGATTCGGAACTTACTCAAGGTTCTTTTTAGTGCCAAAGAAGACTGGGGACTGGAGGCCCATTCTAGACCTCAGCAGGCTCAACGCCTTTGTAAAGAAGGAGAAGTTCTGGATGGTCACGCTGCAATCAATCCTCCCTTTTTGTCAAAGGGGGAGTGGATGTGCTCTATAGATCTCAAGGATGCATACTACCATATCAAAATGGACAGAGCATCCAAAGATCATCTGCGTTTTCGGCTGGGAGCCAGTCATTACCAATTCAGAGCCCTGCCCTTTGGTCTCACCACAGCCCCCAGGGTGTTCAAATGCATGGCGGTGGTTACGGCTCATCTGAGATGACTAGGATTGAGTGTTTCCGTATCTGGACGACTGGCTCCTTACCGCCACCACTAAGTATCAACTTCTGCGGACAAGAGACTACTTAATACATCTTTGTTCTCGTTTAGGTATCACTCTAAATTTCGAGAAATCAGCATTATTGCCCTCGCAGCATATTACCTTCTTAGGAGCAGAAATAGACAGTCAACGAAAAAATCAAGTTGCCTCAATCCAGAATTGTCTCATTGAGGAATCAGTTATCCAGCCTTCTAGTTCTCGACAAAGCACCAGCGTCACAGATACTACAACTTTTGGGCACAGTGGCGGTGGCCTTGATAGCAGTTCCCTTAGGCCAAATGCACATGCGGATATTACAATGGCTACTTTTTGCTCAGTGGTCCTACCAGAGTCTACCTTTATCATACGAGATTCAATTGACAACTCTTTGCAAGAAAGATCTCACTTGGTGGTTAATCAGCGACCATGTGACAATCGGTCGTCCCTTTGTTCTTCCCCAACCCGTAGCCACAGTGACCACGGATGCTTCCCTGATAGAGTGGGGGGGGGGCTTTTTCAGGGAAAGACTATCCAAGGCACTTGGTCGGTTATGGAGACTCATTTGCATATCAACGTCCTAGAGATGAGAGCAGTGTTCCTAGCATTGCAGCACTTTCACAACTCTCTACCTCTAGGTACGATTGCCATCCAGATGGACAACATGTCAGTAGTCTGGTATATCAACAAACAAGGGGGAACCAAGTCCTATCCCCTATGCCGTGAGGCCCTGAGAATATGGCAGTGGGCTGTATCCACCGGACGCTTTCTGACAGCAAAGCACATCCCAGGTTCTTCCAACGTGATAGCAGACAGTTTAAGCAGGGCTATGCTGCTGCCTCAGTGTGGCAGAACAGATCTTCCTCCGATGGGGCCGACCTTGCTGCGACCTGTTTGCATCTCCAATGAATGCCAAATGCAGCAGCTACTTTGCCCTTTATCCCCCACCGGGGAACAAACCAAGGGACGCACTCGTGCACGATTGGCCCCCGGGTCTCCTTTATGCCTTTCCACCGATCCCCTTAATTCCCAGATTTATTCAGAAAGCCAAAAGTCTGGGAAGGACAGTTATATTGATAGCCCAGTCTTGGCCTCGACAAATTTGGTTCCCCTTTCTGCAGAAATATCAACTGGAAGATCCGTGGATCCTGGACCCAGTGCCGGACCTGCTGACCCATTCGTCGGGAGTTCTTCATCCTTCCTTTCTCTCCCTAAATCTGACAACTTGGCTGCTCCAGTTCCTACTTTAGCCAGGTCTACTGATTTGTCCCCTGCCGTCCAGCATATCATAGTTTCTTCTCACAAACTGTCTACCAGGAAATTATACAATAGTAAGTGGAAATGATTCGTACATTGTGTTGCTCGCTACAACATTGATCCATTTGTGGCATCACTTCATATCATTCTGGAGTTTTTATCCTCATTGTTCAATAAGGGCTCAGCAGCTGCCACCATAAGAGTACAATTGGCTGCTATCTCAGACTTTCATGTAGGATGTGATGGATCTAACATTATGGCGCATAGGCTTTGTAAAGCGTTTCTAAAAGGAACCCATCACCTCAGACCACTGGTTAGACACCCTTTTTCTCCCTGGAATTTAAATCTCATATCACAATTGATGCTTTCCCCGTTCGAACCAGCCTCTTCATGCCATCTGAAATTCCTTTCGTGGAAGACTATTTTCTTGGTAGCCATTACTTCCGCACGTAGAGTGTCTGAACTGCAGGCATTGTCCTCCAGACCGCCATATTTAATTTTTCACCCAGATAGAGTTTCTCTTAGGACTAACCCCACTTTCCTTCCCAAAGTGTGCTCAGAGAGCAACCTAAATCAATCCATCGAACTTCCTACCTTCTTCAGACATCACACCAAAAAACTAGAATATATGTTGCATAAGCTTGACGTGCACCGGCAGCTAAGGTTCTACCTTGACCATACTAAGGATTTCAGACAGACTGAACAGCTGTTTGTTTCGTTCGCTGATAACAGGAAGGGACATGCAGTTTCAAAAACCACTTTATCCAGATGGCTGGCTGACTGTATCAAATTTGTTTACGCGTCTACCAATCAGTCATTGTCCTCTGACGTTAAAGCCCATTCTACCCGGGCAGTGTCTACATCCCTGGCGTATGCTGCCCGTTTGCCTTTAGATGTTATCTGTGCAGCTGCCACATGGTCTAAGCCTCACATGTTCATCACTCACTATAAAGTGGACAGGGCCTCCTTTGGTTCCACTGTGCTCAGGAATGTTCTCCCGTGAGCCACCCAGGATTAGGGTGCTTGGGACGCTACCCGTTTGTAAGAACAAAACGGCAAGATAGTACAACTTCACATAAAGAAGTTATGTACTTACCATAACGTTCCATGTGAGTTGTACATTTCGCCTTTTTGTTCTTACATTCCCTCCCTCTCTCCGTCCCCCTCTGTGGAGAGTGATGGTTGCCTTAGCAGGGAGGTCAATTTGGTCATTTTTAGATCAGCCTATCCTTGGGCAGGTTGCCTCCTTCCTCTATTCCGGTTTTCTTCTAGAATTCACGATTCAGGGGCTTGGTACCTTTCCTTGGTTTCCTGCGTTGCGTTGCTAGATCTGGGGAGTTACAGCAGGGAATCATGGGATATCCACTAGGTCTCGAGCTTCTCTGAGATTTTCAGCTTGGAAAGTGGCCGACACGGAGCCGAGGGATCGGCTCCGAACCCATTTGTAAGAACAAAAAGGTGAGATGTACAACTCACATGGAACGTTATGGTAAGTGCATAACTTCTTTTTTTTGAGTTTCAGAACCGAAGTCTTCAACTAAAGCTAAGTACCCCATTGGGGAAACTTTTTCTTGCTCCTTACCGATGTTAGTAAAAGTTAATAATTGCATTACTTGTGGAAAGCAAATACCTCACAAAGGTTTTCATTCGTACTGTATTCCTTGCCTAGGCCCTGACCACGACGTACCTTGCTGTCGGTTTTGTGCTTTATTTAATCCGCGCACTGTCCGTCATAGGTATATTTTCGCCTCTAAATATTTTGGTTCTCAGTTTAATTACCAGAAATGTCGTCGGTTAGCCATCTGACTACCGGGATTCCGAAAAAATGCAAGGATAAAGACAGACAGAACGCATAGGTCCAAAGCTGCCGACGACGCTTCCATTAAGCTTGTTGCCAGTTCGCCGGTACACAGTGAGGTGCATTCGCAGCCCCTGATACCTGCTACTTCAGATTTGCAGGCCTCTACTGAGACCCATTTGGAGTCCGGTATGCCGTGAGATGCTTCTTCGACTATGGAACCTGCAGATGTCTCTACCTTGGATAGGTCTGGAGCCGCTGTGCAGGCATCGGCTTCTGAGAGTGTATTCAGGCCTACTGACTTGCATATCAAACCTATGCCATTTTCTTTTTCAAGGCCTAAAACTCGATCCACGCCTAGATAACTGATGTCCAAACCGCATGGTCAAGCCCATATGCCTAAAAAACAAATAAGAATGGCTGAAGACCTTATTACTCTAATTAGGGGAAGCCAGCCTTCAACCTCTAAGAGACCTAGAACTGATTTTCCTTCTGATTCTTCTGATCAGGATTCTGAAATTTGTTTCTTCTGATGACCAGGATTTGCCCTTATCTACCTATGAGAATTCTGATGCAGAGGACTCCATTCCCTCTGCTTCTGGTGAAACTTTGCACACTCATTTCCACTGGGAAAGCCTTGATTACTCTGACTCCAAAAAGAGGCTTAGGGAATTCTTACTCCTACCTCAACACAGGCCTTTAGCTAGCCCTCCTGTACTGGACATTGTAGATTATGCCTTCTTGGAATCTAGCCTGGCCCCAGACACACTGGCTCCCAGGAAACCTGACCGGTATTACAGAGTACCTGACTCTCACAAGTTCCTATTTAAGAATCCTACTGCGGGCCCAGAGACCATTTCACAGGGACCCAAAGGCATTAAGGCTACTACTGCCAATAACCCTACCCCCTCTGATAAGAGATTTCAGGGCCCTGGACAGATGGGGTAAGGAGGAATACACTTCTGCTACTTTGACCATTAGGGCCTTAAACTGCCAGTTTCATATGTTAAAGTATCAGCAGCATATTATTGGATTACTTAAACAGAAAATGATGTTGACTCCTGACTGCTGAAAATAAAGAATTACAGGATTTAATGCATTCTGCTGAACAAGTTGGTAAGCATACTTTGCAATGTGGTTTTGACTCCTTAGAGGCATCTTGCAGGGCTGCTGTCACTGGGTCTGTTCTTAGAAGGCATGCTTGGCTTAAGGAGCAAACTTTGCCAGATCATGTTAAAGCTAAATTACTGGATGCTCCCTTAAACCAAGACGGCCTGTTTGGCAGCAAAGCAGAAGTAGTACTTAAAAAGATTGAGGAAAAAGCTACATCTATGCAAACTGTTAAAGATTTCCTGCAAGCACAGCCTCCCAGATTTAGTAGGCATTGGCCTTCAAAGAATTGGTCCTTTCCGGTCTCTTCCAGGCCTTCTCAGTCCAAACCCAGGAACAGCAGACCACTTAGGCTACAGTCTCAGGGTACTCTCAGACCTAAGCAGCTGGGAGGCTTCCACTTCCAAAGCTGGAAGTAGTAAGACATCCCCCTATGGTAAACTGTCACAATGACTTAACCTTAAACCTTCCAAGCCCTGCCCAACTGCTCCTTTAGGGGGAAAAGATTGCCCTGCATGTAAAAAAGTGGGAACTCATTACCCAAGACAAATGAGTTTTTTAAATAGTTTCCCAAGGATGCCGATTCCACTTCCACACCTTACCAACCCCAAACGGTTGGCCAGACCTACCCCCAAATCAGTGTGCAGAGGCTCAACAGCAGGTTCTCTCTTCTAAGTTTCAGGGCTATTCATCCTGTCCCAGCAGAGGAATTGGGGACAAGGTTTTTACTCCAGACATTTCCTGGTACTCAGAAAAGACAACTCCTGGCGTCCTATCCTGGACCTGTCTATCCTAAACACATTTTTGGTAATCCCAAAATTCAAAATGCTAACTCTTCCATCAACTGCTTCCCATGCTAGGCAAAAATACCTGGTTGGCAACATTGGACTTTAAGTCCAATGGATGTGCAGGTAAGCTTCTTTAAGAAGCATACCTGCACATCCCAATAAGGGAATCTTGCAGAAAATACCTACGCTTCAGATCAGGCTACATGCACCATCAGTTCATTGCACTGCCCTTTGTGAATACCCTGGGCGCAGTAGATAAGCCAAAGTGCCCAGCTCCAGTCATTGCATTCTGCAGGCAAAGAAATATTCAACTATACCCATACCTGGACGATTGTCTAAGTCGGGCAGAAAGCCAGGACATACTATTAAATCTTCTGGCATTTGTAAAGAAACTGCTAACCTCACTGGGGTACACCATAAACAAAAAGAAATCTCCTCTAGTACCCTGCCAACAAATTGTATTCCTGGGAGCAAGCTTGAACACAACTTCCCAGATGGCTTACCTCACGCCAGAGAAACAAGTTTGACAGCCTACTTCAAACTACTGGCCACAAAGACCCAGCTATCTGCAAGGAAAATACTGCAATCCCTGGGATTCATGGCCTCTTGCATCCTACTAATTCCATATGCAAGACTGCATATGAGGAAATTGCAATGGTATCTAAAAAGCTTATGGTGTCAACATTCTCAGGACCTGGAATCACTGATTCCTATCATTCCTTGTATAAAGACAGAGTTCCTTTGGTGGGCAGAGGCCTGCTACCACAACAAGGGACTGCCAATTTACCCTTTCCCCTGCCGCCCAAACCCTAACAACAGATGCATCAAACTATGCATGGGGGGGGGGGGCCCTCACTTGGCAGGGCAGTGCATTCAGGGCAAATGGAACCCGAGTCAAATGCACTTACATATCAGTCAAAAAGAAACGTTAGCTGTACAGAATTCACGGACAGCCTTCAAGGACCACATACTTCCAGGAGAGTTATTGGTAAAGACAGACAAACACCACTGTTATGTGGTACATAAACAAGTAAGGGGGAACCCACTCATACCCTCTCTGCAGACTAGCCATGGCTCTGTAGAACACAGCCTTGAGCTACCAAGTGCACCTACAAGCTCAATTCCTACCAGGCAAGCTAAAGTCACTGGGAGACGACCTAAGCAGAAATCATATGGACCCACACGAGTGGAAAAAACAAAGATATTCAACATTTTGAGAAACAAATGGGGGAGCCCAGACCTCCCCTCAGAACTACCAATTGGACAAATTCTGCACAAGGACTCCCCACAGACCAGCTTGGAATGTGGATACCCTGCCCTTCACCTGGGATAGCCTCTCAGTTTATGCCTTTCCCTCTTTGCCTCTCCTCTCAAAAGTTCTACTAAAGATCAAACGGGACAGACTAAGGACAGTACTCATTGCACCAGACTGGCCACACCAACACTGGTGTACCCCCTCTTGCGCAGTATGTAACTGCTGGAACCATGGCACCTGCCTCAGACCCCTTCCCTGCTGTCCCAGCAGGAGGATCAGATTCTGAACCCCAAGCTTCAAACCCTGAACCTTGCAGCCTGGCTAATTACCTGAGCTCCTCCAATACCATTCCTCAGTAAGCAAGTGCTGGATGTCATTCTGGAGGCAAGGAGGCCTAGTACTAGAAAATCATATGCTGAAAACTGGAAAAGATACTGATGTTCATCGTGTTTCACTGTTGCAGTCATTACACTTGGGTTATCCTGCTGGCAGGCTACCCGCAGTCGGCCTGAATTCCAAGGTCCTGGTCCGGCGTCGGTTGCTGTCCCCTCTTCCCTGACGTCAGTGCGCCAGGGGTATAAAAGATGCAGCCGACGCCATTTTCTTCAGTCTTTCTTGCTGCACGGTGCCCGAAGCAAAAGCAGTTCGCAAGTGCCGGTATGCAGACTTCTGAGATTTTCGAAATTGAATTTCAGATCTGAAGTCTTCAATAAAGCTAAGTACCCCGTTGGGGAAACTTTTTTCTTGCTCCAGACTGATGTCAGAAAAAGTTAACAATTGTATTTCTTGTGGGAAGCAAATACCTCATAAGGATTTTCACTCTTACTGTATTCCTTGCCTAGGCCCTGACCACAACGTTGCTAGTTGTCAGTTTTGTGCTAGATTTAACCAACGCACTATTAAGCGTTGGTACGATTTTGCTTTTCATTATTTTGGCAGAAGGTTTAACTATATAATGCCGTCGGAACAACCGACGACCGGAATTCATAAAAAATGCAAGATAAAGACAAGGACAAGCATCTGAGGTCCAAAACTGACGACAAAGCCTCTTCTAGGCCAGTCGCCGGTTCGCCGTTGCTCAGTGAGGTGCTTTCGCAGCCCCTGACTCCCGCTACCTCGGAGCCACAGGCCACCTCCGACTCCTACGTGGAGACAGCTAGGCCTCTGGATACTCAAGGTATTGGCCCTTCGGAAATTAATCCATCAGATGGGTCCGGAGCTGCTGAGCAGGCATCTGCTTCTGAGGGTGTCTTCAGACCTACACAACTTTTTATGTAAAGCCTACTTCAGCATCCAGCATCCAAGACAAAGTCTAAAACAGTTTTAAAGACAAGGAAACCAGCACAGCATTCTCCAGGACAGACTTCTATGCCTAAGAAACAGATGCTCAAAATGGCCGAAGACCTAATTACTTTGATCAGGGGTTCCCATCCCCCTCCTGATAAGAGGCCTAGGCAAGACACTGAATATGATTCCTCTGATCAGGTTTCCATTTCCTCTGATTCCTCTTCTGATCAGGGATATTCTGTTCCTCCCAATGAGGATTCTGATGCTGAAGATTCTATTCCTTCAGCTTCTCCTCCTGAAGACTATTCATTTGGGGAAACCCTGCATACCATGAGGGAGCATTTCCACTGGGAGAGCCAGAATTATTCCGATTCTAAGAAAAGACTTAGAGACTTTCTTTTACTTCCTCAGCACAGACCTCTTGCAATTCCCCCATTCTAGACATAGTAGATGATGTTTTTTCAGAGTACGGCCTGTCTCCAGACTGCCCCTGTTAAGCCAGACAGATACTACAGGGTTCCAGACTCCCATAAATTTCTTTACAAAAAACCTGCTGACCCAGAAACTATCTCACAGGGTCCCAAAGGGGTCAAGGCTGCTTCTGCTAAAAACCCTGTCCCCTCAGATAGAGATTCTAGGGCTTTGGACAGATGGGGGAAATAAGTTTACACTTCTGCTACCTTGGCTGTAAGGGCTTTAAATTGTCAATTTCATATGCTCAAATATCAGCAATACTTAATGTCTTTGTTAAAACAAAAAATGTTGACAAATTCTGAATGTTCTGAGAACAAAGATTTGCAGGATTTATTGCATGCAGCTGAACAAGTGGGAAAACATACTTTGCAATGTGGCTATGATTCACTGGAGGCCTCGTGCAGGGCCGCTGTTAACTGGTTCTGTTATTAGAAGGCATGCTTGATTAAAGGAACAGAATCTGCCTGATCATGTTAAAGCAAAATTATTGGATGCTCCATTACAGCATGATACTTTGTTTGGTGTTAAGGCAGAGGAGGTGTTAAAGAAAATAGAGGATAAGGCAAAATCTATGTAGACAGTAAAGGATTTCTTACAGGTACAGCCACCCAGATTTAGCAGAAACTGGCCCTCCAAGAATTGGTCCTTTCCAGTGTCAGACAGACCACAAAAAGGCAGATTCAGATGCCCTAGATGCAGGCAACAGCCCCAAGGCTCATACAGGCCCAAACAATGGGGTGCTTCTACCTCCAAAAGCGGAGAAGACAAATCACAGCCTTGTAGAAAACAGTCCCAATGACTTCCCTCTGCTAATGCCAAGCACTTATTTTTGGCAGCACCCTTAGGGGGAAAGCTAGCACTTTTTTCACAAAACTGGCACAAGATCACCCAGGACAAATGGGTCTTAAATATAGTCTCTCAGGGCTACAGGTTCCACTTTCTCACCCTTCCAAAGGCAAAAGGTATGCCAGACCTGCCACGCAATCAGTGGCAAGAGGCACAAAAACAAGATATTCATCGTGCATACAGCTGCAGTCATAACAGATGGGTTATCCTGCCGTCAGGCGGGTCCTCGGTCGGCCGAATTCCAAAGTCTGGGTCTGGCGTCTGTTGTCAATGCTTCTTCCCTGACTGACGTCAGTGCGTCAGGGGTATAAAAGAGGAAGCCAATGCCATTTTCTTCAGTCTTTCTTGCCGTGCGGTGCCCGAAGCAGAAGCAGTTAAGTGCCGGTCGGCCAGCTCCTGAGATTTACGAAAGTATTTCAGCCGAAGTCTTCTTGAAAGCTAAGTACCCCGTTGGGGAAACTTTTCTTGCCTCAGACCGATGTCAGACAAAGTTAATAATTGCATTTCATGTGGGAAGCAAATACCACATAAGAATTTCCACTCTTTCTGTATACCTTGTTTAGGCCCAGACCACGACGTCTCGGCCCGCCGTTTTTGTGCTAGATTCAATAAGTGCACTATTAAGTGTCGGGCAGAGTTCGCCCTTCACTTTTTTGGCAAAAAAATTTTAATTATATTATGTCATCGGATAATCCGACTCCAGTTTTGAGCAAAAAACGCAGAGATAAGGACCAACACACGAGGTCCGCACCACCTACTGAAACCACGCTAAGGCCGACTGCCGGTTCTCCGGTACTCAGCGAGGTGCCTACGCAGCCTTTGAGTACCGATGACAAAGCATTACCGGTGTCTTCAGTACCCGAGGTCGCAGGCTCCTCTGCTCCCATTCCTACTACAGATCCCGACGCCACTCCTGGTGGGGATACTCAGAATTTAGACAGGCCTGCCATTTCTCAAGGGGTCTTCAGGCCTTCCTCCTTCCCTATTAAAGCCTTCACTAAATCTAAAGCAGCCATGAAATCCAAAAAACAGGTTCCTCAGACCCCCTCTCAAGGCACCATGCCTAAAAAAACAGATGCTTAAAATGGCTGAGGATTTGATTACTCTTATCAGGGGTTCTCATTCCCCCCTCTGACAAAAGGCCCAGATTAGAAGAAGACTACCCTTCCTCAGATCAAGCTTCTATTACCTCAGAACTATCTGAGGACCAGGATTATGCCTATTCTCCATTCGAAGACTCTGATGCTGAGGAGTCTATTCCCTCGGTCTCCCCCCTCAAGACTTCTCTTTTGGGGAAACCCTGCATACATTGAGGGAACACTTTCACTGGGAAGGCCAAGATTATTCAGATTCCAAGAAAAGGCTCAGGGAATTTCTTCTGCTCCCCCAGCATAGGCCTCTGGCTATCCCTCCTGTTTTAGATATATTGGATGATGTGTACACAGAAGCCAGCCTTAATCCTGATTCTTTGCCTCCAGCTCCTGTTAAACCAGACGGGTATTACCGAGTTCCTGATTCTCACCAGTTCCTGTATAAAAGCCATACTGCTGACCCAGAAACAATTTCACAGGGTCCCAAGGGAATTAAGGCCTCTACTGCTAAAAATCCATTACCTTCAGAGAGAGATTCCAGAGCTTTAGAAAGGTGGGGGAAAAAGGTGTACACCTCGGCCACTTTAACCATGAGGGCATTAAACTGTTAGTTCCATATGTTAAAGTATCAACAGTTTTTGATATCTCAGCTGAAAAGCAAGATGACACAACCAGAACAACCAGATTTAAAAGAGTTGCAGGATTTGTTGCATGGTGCAGAGCAAGTGGGAAAACATACCTTGCCGTGTGGTTTTGATGCTTTAGAGGCCTCATGTAGAGCTGCTGTTACGGGGTCTGTTATACGTAGGCATGCTTGGCTCAAAGAGCAAACCTTACCAGATCATGTCAAAGCTAAATTATTAGATGCTCCTCTTCAAAAAGATGTATTGTTTGGTGTTAAAGCTGAGGATGTGCTAAAGAAAATGGAGGAAAAAGCGAAATCAATGCAAACAGTGAAAGATTTCCTGCAGGTACAGCCTCCACGTTTCAGCAGAAACTGGCCTTCAAAAAATTGGTCCTTTCCAGCCACAGACAGACCTCAAAGGGGCAGATACAGGCACCCAAGGGGCAGAGGGCAACCTCAAGGATCCTTCAGAGCCAGACAGTGGCAAGCACCAACCCCAAGAGGTGGAGAAGATAGATCACAGTCTTTAGAAAACAGACACAATGACTTCCCCCTACACCTGCCAAGCAAAGCTTTAATGGCAGCACCTTTGGGCGGAAAATTGACATTATTCTCAAAAAATTGGCATATTGTTACAAAAGACAAATGGATTCTGGACATTATAGACAGAGAGGCTACAGGTTCCACTTTCACACCCTTCCAAAAATGAGAGGCATGCCAAACCTGCCACAAAATCAAAGGGCAGAGGCACAAAAACAAGTTTCAGCTCTCATAGACATGAAAGCAATTCAGGAGGTACCTCAAAAGAACAAGGTCAAGGGTTTTATTCCAGACTATTCCTGGTACCGAGGAAAGACAAAGATTGGAGACCTATCCATCCTAAACACATATCTACAGGTGCCAAAATTCAAGATGCTCACATTACAGCAGCATCTTCCCATGCTGGGCAAGGAGTCTTGGCTGGTAACATTGGACCTCAAGGAGGCATACCAGCATGTCCCTATCGGACAAGATTGCAGAAGATACCTCAGATTTCTTGCAGGTTCAACCCATTACCAATTCTCTGCATTGCCCTTTGGCTTATCTATTGCGCCCAGAGTATTTACGAAATGCCTGGCATCAGTAATCGCCTTCTGCAGACTACAAGGGATACAAATCTACCCATATCTGGACGACTGCCTGACCCAAGCGGACAGCAAGGACATACTACTGCAGCACCTGGCGTTTGTAATAAAACTGTTGAACTTCCTGGGATACACAGTCAACAAAAAGAAATCAAAACTAATACCCTCTCAACAAATAATTTTCCTGGGTGCCAGCTTGGACACAACCACCCAGATGGCCTACCTCACGCCAGACAAGCAAGGGCAACTGTCTCAATACTTCAGAAAAATGGCAACTTACACCAGGCTAACTGCAAGGAAAATCCTGCAGGCTCTGGGATTCATGGCATCTTGCATCCTACCAATCCCATGTGCAAAGCTGCATATGAGGAAACTTCAGTGGTACCTGAAAAACTCTCTCAACACAGCCACGGCTTGGAAGCAATTATCCCACTCATTCCATGCCTTCTTTGTGGTGGACTCAAGCTTGTCAAAGAAACACAGGTCTTCCTTTCTGTGTACCTCCAGCAACTCAAATCATCACAACAGACGCCTCAGACTATGCCTGGGGAGCACACATGACAGATCAGTGCATTCAGGGAAAATGGACCCGAAAAGAGAAGCACCTTCACATCAACCAAAAGGAAATGCTAGCCGTGCAAAAGGCTATTATGACCTTCAAAGACCTACTGCATCCAGGCCAGCTATTGATAAGGACAGACAACACCACAGTGATGTGGTAAATAAACAAACAGGGGGGAACTCATTCATACCCCCTGTGCAGGCAAGCCATGACTCTATGGAACACAGCACTGGAATTGCAAATTCAACTGCAGGCACAATTCCTGCCAGGGAAGGAAAACACACTGGCAGACAACCTAAGCAGAAATATGACAGATCCACATGAATGGAAGTTGCATCCTCAACTTTTCACAAAGATAACTCAGGCATGGGGACAGCCAGACATAGATCTCTTTGCTACCCACAGAAATTGCCAGTTGAAAAAATTTTGTTCAAGGACCTATCATCCACAAGCCTGGAAAGTGGACGCACTTTCCTTCAATTGGTCAACACTGACAGTCTATGCCTTCCCACCTCTTCCTCTGCTGCCCAAAGTACTATTAAAAGCCAGAGCAGAGAGGCCTAAAATGATTCTCATCGCTCCAGACTGGCCAAGACAACACTGGTATCCGCTCCTGAGGAGCCTGACACACTCCCCACCATGGATCCTACCTCTAGTCCCTCTTCTGTTGTCCCAGCACAACTACAAAACCCTTCACAGCCATCTCAAGACTCCAAATCTAGCTGCATGGAGAATTCCTTGATTTCCCAACAGTTTCTCCTCTCCAAGGAGGTGCAGGACGTCATCTTGGAGGCCAGAAGACCTTCGACTAGAAAGGCTTACTTCTCCAAATGGAAACGATTTTATGCCTGGAATCTTGAAAAGGGACAGAATCCTTGGGTAATAAATATACCTCAAATTTTACAGTACCTAGCTGAGATGTTAAACAATGGACTTTCCTTCTCCTCCATCAAGATCCACGCTTCAGCCATTTCTGCACAATACAACACAGATCCTCCATTATTCTCTCACCCTCTCTTAAGGCAGTTCCTCAGAGGGGCAAAGAATATAAAACCCCACAGAGTTACAGTACTTGTCATGGAAAACAGCCTTTCTTCTGGCTATCACCTCAGCACGCAGGGTTTCAGAGCTTCAGGCCCTCATGGCTGTGCAATCATTCATCATTTTCCATCAGGACAGACTTTCCTTACGAACCAATCCTACCTTTATGCCAAAGGTAGTATCCAGTGTAGCTTTGAATCAGACTATCCACTTACCTACCTTTTATCCTAATCCACAAAACAAAGGGGAAAGACTACTTCATTCCTTAGACATTCAAAGACAACTACGTTACTACTTGGACAGAACAAAACCATTCAGGAAATCTGAACAACTCTTTGTGTCCTATGCTGTAGGTGCTCAGGGAAAGGCTATTTCCAAACAGACAATTTCAAAATGGATAGCCCACTGCATACGCCTTTGTTACTCATTTCATGGAAAAACTATGCCTGCATGCATCAGATCTCACTCCACCAGAGCCACAGCTACCTCTGCAGCCTTCCTCAGGGGGGTCCCTACCAAGGACATTTTGGAAGCAGCCACCAGGAGTTCAGTGCACACTTTCTCCAAGCACCATCACTTCCCACTATACTCAAAATCTAGAGCGGGCTTTGCCACAGCAGTCCTGCAGGGCATCCTAGCCCCTCCTAGTTCCACTTAGTGCCTACCACCCTTACTTAGCTTTGGGATTCTACCCATCTGTTATGACTGCAGCTGTATGCACGATGAACATAGTACAGTTTTGTACCTACCATAAATGTAGATGTTCGAGTGCTCATACAGCTGCAGTCCAGGTTTCCCTCCCTCCAACCCCTCTTAGGACAGGCCTTATGACAAACACTTTTCATATAACCTTTTTGGGGTATTCTTTTATGGTGTATTTGCTTGCAACTACTGTTTTTGATTTATCAACATTGCATCTTTGCATAACATTATGTTTGCCTTCCTTCTGGGGGCACCTGACATCTGGGGCAAGAAAAACTGAAGAAAATGGCGTCGGCTGCCTCTCTTATACCCCTGACGCACTGACGTCAGGAAGAAGCGACGACAACCGACGCCGGGCCTAGACTTTGGAATTCGGCCGACCGAGGACCCACCTGACGGCAGGATAACCCATCTGTTATGACTGCAGCTGTATGAGCACTCGAACATCTACATTTATGGTAGGTACAAAACTGTACTTTTCATCTCTCATGGACATGGGGGCTATTCAGCCAGTGCCACAACAAGAGCAGGGACAAGGATTTTACTCAAGACTTTTCTTAGTACCAAGAAAGGACAAAGCCTGGAGACCAATTCTGGGCCTGTCTATTCTAAATACTTTTCTGGACATCCCAAAATTCAAAATGTTGACTCTACAGCAGCTTCTGCCCATGCTGGGCAAGAAGGCTTGGCTTGTAACTTTGGACCTCAAAGAGGCATACCTGCATGTCCCACTCAGACCATCTTGCAGAAGATACCTCCGATTCATAGCTGGCTCAATGCACTACCAATTATCTGCACTGCCGTTTTGCTTATCTACTGCGCCCAGGGTCTTCACAAAATGCCTGGCACCAGTAATTGCATTTTGCAGACAGAGGAATTCAAATATATCCCTACTTGGACAACTGCCTT
The DNA here is from genome assembly GCF_019279795.1 of Protopterus annectens. Classification (NCBI taxonomy): domain Eukaryota; kingdom Metazoa; phylum Chordata; order Ceratodontiformes; family Protopteridae; genus Protopterus; species Protopterus annectens. The sequence goes on from NC_056737.1 coordinate 1,181,135,014, forward strand.
ATTCAAGCAAAAAACAAAGATATTCTAGTACATCATCTGGCGTTTATAAAAAGATTACTAATTTGCCTAGGGTACACAGTAAACGGAAATAAATCAAAACTAGTACCCTCTCAAGAGATAATATTCCTGGGTGCAAGCTTAAATACAACTGCCCAGATGGCTTGTCTCACACCAGACAAACAAAGCCATCTGACTTCTTACTTCAAAGACATGGCAACAAGACCCACTTATCTGCAAGAAAAATTCTGCAGACTCTGGGCTACATGGCATCCTGCAGTCTACTAATTCCATATGCAAGACAGCATATGAGGAAACTACAGTGGTATCTAAAAAGTGCTTGGACTCAACATTGCCACAGCCTGGAAACAGTAATTACTCTCATTCCCTGCCTGCAACAGGAATTTCAATGGTGGGCACAGGGCTATCACCACAACAAGGAACAGCCATTCACCTTACCCACTGCCAGGCAGACACTAACAACAGATGCATCAGATTATGCCTGGGGGGCGCACATGGCAGGAAAATGTATTTAGGGCACATGACCCGCAAGCCAAATGCATCTTCATATCAATCAAAAAGAAATGCTAGCTGTGCAAAATGCCCTGACAGCCTTCAAGGACCTACTTCATCCAGGACAACTACTGATAAAGACGGACAATACTACAGTCATGTGGTTCATAAACTAGCAAGGGGGCACACATTCCTACCCCCTCTGCAGACAAGCCATGGCTTTGTGGAACACAGCATTGACTTATCAAGTACATCTGCAAGCACAATTCCTGCCAGGAAAGACAAATACTTTGGCAGACGAACTAAGCAGAAACCACATGGATCCTCACAAGTGGAAACTAGATCCACAAATCTTCAACATGACAGGGAAATGGGGATGGCCAGACATAGATCTACTCACCTCCCCTCACAACTGCTAGCTACAGAGATTCTGCACTCGGACTTACCACACGTAAGCATGGAAAGTGGACGCCCTTTCATTCAGCTGGAAAACCCTTACAGTATATGCCTTCCCTCCACTGCCTTTCCTCTCCAAAGTGCTCCTAAAGGTCAGACAAGAGAAGCCAAAAATGATGCTGATTGCCCCAGACTGGCCATGCCAGCACTGGTACCCAATCCTAAAGAGCTTGTCTCAAGGTCCAGCCTGGACATTGCCTCTAATACCTCATTTGCTGACCCAACAGAACAATCAGATCCTGCACAGCCAACTCAGAACCCTAAATCTGGCTGCATGGCGGATAATGTAATCATTCAGAACACACCTCTCTCTAAAGCAGTTATGAATGTTATTTTGGAGGCCAGGAGGCCCAGCACCAGAAAATCTTATGCAGAAAAATGGAAGAGATTCTGTGCTTGGAGCCAAGCGCAGGGAATTGACTCGCTTGTACCAAATATTCCTCAGATTTTCCAATACCTAACTGAGATGCTAGACAAAGACCTATCCTTCTCATCAGTTAAGATCCATGCCTCTGCCATTTCAGCTCATTACAATACAGACCCACCTATTTTTTCACATCCACTGGTAAGACAATTTAACATAAGACCTCCAAGGAGAGCTCCAATACCTGCATGGGACCTCAATTTTGTCTTGGAAAAACTCACACTGCCTCATTTTGAGCCAGCCATTACAGCAGAGATAAAATACTTGTCATGGAAAACCGCTCTTCTCCTAGCAATAACTTCAGCAAGAAGAGTCTCGGAGTTACAGGCACTAATGGCTGTGGAACCTTTTATTATTTTCCATCAGGACAGGGTTTCTCTACCGACATTTATGCCTAAGGTAGTGTCCAGCGTGGCTCTTAACCAAACCATACATTTGCTTACCTTTTATCCAAACCCACAGAATAAGGGGGAGAGACTTCTGCACTCTTTGGACATACACAGACAGCTACGCTTCTACTTGGACAAGACTAAAGCCTTCAGAAAGACTGAGCAACTCTTAGTGGCATATGCTGCAGGTTCGCAAGGAAAAGCCATTTCAAAGCAGACTATTTCAAAATGGATAGGCCACTGCATTCGTTTCTGCTATTCACAACATGGCAAATCAGTGCCCTAGGGCATTAGGCCACATTCTACCAGAGCAGCAGCCACTTCAGCAGCCTTCCTCAGAGGAGTACCAACCAAGGACATTTTGGAGGCTACAACATGGACTTCAGTGCACACTTTTACAAAGCACTACCATTTACCTCTCTACTCTAAATCCAGAGCAGGCTTTGCCACTGCAGTTCTGCAGGGCCTCATAGCCACTCCAAACTCTAGGCCCAGCCACCCAACCTCAGCTTTGGGATTCAACCCAAGTGTGATGACTGCAACAGTGAAACACGAACCTAGTACAGTTGTGTACCTACCATAAATGTAGATGTTAGAGTGTATTCACTGTTGCAGTCCAGGTTACCCTCCCACCATCCCCCTTTTTTCTTTGCTGGGACTTATCTGTACCTCTCTATTCTATACAGCCTATGTGGTGTATTTGCTTGTAGATGAAGGTTATGTGCATGCTTTTTTATGATCATAATATTTACAGCCTACCCTTTTGGGGGCACATGACATCTGGGGCAAGAAAAACTGAAGAAAATGGTGTCGGCTGCATTTTTTATACCCCTGGCGCACTGACGTCAGGGAAGAGGTGACAGCAACCGACTCCGGACCAGGACTTTGGAATTCAAGCCGACTGCGGGTAGCCTGCCAGCAGGATAACCCAAGTGTAATGACTGCAACAGTGAATACACTCGAACATCTACATTTATGGTAGGTACACAACTGTACTTTCCTGGAGCCAAACTCAGGGGATGGGCACAACAGTGCCCAGCTTACTGCATATTCTGCAATACTTAACAGAGATGCTTCACAAGGGCCTTTCCTTCTCTTCTATTAAAATTCCTGCTTCAGCACATTATAATACTGAGCCACCCGCATCTACTTCAACAGCCTTTCTCAGAGGTGTTCCTACCAGGAACATCCTAGAAGCCTCTAACTGGAGCTCTGTTCATACCTTCACTAAGCATTACCACTTGCCTATTTTTTCTAAATCCAAAGCTGGTTTTGCCGCTGCAGTCTTGCAGGGCCTAATAGCTGGTCCTAATGCTCTCTAATTGCCTCCTTCCTTCCTTAGCTTTGGGAATCTACCCAAATGTAATGACTGCAACAGTGAAACACGAACATAGTACAGTTGTGTGCACTTACATAAATGTAGATCTTCGAGTGTATTCACTATTGCAGTACTGGTTACCCTCCCTCCAGCCCCCTGACTTCTATTGGTTGTACCTCTCTTCTTGTTTATTGTATTTAAGCTTTCTGGTGTGTTTGCTTTTTGTTGGAGATGTAACCTTGTTTATAATTGCTTCTCATTATGGGTGCACCTTACATCTGGGGCAAGAAAAACTGATGTAATCGTGTCGGCTGCATGATTTATACCCCTGACTACCTGACGTAATAGAAGAAGAGACCGCAACTGACGTAGGACCCAAGACTTCGATAATCAGGACGCCTGAGGGCTACCTGCAAACAGGTAAGCCAAATGTAATGACTGCAACAGTGAATACACCCGAACATCTACATTTATGATGTGTACACAACTGTACTTTGCTGTGCGCCATTCTATGGGCACGTAGCCTGTGGAGAGGCTAAGGTTTAACAGCGTTTTTAGGTGGAGGGTTAGATGTTGTTCGTGTTTCACTGTTGCAGTCCATTACATTTGGGTAATCTGCTGGCAGGTTGCCCTCAGTCGGCCTGAATTTCAAAGTCTTGGGTCCTGCGTCAGTTGCTGACTTCTCTTCCATGACGTCAGGTTGTCAGGGGTATAAAACATGCAGCCGACGCCATTTTCTTTAGTCTTTTTTGCCGCGCAATGCCCGAAGCAGAAGCATTTCACAAGTGCCGGTCGGCCGACTACTGAAAAGAGTTTGAGTTTCAGAACCGAAGTCTTCAACCTAAAGCTAATTACCCCATTGGGGAAACATTTTACCGATGTCAGAAAAAGTTAATAATTGTATTACTTGTGGGAAGCAAATACCTCATAAGGATTTCCATTTATACTGTATTCCTTGCCTAGGCCCTGATCACAACGTGCCTGGCTGTCTGTTTTGTGCTAGATTTAACCAACGCACTGTTAAGCGTCTGTATATCTTTGCATCAAAGTATTTTGGAAACAGATTTAACTACCCAGAAACATCGTCGGATAGCAATCAGACTACCGGAGTACATAAAAAACGCAAAGAAAAGGACAGAGAAAGGCAGTTGAGATCCAAAACTGACGAAGCTTCTCCTAAGCCAGTCGCTGGTACTCAGTGAGGCGCTTTCGCAGCCCCTGATACCCGCTACCTTCGAGTTGCAGGCCTCTACCGACACCCATGTGGAGTCCGGCATGCCGCAAGATACTCAAGGTAGTGGACCGACTGATGTATCTCCCTCGGATGGGTCCGCAGCCGCTGAGCAGGCACCGGCTTCTGAGGGTGTATTTCAGACCTAAACATTTGTATATCAAACAGACGACAGCTGCAAAATCAAAGACAAAAGCAACTTCTAAAACTAAAACACTGACGCATGAGCCACGTGCACAGGCCTCTATGCCTAAAAAACAGATGATCAAAATGGCTGAAGACCTCATTACCTTAATCAGGGGTACCCATCCCCCTCCAGATAAGAGGCCTAGGCAAGACACTGATTATGAATCTTCAGATCAGGTTTCTATTTCTTCTGATTCCTCTTCTGATCAGGAATTATCTTTACCTCCCTGTGAGGATTCTGATGCTGAGGAGTCTTTTCCATCTGCATCTCCTCCTGAGGATTATTCATTTGGAGAAACCTTGCATACTTTGAGGGAGCATTTTCACTGGGAGAGTCGAGACTTTTCAGAATCAAAAAAGAGGCTCAGGGATTTCCTTCTCCCTCAGCACAAGCCTTTGACCATTCCCCCTGTTTTAGACATTGTGCATGATGTGTTTTCGGAGTCAAGCTTGACTCCTTACCTCCGGCTCCCAGTAAGCCTGACAAATATTACAGGGTCCCTGACTCTCATAAATTTTTATTTAGAAACCCTGCTGCTGATCTTGAAACTATTTCACAGGGTCCAAAGGGAGTTAAGGCCTCAACAGCAAAAAATCCTACCCCCTGTGACAGCGATTCAAGGGCACTGGACAGATGTGGAAAAAAGGTTTATACATCTGCAACCTTGGAAATCAGGGCCTTAAACTGTCAATTTCATATGCTTAAGTACCAACAAGTTATGGGATTGCTGAAACAGAAAATGATGTTGATTTCAGAATGTGCAGAAAATAAAGAATTGCAGGAATTACTGCATGCAGCTGAAAAAGTTGGAGAGCATACTTTACAATGTGGTTTTGATTCTTTAGAGGCCTCCTGCAGGACCACAGTTACTGGATCTGTGATTAGGAGGCTTGCCTGATTAAAGGAATAAAATTTGCCTGATCATGTTAAATCTATATTGCTAGATGCACCTTTACAGCATGATTCTCTGTTTGGTATTAAGGCAGAAGAGGTTTTAAAGAAAATGGAAGACAAAGCTTAGTCTATGCAAACTGTTAAAGACTTCTTACAAGTGCAGCCATCAGTAGACACTGGCCTACAAAAAATTGCTCCTTTCCTGTGTCAGACAGAGCTCAAAGGGGCAAATCCAGACACCCTAAGGGTTCCAGATACCAGGCGCAAGACTCACAGGTCAAAGCAATGGGGCGCATCCACCTCCAAATCTGGAGGAGATATAGCGCAAACCTACAGAAAGCAATGTCAATATCAAGGTGCAGGTACTCCACGACTATCGAAGCCAACCATCAACCAAAAAAGCAAAAATCAATAAAAATTTCTTTTACTTGAACAGCAAAAGAACTTTATTCCATGGGTTGTTAGCGCTTTCACGTCTACTCTGGACGCTTCTTCAGACTTTTTCCAGAGTAGACGTGAAAGCGCTAACAACCCATGGAATAAAGTTCTTTTGCTGTTCAAGTAAAAAAAATTTTTATTGATTTTTGCTTTTTTGGTTGATGGTTGGCTTCGATAGTCGTGGAGTACCTGCACCTTGATATTGACATTTTTTTGTTTGGGGGCATAGCAGGTACCTTACCCTGAGAGATCTCTGTTTTTTTATCATCTACAGAAAGCAATACCAATGACTTTCCTCTGCCTAAACCAAGCACTTATCTTTTGGCAGCACCCATAGGGGAAAAATTAGCACTTTTTGTTCAAAATTGGCAGTTAATAACCCAGGACAAGTGGTTACTAAACATCGTATCACAGTGATACAGATTCCATTTCTGCACTCTGCCAATGGCAAATGGTTGGCCAGATCTGCCAAAAAATCAGTAGGCAGAGGCACAGAAACAGGTTACGTCCCTCATGGATATGGGGGCCATTCAGGCAGTACCAGAACAGGAAAAAGGACAAGGTTTTTACTCAACTGTTCTTGGTACCCAGAAAGGACAAGGCTTGGAGGCAAATACTGGATTTATTGATTCTGAACACATACCTGGACATTCCAAAATTCAAAATGCTGACTTTGCAGCAGCTTATGCCCCTGCCTGGCAAGAATGCTTGGCTGGTGACTTTAGACCTAAAAGAGGCATACCTGCATGTCCCAATAAGACAGTTGTGCAGAAGATACCTCAGGTTCAAGGCTGGCTTAATGCATTACCAATTCTCTGCACTGTCCTTTGGCTTATCTACTGCGCCCAGGGTCTTTACAAAGTGTCTGGCACCAGTAATTGCATTTTACAGACAAAGAAGTATACAAATATATCCTTACTTGGACCACTGTCTCATTCAAGCAGAGAACAAGGACACTCTTCTTCGACACCTGGCATTTGTGAAAAGGCTTCTAACATGCCTAGGGTACACAATAAACGAAAAGAAATCACAACTGGTACCCTCTCAAAAGATAACATTCCTGGGTGCAAGCTTGAATACAACTACCCAGATGGCTTACCTCACGCCAGACAAAGGCAACTGACTACTTACTTCAAAATGATGACAACAAAAACCCAGTCTTCTGCAAGACAAATTCTGCAGGCTCTGGGCTTCATGGCATCCTGCATCCTACTAATTCCATATGCAAGACTGCATATGAGGAAAATTCAATGGTACCTAAAAAGTTTATGGAGTCAGCATTCACACAGTCTGGAAACAATGATTCCTCTCATTCCCTGCCTGCAACAGGAGTTTCTGTGGTGGGCAAAGGCCTGTCACCAAAACATGTGACGGCCGTTCACTCTACCTCCTGCCAGCCAAACCTTAACAACAGACACATCGGATTATGCCTGGTGGGCCCACATGGCAGGAAGATGCATTCAGGGCATATGGGCACCAACTCAAATGCATCTACATATCAATCAGAAAGAGATGCTAGCTGTTCAAAATGCCCTAACAGCCTTCAAGGACTTACTTCATCCAGGACAACTACTGATAGACGGACCACACCACAGTCATGTGGTAAATAAACAAGCAAGAGGGCACACACTCTTACCCGCTTTGCAGATTAGCCATGGCACTGTGGGACACAGCTTTGACCTACCAAATGCATCTTCAAGCTCAATTCCTGCCAGGAAAACAAAACACTCTGGCAGACTATTTAAGCAGAAACCTTATGGATCCTCACGAGTGGAAACTAAATCCACAAGTATTCAGCATGATAACAGAGAAATGGGGGAGCCCAGACATAGATCTGTTTGCCTCTCCTCAAAATTATCAATTGAAAAGATTCTGCACAAGGACTTATCACAGACAAGCATGGAAAGTGGACGGCCCTATACTTTGTAAAAACCTATCTGTTTTCACTTTTCCTCCTCTGCCTCTTCTACCCAAGGTCTTCCTAAAAGTCAGACAAGAGAAGCCAAAGATGATATTAATTGTCCCGGACTGGCCCCGCCAATACTGGTACCCAATCCTAAGGAACTTGTCTCCATACCCAATGTGGACCTTGCCTCAAAGACCACAACTACTGTCCCAGCAAAACAATCAGATCCTGCACAATCAACTACAGACCCTGAACCTGGCAGCATGGCTAATCATGTAATCATACGAACGACACCTCTCAGTAAAGCCGTGATGGATGTCATTTTGGAAGCCAGAAGTCCTAGTACTAGAAAATCTTATGCTGACAAATGGAAGCAATTCTGTGCTTGGAATCAAGCGCAAGGAGCTGATATAGCAAAACCAAATATTCCTCAGATATTACAATACTTAACTGAGATGCTTGACAAAGGCCTATCTTTCTCATCAATCAAAATCCATGCCTCTGCCATTTAGTCTCATTACAATACAGAGCCACCAATCTTTTCTCATCCTTTACTAAAGTAGTATCTTAGAGGAACCAAAAATTTAAGGCCTCCTAGAAGATCACCATTACCTGCATGGGACCTCAATTATGTGTTGGAAAAGCTCACCCTGCCTCCATTTGAACCAGCCGCTACCGCTGATATAAAATTCTTATCATGGAAGACAGCTCTGCTACTAGCAATTACTTCAGCAAGAAGAGTTTCAGAGCTACAGGCCCTCATGGCTGTAGAGTCTTTTATCATATTTTACCCAGACAGGGCATCTCTGAGGACAAATCCTACTTTTATGCCTAAGGTGGTTTCCAGTGTGGCTCTTAACCAAACAATTCATCTGCCAACTTTTTATCCAAATCCGCAGAACAAAGGGGAGAGAATTCTGCATTCCTTGGACGTATACAGACAGTTAAGATTCTACTTGAGCAGGACAAAAGCTCTAAGAAAAACTGAGCAATTACTAGTGTCATATGCTGCAGGATCAGAAGGAAAGGCTATCTCAAAGCAGACAATTTCAAAGTGGATAAGCCACTGCATCCGTTTCTGCTACTTACACCATGGTAAATCTCTGCCCAAGGGCATTAGGTCTCATTCCACCAGAACTGCAGCTACTTCAGCAGCCTTTCTCAGAGGAGTACCAACCAAAGACATTCTAGAGGCTGCTACTTGGAGTTCTGTTCACACCTTTACAAAGCATTACCATTTGCCTCCCTACTCTAAGTCCAGGGCAGGCTTTGCCACTGCAGTGCTGCAGGGCATTATAGCTGCACCTAATGCTGTTTAGCTCCAACCTCCCAACTATAGCTTTGGGATTCTACCCAAATGTAATGACTGCAACAGTGAATACACTTGAACATCTACATTTATGGTAAGTGTACACAACTGTACTTTTGTTCTGTAGTTCATGCAAGATGCATCCTGGGGCACCATCTGGCCCCACTGACTCTGTTTTTGGCTTTTGAAAGGGCTATTTTCACCTGTGCGTCTGTGATTTCCAGGACACTACAATTTTCCGGTATTGTTGTGGGCCCTTTTGGGGGTGAGAGGGGGGTGAAGTTTGCACTGAATCTATCTGCCAAGGATGTTGGCAATATCAGTAGGTTCAGTATATTTTGTGCTATTTTGCACTAGTTCAGTGCATGTCTGCGAGTTGCCACTTAGATTCTTAACATAGCCAAAGAAGACTTTGTGGTTATCTTTTGAATACTTGGCTATTTTTCTTTCGAAGTTAGCCTTGGATGATTTTATGAGGGACCTCAGTTTCTTACTGATACTGATCAGGGATGTCTTTCCTTCTTGGGATTTGCTTTTTTTCTGAACTAGTTTCCTCCTTTTGTTGTATAACCTGTTTATGGCAGGGGTCCACAAGACTGGTTTCCTTCTCTTAGAGGAGTGAGTCTTGGTTTTGCTAGGGATGGCACGATCCATGCATTCTTGTAGGTGCTCATAGAGTGCAATTGTAAAGGATTCTGCATCTTGGGCAGCGTTATCCTTTAGCATGGGGGCTGTGAAACTTACTGCCTCTGTCTTAAGTAAGGTGAAGTTTGCTTTAGAAAAGTTTTTTTTTACTGTGGTTTCCTTATTTTGGGGGTGGTGGTGGGGTGTGGACATCCAGAGTGATTAGTTTATTGTCTGGTCTAACCAGTGACGGGTTGACCTCCAGTGTGGAACACCTGTCGCCCATGTTTGTGATGACCAGGTCCAATATGTTTTCACCTCTGGTAGGGGAGTTTACCAGCTGATCCAGGGCATTTGAGTTGATGAATTCCAGCGCTGGGCCTGGGAGTTTGTACTCGTAGTTTTCCAGTTAATGGTAGGGTAATTGAAATCGCCCAGTATCAGGGTGTTCCGTAGGACCGTCATGTTTTCAAGTGTCTCCAGAAAGGTGGAGTGGTGGTCCTGGGTCATGGGGGTGATCTGTAGCAGGTCACCATTTGCATTGGAGATTTGCCCAATGTTAGTTGCACATGGATGATCTCAGAGGTATAATGCTGCGCAACTAACCTGAGGGTGTAGGTATCCTTGATGAATATGGATACACCCCCTCCTTTTGTGTTTCAGTCCATATTCTGTGGCTGAAACGTGTGGTACGAGTTGTAGCCCGGTAATGCTGGGGTGCTCTCTGGAGCCTTGAACCAGGTTTTACTTGCTGCACAGATGTCGACATTCTCCATACTGAGGAGTGCTTTGAGTGTGTGCATTTTGAGATTTAAACTGCTGGCATTGAGTAGCATAACCCTCAGTTTTTTGTTAATTGTGGTGTTTACGGAGGTGGGTTTGACTTTTGAGTCTTGCCTAAAAAAGGCACTATGGGGGCAGCAAGAGCCTTGGCCAGTATTCGAAAGCCTAGGGGGTGACAGATGCAAGCTGTCTCTTGCGAAGTAATGTGGCTTGTCGAGCATGTTGTCCCAGGCTGACAGACACTGGATCCCCTTTGAATGACACCAGAAGCTTAGCCAATTGTTGAAATTGATCATTTTTTCTTTATACTGAGGTATCATTCTTGGTGAGGGCAGGATGCTACTCAGGGTCATACCTGCCTGGGCTACATGATCAGAGAGCTCTTCCATGTCTCTTTTCATGTAGTCCAGGGAGGTACAGCTCAGGTCATTTATACCAACATGAACAATGACAGAGTCATATTTGTACTTGTTCTGGAGTGACCTGAGTGCTTGTGTTATGTGGCCGATTCTGGCTGCCGACAGGCAGCTAACAGTAACCTTTTGCTTGTCCAGCCTAGTGAGTGGGACGTCAGTGAGCCTGAGTATGCAGTCACCTATTACTAGTGTGTTGGGTATGTTATTTCGCCTTAAGGGCTGTGATTGTGTGGCACACTGATTTTGTGTTTTATGTGTTGTCTGGATTGTGACGGGAGGTGCAGGTTGTTTTGGTGTCTGCTTTGGAGGTCTCGGATGCTTTTGCAGTTTTTTATTTAGAGCCTCCGAGTATGATTTTGTGTATTTGTGTGTATTTTTTGCCAGTGCTGTCTGTGTGTGGCTGGAGGTATGGTGCAGCTGTTAACCTTCTCCTCTTGACTGTCTGTTCCAGTCTTGGGTGGAGACAGCTTAGTCTCCAGATTGGCTGTATAATTGCATCTCTCGCATATGTTAGCATTTTGTGGTAAGAGGGTTGTCTGTGTACAGGAGGCAGTTGTGACATTGCCTCAGGATACCCAGATTCACCAGCTGGACTGGAGAGTACATCTGAAATTGCCCTTTGGTCATGCCTGAATAGTAGAGTGAGCTGCTTAGGCGCTTGGTTGGTGAGGGGTGAATAAAGAGCCTTGCCCTGCTGGGCAATCAAGTGTCAGGGTATATTAGTGCTTGCTATTAGGTCTGAGCAAGTGCTAGGCTGTAGGATGCTTTTTGAGTGCTTAGGTTGAGAGGTAGACTAGTTTCAAGGGAAAAACCGAAGAGGAGACTTAGTGGAGCCAGGAATAATTTAACCCTAGCTAACTGGCATTGCCCAGCGTGCAAAACCGTGCAAATGCCGTTTTTATAGCAGGGAAATGAAAGAGGTAGAAATTAGCCCAAAATGGCTAATAAACTACTAACTTCTGGGATGGAACCACTCCTCCAGGGACAGATAGGCTGCTCAAAGCTCCCCTCTCACAGGTGAGCAGAGAAACTTCCTTCTATGCCACGTTTAAACGTTCCCCTTTATTGATTGTACACATTTTCCTTATTTAATGTATTAGCTTCTCTTGTTTCTCAGTTATTTTTAATAGTAGCACAATTCTTTCCAATAAAACATGATCTTTCAACTCTTTTATTTATTTATTTATTTATTTTACATTTGTTAACCGGGCTAGTCTGGCTGGATACATGTCCATTTTCAGTAGAGGCCCGAGGAGAAAAGCTCCACTATCAAAAAACTAAAATACACTACTGTTTATAAGGTCACTAGTAATACTGTGTCTTCGCTTTTCCGTTAGGTCGCCACAGCGAACTCCGTCCGCTAATGATTGGCAGTAGAGTTTTACATGCTGGCTTGCCGGGCCTAACGCACAACCTTCAACGGCGAACGCATTCACGCATGTCGTCACACAGTAGACGCTTTAACTGAGAATCGAACGGGCAACGTCTAACTGTGAGGCGACAACGCTACCGCAGCATAAGGTCACTAGTAATACTAACTATACAAAATAAAACTAAACTAATAAAGTATTATATGGCTACATACAAGTACAAATACGTTTTTGATGTAAAAACCTGAGTAGATTACAATTTAAAAATCAGTTGGACACTGAGGAGAAACAGTTTCAGTATCAACATAAATATTTAAAGTAAAAAATGTCCATAGTAGTTGGTCATGAACAA